>NC_089250.1:262390050-262697788 GCF_963930625.1 Muntiacus reevesi
TGTTGGTGTATAACTTTGTCCCATGGATAGAAGTGTATGTATGTATGTGTCTATGTGTGATTCACAGCAGGTAATAACAATACCCTTCAGCTTGTTTGTTCTGGTGCGTCAGTCCCAGCCCTGACTACCTCTTGGTGGATGAACTTGAGGTCCTCACCGGCCTGTGTACATATGTGTCTGCGTCACCTACGTGCACTTGGCAGCATCTCCATGCTTGTGTGTCTGCAGCAGCCCTGTGTGTCGATGCAAGTGTGTGTTTCTGTATCGTTCGGCATCTCGATGAATGTGTCCAAAGCGAGCTGAGTGTGTCCAGCTGTGTTTGGAAGGCTTGGCTGTGTTTGTGTGTGGGTGCATCCACATCAACCTGATCTGCATCCTATTGTGTACTTGTTGGTTGGTGGGTGTATCTCAATCTGCAGGGAGGCTGGTGTGTTTGTCAGCTTCAGCCTAGGTGTATATTGTGTTACTGGGTGTTTGTAGGCTTCTTTGGTGGCTCAGATGGTAAATAATCTGCCTGCAATGCAGGAGACCTGGGTTCGATCCCTGGGTTGGGAAGATCCCCTGGAGAAGGGCATGGCAACCCACTCCTTTATTCTTGCCTGGAGAATCCCATGGACAGAGGAGCCTGGAGAGCTACATACAGCTCATGGGGTCGAGTTGGACACACACAGGTGTTTGCAGTCAGTGTGGGCTTGTTTGATTGTGTGTTTGTGCTTGCATGTGGGCATGTGTGTGTCTGTGTAGCTGTGTCAACGTCATCCCCCTGAGTCTACATGTAGGTCAACAAGCATGTTTTGGTGTCACTGCATGTTTGTGACAGCACCCTCGGCGGCCGTTGGCCAGTGTTGCTGTTTTCTGTTTTAGGACCAGGAACGGCCCCTGTATGTTAAGTGTGATTCACTGCGCGTGTATGCAGGAACTCGCGGTGGTACCATGTTAGGAATTCCGTCCGTTTGTGTGTGTCTGTCCCTGGATCTGACTCAGGGCGTGCCCCCTCTCTCTCCGCTTCCATCCCTCCCGTTCCCTCGGAAAAAGCGAACTGCGCTCCGGGGTGGGGGAGGGCCGGTACATCTGGAAAGCACATCTGGCCGGAGAGCCCGCCTGGAGGGAGGGGGTCCCAGGCCCCTTGGCCCCGGCTCCCTCCCTCCCTCAAGGTGCGGGCCGCCGGGGCCCGGCTAGGGGGGGGATCTCGGCCGGCCGGAAGTGCGGGGGGGCCCGCTGGGGTGACTCACGCGGGGGCAGGAATGCTGCGGTCAGAACCGGGACCCCGGTCCAGACCCCCTCCCGCCCGCGGGCTCCTTCACGGCGGCGGGCAGCGCGGGCTCCCGCGCGGTGACCCTGGCGGGGGCCCCCACGTGCCAGCTGCCTGGAGGGGACCCAGGCTTCCCGCCGCGCCCCCCCCCCCCCCACCTCCCCGGGCAGCCCGCCCGGGGCCGTCCTGTCCCTCGGCGGGGCCCGCGGGGGCTGCGGGCACCTGACCTTGGCTGGGAACCGCGGCCTGGGCAGCGGAGCCCTGGAGCTTCCCTGCCCACCCCCATCCGGCCTCGCCGCCTTTGCCTGCGTCCACTCCCTCCGCCGCCTGAGAAAAGGAAACTTTGTGTCTGCGGGTAGCTGCTGATGGTGGTGGGAACGAACACAGCGCAGAGCGCGCAGAGCGAAGGCGGGAGACACCGCGAGGCCAGCAGACACACACACACACAGCTGGATACAGACCTGCAGTCACACGCAGATTTCAGACTTGGTCCTCCTTACATCCTGTCACCCAGACGTTGTGTGTGTGTGTATGTGCACATTGTATAGCTCTGTGTTGTATGTCTCCGTATTTGTGTGTCTGTGTCTCTTGTGTTTGCCTGTGTACTTGTATGTGCCTTTGTGTGTGTGCGTATGTGTGTATATGTGTGTCTGCCTGTGTTCCCACGACCACCACACTGGGGAAGGGAAGGCAATCCCGCTTTCAGACACTCAAAACGTTACTCAAGACTCCTCCGGAACTCACCCATGGGTTTACACATGCTCACATTGCTACCTACACACCCTGAAATGCTCATAAGTACACAAATGTATCCACACCAATCCAGCCACTCATTCAACAAACACTTATGGAGCACCTACTGTGTACCAGGCCATCTTGGGCCCCAGGGAGGGGGACGGGGTGGGAATACAGCAGGGCTGAAACCCCCTGACCCCCTGGGTCAACAGTCAGCAAACAGGAGACACAGGAGCATGTGAAGGATACTGTGACGAGGAGAAACAGAGAAAGTAAAGCAGGGAGGAGGCTGGCTGTGGAGGTGGAAGTCGCTCAGTCATGTCCTACTCTGCGACCCCATGGACTGTACAGTCCATGGGATTCTCCAGGCGAGAATATTGGAGTGAGTAGTCTTTCCCTTCTTCAGGGGATCTTCCAAACCCAGGGATCGAACCCAGGTCTCCCGCATAGCAGGCAGATTTCTTACCAGCTGAGCCACCAGGGAATGTCAATTTTCAACAAGGTGCTTGGGGAGGGACAGAGTGGTCGGAAGCTGGGATCTGAGTAAGGAGTGTGAAGGAGGGCGGATGTCTGTGGGAATGCTTTTCCAAGCGGAGGGAATGGGAGTGCAAAGTTCCCAAGGTGGGAATATGCTTGGTAACTTCGAGAAACTCCAGGAGGACAGTGGGGCTAGAGCAACTGAGTTTGGGGGAGAGGGTTTGGTCACAACTGAGCTTGTAAATGAACAAACACTGCTATGTTTATACACCCCCATGAAGGCCTGCTTCTTAAGTGTGTGTCTAATAGGTGTGTACGCCCCTACGGGTGTCTGTGTGGCTCAGTGTGATTGTGTCTGTGCTTGTGCGTATATGTCTGTGCGTTTGCCTGTGTCTAGGTATGAGTATGTGTGTTTCTATATGTAAGTGCGTGTGTGTAACTGTATGTTGGTGCGTATGTTTGTGGTGTCTGTGTGTGAGTGTGTATCTATGTGTGTGTACGTGTACATGTGTCTAGCTGGGTGGGGTTGGATCTGTGTGGAGGTGGTGTTAGCTGGCCTGTCTTTGGGGGTGGAGGTCTGCATTCCCCATACATTACCTCCTTTTTTGACACTCCCTTCAAGCAGGCACCACTGGGGGCTGGAATGATCCTGGGGATGGGGCATAGTGGGGCAATGCTCAGCCTGGCCCCAACCCCCTCCTTCCCCTCTCTGACCGGGCCCCCCTTCACATGACTCCCCAGGCCTGAACAAGAGTACTTCTTTCTCCTGTGAAGCCCACAACGCCAAGGGAATCACCACATCCCGCACGGCCACCATCACAGGTGACAGGGAGCTGGGGAGCTGGGTGTCAGAGGCTATGGGCTTGGGGTCAGAGGTCAGAACTGGGGTAGAAGACCGGGCGAGGAGCTTCGGGCACAGGATCAGTCCCTCCCCTCATCTGTCCACAGTGCTCCCCCAGCGGCCCCACGACCTCCGCTTGGTTTCCACCCAGCCGACGGAACTGGAGGTGGCTTGGACCCCAGGCCTGAGCGGCATCTACCCCCTCACCCACTGCGTTCTGCAGGTAGGTGAGACCACAGCCTTTTCTCGCCTCCATCTCAGCTGTCCTTCCACCCAGAGCCGCAATCCCTCATCCTCTCCCTGGGAAGCCAGCCTTTCCCAGCCATTCTTGTGATGAGAGGCAGTAGAACCTTGGGATAGGCCAGATGCCCTGGGTTTAAATCCTAGCTCCAACAAGCTGCTGGCTGCATGAACTTGGCTGGGTGACTCAATGTCCCTGGGTCTCAGTTCTCTCATCTGTAAAATGGACATAACGGTGGTTCCTACCTGGTAGACTGGCTGTAGGAATTCAGTGAGTGGCTGCATTTAACAAACTTAAAATAGTATCTGGAACTTGGAAAGCATGCAATAAATTGTTGGGTGCTTTTGGAAATTCCTTCGCCATCCAGTGGTTAGGACTCCATGTTTTTGCTGCCGGAGGCATGAGTTCAATCCCTGATTGGGGAACTGAGATCCTGCAAGTCGAGCAGCATGGCAAAAGACAAAGAAAAAGCTATTGGCTGTTTTCGTTTTTTTAGTGTTGGTGATATTGATTCTAGCCAGAATAGAAAGCCTAAAACAGCAGGGACCAGAGCCATCTTCCACCACTGGGTGCTCACAGCCCCTGGGCTTCTCCCGTCCTATCCCTGACCACTCTGGCTTGTCACTGTCTGGGGATGAGTCTGTCTCTCCACTGGACTGTGAGCTCTTGGAGGAGCAGGGCCGAGCTGGCTCAACCCCGTTATTTATTTCTTTATATTTAAAAATTATTATTATTTTTACTTTTTGGCTGCCACGTAGCATGTGGGAGCTTAATTCCCTGACCAGGGATCGAACCTTAGTTCCCCTTCCTGCAGTGGAAGCATGGCATCTTAACTACTGGACCACCAGGGAAATCTCTGGGTTCCCATTACTGACCAGTGCAGGGCCAGACACTGGGTAGGAAATGTTTACTGGAAGAATACCTGATAATTGAGGTGACCTGGACCCAACCTTCTGCACTGAAGTTGCTCCTGTTCTGGAATAAGAAAAACAAACCAACACACATCTCCAAATACGAGATCCGGTTCTGGCCTGAGGTTCTCTGAGATTTGAGAGTTTAAGTGAGGATGAGACAATGCCCATGGTGGGAAATGACAATAATAAATAATGACCAGCTTTTTTTTTTTTCAATCATACCACATGGCTTTCGGGATCTCAGTTCCCTGACCAGGGACTGAACCTGGGCCATGGCAATGAAAGCCCAGGATCCTAACTATTAGGCCACCAGGAAACTCCCAATGACCAATTTTTATTGCGTGTCCTCTTTGTGCTTAGGTTTCCCTGGTGGCTCAGTGATAAAGAATCAGCCTGCCAATGCAGGAGACACAGGTTCAATCCCTGGGCCAGGAAGACCCCCTGGAAAAGGAAATGGCAACCCACTCTGGTATTCTTGCCTGGGAAATCCCATGGACAGAGGAGCCTGGTGGGCTACCGTCCATGGGGCCACAAAGAGTCAGACGCAACTAAAGAACAGAAACAATAACAACAACCACTGTGTGCTGGGCCTTGTGTTACAGCTTAACACATACTTGTTTGAGTGTTTTGTGAAGTAGAGTCTATGAATACACTCATTTTCCAGATGAAGAAACTAAGGCTCAAGGACTTCCTTGGTGGTTCAGTGGTTAAGACTCGCTCTTCCACCATATGGGGCATGGATTTGATCCCTGGTCAGGGAACTAAGATCCCTCATGCCATATGGTGCGGCCAAAAAATTCAAAAAGAAACTAAGTTTCAGGGTAGTTAAGCAACTTGCCCAAGGACAGAGCCAGGAAGTGGAATCCAAACCCTTGTCTTGCCAAACCCAAAGGGCACTTCTGAAAGGCCATTTAGAGCCAGTGCTTGATTAAACAGGAGCTACCTTTCTTATAAGACCCTGGCCCTGGGGACAACCTCACATTCACTTGATATTTTAACCCCAGAAAGTAATGACTGTTCATCTTCCCATTTTCAAGATAAGAAATTGAGACCCAGAGAGGGGAAGTGACCTGCCTTCCCCAGTGGCTAAAAAGGCTAAAACTGATTCAATCCCAGAAGCTGGGCTGATTTGGGAAGACCTCAAATGCCAGGTCAGACGCCAGCTGTACCCCCAACCCACATCCATCCAGTGTCCCCCAAGAAAAGCAGAAGTGTGCCCTCTTCCTTCTCCAGGTCTCACTTCCTGCTGTGCATGAGCTCAGGGTTCAAGTTGGAGGGTCACAGCCGTGCGAGGGAAAAGAGAAGTGGGGGTGGGCAGGGGGAGGCTGACAGTCTGCGTCCATGTCCCCTTTGTCCCAGCCGAGGTTCCCCTTCTGCTCAGTCAGTGTCGGTCAGAGAGCAGGCAAGGAGACCACCTCCCCCACTCCTGTCGTCTCTTCCCCAGGCCTTGCTGTGGTCTCCCCACTCAGGGACTGTATGACCTTGGGCAAGCTGCTGAATCTCTCTGGGCCTCTGTTTCCACATCTGTAAAATGGGAATGAAAAATGAAATTGACCCCCATAGGTACTCATTCCAGACTAATGTGCTTGGCAGGATGTTTGGGGAACACCTGGCACTCAAAATAAGTTAGCTGTTGACAGGATAGTGGCATGGCCAAGATAAAAAAAAAAAAATCAGACAGGAAATAATATCCAAGCCAAGTCTGGACCCGATGGAATCTGGTTGTGAGCAGTAACTCTTTCCCAGCATGGCGTGTGTTGTGGTTATATCACCTGGGTGCTCCCCAGGATAAAGGTAGCACCCCTGAGCTGTGTGGCTGTGGGTTGTGGGGCTGTGACGAGTTTGTGGTTCTGTGGGGAAGGGCTGTACGGACATCCTCCCCAGCTGTGGTCCCTCCCATCCTGATCGCGTCAGTCCTGGGGACCAGGTGGGTGGAGAAGCCTTTGCCGCTGTGCAGAATGTGCCGGGTTTGACACTGGTGGCCAGACAATCTCACACACACAGAATAACAGTGACAAACACTCAATCTGCACAGACACTCTTTTTTTTTGTTTCTTTTTGCTTCTTTAAATATTTATTTATTTTTGGCTGTGCTGGGTCCTTGTTGCTGTGCATGGGCTTACTCGGGGGCTACACTCGAGTTGCAGTGTGTGGGCTTCTCATTGCGGTGGCTTCTCTTGCTGTGGAGCACGGGCGGTAGGGCACGTGAGTTTCAGCAGTCACAACTCGGAGGCTCCACGGTGCAGGCACAATAGTTGTGGCGCACATCCCCATGGCATGTGGGATATTCCCAGACCCAGGATCGAGTCCATGTCCCCTTCATCGCAAGGTGGATTCTTAACCACTGGACCACTAGAGAAGCCCTGCACAGACACTTTTCTACATGTTTACAGGGTATCACTTCAGTTAAGCCTGTGAAGAAGGGAAACACTGTTGTTATCCCATTTTTCAGATGAAGAAACTGAGGCACAGGACTAGGGAGCAGGAGAGGCTGGATTTGAATCCCAGATCCAGTATCTGTGCTCTTCAGCTCTAAGATGCATTGCATCTCCGGACAGAAGAGTATTATTACCATTACTGATGTTCTTAAAAGGACGTTCTTATTATCAGGAGGCCAAAGGTTTTGAAGATAGGATGGGTTCAGGTCCCAGTTTCATCAATGACAAGCTAGTGTCCTCGGATCAGTGATTCCAATTCTCCAATCCTCAGTGCTTTCATCTGTATAATGGGCATAAACACAGCACATACTTACAATGCACAGCTAAAGTGAGGGTCAAATGAGTTTAGGTTTGTAAAAGACTTTGCTTTAAAAAAAAATTATTTCTGTAGCTGCATTGGGTCTTAGTTGCAGCATATGGGATCTAGTTCCCTGACCAGGGATCAAACCTTGGCCCCTGCATTGGGAGCACAGAGTCTTAGCCACTGGAGCACCTTGGAAGTCCTTTTCTATTTTTTTCAATTAAGATATATGATGTTGATAATCTTTGGTGTACACCTAGGTTGTTTAACCAATGTGACCACCATCTGAATCAAGATACAGACACTTCCCAGCTGTTGAAGGTTCCCTCACCCCCCAGAGATGCCCACTCTTCTGACTTGTTTTTTAGCTATGGGAGGCTTGCGGGATCTTAGTTCCCCAACCAGGGATTGAACCTGGGCCCTCGGCAGTGAAAGCACAGAGTCCTAACCACTGGACCACCAGGGAATTCCCTCCTCTGACTTCTGTTGTGGGACATTGATTTGCTGTGGTCGAATGTCATTATTATTGATGCTGACCACCTGCCATGCAATGTCCAGCTGTCCTAACTTAATTTTTTTGTATGGCCATGCCACACGGCATTCGGGATCTTAGCTCCCTGGTGATTGAACCTGTGCCTGCAGTGGAAGCATAGAGTCCTAACCACTGGACCGCCAGGAAGTCCCTTACATTGAGACTTTAAGCAGCCCTGGAAGGCATTTGCTCCTCTAAGCCCACATTTTCCAGATGAGGAAACTGAGGCTCAGAGAGAGAAAGTCTTGTTGGAAGTGGCTTTTTCAACTGATGGCAAAGCCACATTGTGGAGCTAGGTGGCCTCTTCGCTTTGCAAACCCAGGTGTCCATGTTGCGGGAACGTGGAGTCGTCACACACACACACATCCTTGAAAGTTGTGTCATCACACCAGGATCACTACCATTGAGAGTTGACCGCTTTGAGTGTTGACGTGGCCACCCTGTCCTCACACCCCCTCCCTCTCCCCAGGCTGTGCTGTCAGACGACGGGGTGGGCGCCTGGCTGGGAGAGCCAGACCCCCCAGAGGAGCCCCTCACCTTACAAGCGTCTGTTCCCCCTCATCGACTGCGGCTTGGCAGCCTCCATCCTCACACCCCTTACCACCTCCGGGTGGCCTGTGTCAGTAGCCAGGGCCCCTCACCCTGGACCCACTGGCTTCCTGTGGAGACCCCAGAAGGAGGTAAGAAGGGGCTGGTGGCGGGGAGACATCGTCCACTGCCCCGCTGACCCTTGCGTACATCAGCATGACCCCCAGCATCTCCTCTCACCTGTATACCCCACGTGGCTTCAATCTCCCTCCTGTCCCATCCCCACTGGCATCTCTCCGGACCTCATCCCTGTGCTCCTGCTCATGGGAGACCTGCACCAGTTGCCCGCATACTTGTCGTTTGCACCCTGCCCCTACTCCTTGGGAAGATGGGAGGGGGTCAGGAAGAGGTGGGGGTGCCAGCTTCCCCTTTTCCCTGTCCTCCAGTGCCCCTGGGCCCTCCTGAGAATGTTAGCGCCATGCGGAATGGGAGCCAAGCCCTTGTGCGCTGGCAGGAGCCAAGGGCGCCGCTGCAGGGCACCCTGTTAGGGTACCGACTGGCCTATCGAGGTCAGGATACGCCCGAGGTGGGTGCTGCTGGCTGGGCTGGGGTGGAGTAGCTGTAGAGGAGGGGACTGGGGAGTAGAAGATGACAAGGCAGACATAGACAGTTGAGCAGGTTGTGTAGGATGCGATCACCCTGTGCTAGCAGAGCACATTCTGGGGCAGTTAAAGGGGACCATGAGAGGGTAGCATGTGTGCATGCTCAGTCGCTCAGTCATGTCTGACTCTTTGCGACCCCATGGATGGTAGCCCGCTGGCTCCCTGTCCATGGGATTTTCCAGACAAGAATACTGGGGTGGGTTGTCGTTTCCTTCTCCAGGGGATCTTCCCAACCTAGGGATCAAACCTGCGTCTCCTGCATTGGCAGGCTATTCTTTACCATTGAGCTACCTGGGAAGCCCCCAGGAGAGAGTTAGGGGATGGCTATTTATAAATCTGTGAACTGTGGTGTTGGAGAAGACTCTTGAGCGTCCCTTGGAATGCAAGGAGATGAAACCAGTCAATCCTAAAGGAAATCAACACTGAATATTCATTGGAAGGAATGATGCTGGAGTTGAAGCTCTAATACTTTGGCCACCTGATGCAAAGAGCTGACTCATTAGAAAAGACCCTGATGCTGGGAAAGATGAAAGGCAGGAGGAGAAGGGGATGACAGAGGATGAGATGGTTGGATGGCATCACCGACTCAGTGGACATGAGTTTGAGCAAGCTATGGGAGATGGTGAAGGATATGGAAGCCTGGCGTGCCGCAGTCCATGGGCTCGCAGAGTTGGACACAACTGAGCAACTGAACAACAATTTGTGAATCATGTACAAAATGTTTCAGTAGACATATTTGCTAGGACAGTTTTACAGCAGATAGTTGCATAGCACGTTGAGGAAGGGGTGTCTCTTTCTAATTAGCATGAAGGTACTATCTGAGCAAGCAGCACTCTCCATCCTGGGATGGAGAGATGGATGGGAGAAAGAGTGCAATTAGAAGGGGATGGAGGGATGAGAGGACAAAGATGAGAATTCGGTTCTTTCAACAACAGTTCTGTGTTCCACGCCTCCTTGTGCTAGGACCTGAGGATGTACATGGTAGTGAAGAAGACAAAGTCTTAGACCCGGTGAAGCTGATATTTTAATGAGTGGAGGGATAGAGAACGGAAAGGAGAGGACAGGATGGGGATGGGAGACAAAGGGTAGGAAGAGGTAGGGGATGAGGGGCTGGCGATGAGGAGCGGGCTTTGAGAAAGATGGGGAGTTGAGGCTGAGGGTGAGGGCTTAAGCGCTGGGGCTGGAGCTCTACTCCGATGCTTTATTTGCACATCCTAGGTGCTGATGGACGTAGGGCTAAAGCGAGAGGTGACCCTGGAGCTGCGAGGGGAGGGGCCTGTGCCCAACCTGACGGTGTGTGTGGCAGCCTACACCGCCGCTGGGGATGGACCCTGGAGCCTCCCTGTGCCCCTGGAGCCCTGGCGCCCAGGTAACTGCAAAGCCGTGCTCAGCCTCCCTCAGCCTACCCATGGGGACCACATCTATCCCAGATGCCCGTGACTTGCTCCTTGTACCTTTTGGCGTTACCCCAGTCTAGGCTCCATTTCCACCTGGAAGCCTCCTGAGAGCCTCACTCCCTCTCTCCCGTGTCTTACCAGTCTCTCTGAGCATGTCCTCCCTCCGTCCTTTCTCCTCGCAGGACAAGGACAGCCAGTCCACCAGCTGGGTAAGGGCTTTCATACCCCTTCTCCTGCTCTCCCTTCCCCCAAGGCCCAGTGAGGGCCCCATCACCGCACGTTCTCTTTGCACATCCCGTTCATGTTCCTCAAACTCATCACTCTAATCCTCTGCTTCTTGGTTTTGTGTGGTCCTTGATGGAAGTGCCTGGAGTGGCCCAGAGCATTGTGGGTGCTTGGTGAATGGTGGATGGATAGGTGGATGGGCGGACTGACGAATAAATGAATGTGTAGATGGACGAATGAATGAATGCGTGGCTGAGTGGTGGACAGATGAATGAATGAGTGGGTGGTGAACGGATTAATGAATGGGTGGATGGTGGATGGATGAATGAATGGGTAGGTGATGGATGGATGAATGAATGGGTAGATGAGTGGATGAATGAATAAATAGGTGGGTGGGTAGATGAATAGATAGGTAGAGGGACAGAGAGATGAGTTATCCCCCTCATATTCATCTTCCTCAAATATTTCTCCAAATATTCCTCCTACTTGTAACCACTATCCTTAAATATTCCTTACATGTTTCCTTGCATTTGTTTGCATACCCTTTCTACACTAACCCCTCCCTCCTTTCACATTCATCCCATTATAACCCCTCATTCTTCTCACGGGCTTCCCAAACCCAATGCACACTCACACTTCTCATTCACAAACTGATACTTTTTGCACACTCACCATGCATCCCACATTGCAGGCACTGAAAGACTTTCAATCTACACAATCCCACATTCTGCAGCTCTCCTTGCACACTCACTCGACACTCCTTACACAGTATTCCCTCACCTCGAGTTAATCCTAACCCATGCCCACTTTCTGCACATACCACACCAAACTCTTGGTACACTCAACACACACTCATCCTCCACTCCTTACACACTCACTCCCACCTTTTTGCATATCCTTTTCATCCATCTCATGCTCATCTTCCCCTCCCACATCCTTTGCACACTCATTGCACACTCTCCTCACACCAAAGTTACATCCTTACAAATCACTGCCCCTACCTTGTATCTGAAACTTCTTGAATACTCCTTGAATCCTCACATACTCCCAATTCCTCAAATACTCATCTGGCACTGTTTACACACCTTTGCACACCATGTCCCTATGCACATGTATTTCACCCTCATCCCTTGCTTTATGAAAGCCCTTCCAAGGAATTCCCTGGCAGTCCAGTGGTAAGGAGTCAGTGCTTTCACTGCTGAGGGCGTGGGTTCGACCCCTAGTCAGGGAACTAAAATCCCACAAGCTGCAAGGAGTTGCCAAAAAAAAAAAAAAAAAAAAACACCATGCTTTCATAGTCATCACGTACTCCTCAAAAATGTCCCTTGGCTGTTGGTCCCTGGAGCCTCCAACTCCTTGTATATGCATTGCACATGCCTTGTGCAGCTGTCATAACACTGCACGCATTCTCCCCCTGCTCAACTGTTTTCCACACCCAAGTCCCCCCTCCTTGCATAGTTGTCACACACGGGTACCCCACTTGAGATTTACTTCCGGCCCTCCCACGCTCCTCCAGCCCTCCTTGCATTCTCACAGCCCATCCCACACAATCTCTCACTCCCATCCCACACGCCTTCCACACTCATTGCACACTCCCCAGGTATCCATCCCACTTGGCACTCACCACACTCATCCTAGGAGTTTCATACTCCTCCTTCAAAAAAAAATTATTTATTTGGCTGCGTCAGGTCTTAGTTACATTATGCGGATCTTTTCTTGTGACTCGCGGACTCTCTAGTTGCAATACGTGGGCTCCAGAGCACCTAGGCTCAGTAGATATGGCGCACGGGCTTAGTTGCTCCTAGGCATGTGGGATCTTAGTTTCCTATGCCTGCGTGTGTGCTCAATCATGTCAGTCATGCATGTCCAACTCTTTGCGACTCTATGGACCATAGCCCACCAGATTCCTCTGTCCATGGGATTCTTCCGGCAAGAATACTGGAGTGGGTTGCCATGCCCTCCTCCAGGGAATCTTCCTGACCCCAGAGATCAGACCCAGTCTCCTGCACCTCCTGCATTGCAGGCAGACTCTTTTTACCACTGAGCCACCAGAAAAGCCCCTCAATTCCCTGATCAGGGATCAAACATGAATCCCCTGCATTGCAAGGTGGATTCTTAACCACTGGACCACCAGGGACATCCCCTCACACTCCTCCTCCAACGTCCACTCCTTTCATATCCATTGCATGCCCCTTCCAGCCCTGTCCATCACCCAATATACCTACACCTGCCTCCCTTCAACACCACCCCCCTGGGGACCCAAGGAACCAAGACCTCCACCATGACCTGTCCCGCGTACCCCCTGACAGTGAGTGAACCCCCAGTCCCCGCCTTCTCGTGGCCCTGGTGGTATGTACTGCTGGGAGCAGTGGTGGCCGCTGCCTGTGTCCTCATCCTGGCCCTGTTCCTCTTCCACCGGCGGAAGAAGGAGACCCGCTACGGGTAAGTTGGGACCACGTGGGGTGGGAGGCTGACCTGGACTGGAGTAGAGAGGCTGGAGGTGGGGAGACCGTGAGGAGGCTGGCACAGGAGGAGAGAGTACCAAGAATCAGAATGCGGACAAGCGTCTGGGGAGTGAATGGAAGGCAGAAGGCAGCAGAGGCGCTCAGCAGACATTGGAGGGGAGGGCTGGCAGGTCTGGGGGTTGGGATGGCGCCTGCTTCCACTGCTCGTGGCAGTGCAGGAGGTTCCACGTCACTGCCCTGCCCTCACCTCCTCTCTGTACCCCCCTAGAGAGGTGTTTCAGCCAACCGTGGAGAGGGGTGAGCTGGTGGTCAGGTACCGTGTTCGCAAGTCCTACAGTCGGAGGACCACTGAAGCTACCTGTAAGTGAGCCCCATGCCTCCCTGCCTGGGTTTGGGGTAAGAGGTATTGAATATTGGGCCTGCTGGGGTTCTGCAGATGCGTGAACCAACAATTTCTGAAGGCCTTGGAATATTAGCACCACAGACCCGAAGGACAACAGGACTGTGGGACCACACACGACTTTAGAATAATTGAATCTTAGACACAATAAATTTTAGAAAGGCCAAACTCTGAGTCATAGGCTCTTAGAACCATGTAATGATGATGATGAAGACGATAAACATGATGATGATGGAAATGAAAAAATGCCCACGATGAGATGATTACAATGCTGATGATAATAACCAACCCTAACACTTCCTCTGTGACTACTACTGTTCTTTTCTAAAAATTAAGTGTTTATTTATTTATTGGCTATACTGGGTCTTCATTGCTGCTCAAGGGCTTTCTCTAGTTGCAGTGAGTGCAGGCTACTCTCTAGTTGTGGTCTGAGGGCTTCTCATTGCAGTGGCTTCTCTTGTGGCAGAACACAGGCTTTAGGGTGCACGGGCTTCAGTAGTAGCGGCATGTGGCCTTAGCTGCCCTGAGGCTTGTGGGATCTTCCTGAAGCAGGGATCGAACCCACGTCCCCTGCAGTGGAAGGTGGATTCTTAACCACTGGGCCACCAGGGAAGTCCCACAGGTGCTGCTCTAAGCTTCAACACATGTCACTTAATTTAATCCCCATGACAACCCAGTGAGGTAGGCACATTATCCTCCCCACCACCGGTGAGGAGGCTGTGGCACAGAGTGGCTAAGTAACTTATTGGAAGCCACACAGTTTGTAAGCTGGAGAGCTGGGGTTCACACCCAGGCAGTTCCACTCTCAAGTTCCTCCTCTGAACTGCCTCTTGGAAGTAGAGGATGTGCGAGAGGATGTGCAATTTATAATTGGCCTAAAAAATTATAATCCAGTGCTACAGACTCTTAAGGCTCCCTGGTGGCTCAGATGGTAAAGAAGCTGCCTGCAATGCAGGAGAACCAGATTCAATCCCTGGGTCAGGAAGATCCCCTGGAGAAGGAATGGCAACCCACTCCAGTATTCTTGCCGGGAGAATCCCACGGGCAGAGGAGCCTGGAGGGTTACAGGCTATAGGGTCGCAAAGAGTCAGACATAGTTGAGCAACTAACACTTGATAGACTTTTAGGATCTTAAAAATCATAGAATCTTAGCACTATAATAGACTCTGTGTTAGAGGATTGTAGCATTTATAGAGGGTTCCAGTTAAGAAGGGACTTCAGGAGCCACCTAGTCAAATTTCTTCTTCTCTCCAGTTGGGAAAACAGATCCAGGAAAAAAAAAAGGGGGGGGGGGGACAGAATAGGCCTCTTCTAGAGTTAGCACCCAGGGAGAAGACTGCCGGGGGCCCCAGGGAGATACCGGAAGGGGCTGGGAAAGACATTTGTTGCAAAGGAGAAGGAAGAGGAAGTGAGGAGGTCACAGCAATCTAATGGGAATAACATGCAGCAGTAGTTCTCCAAGTGTGATCCAAGTCCCCAGAGGTCCCCGAGACCTTGGCAGGGGGTCCATGAGGTCAAAACTATTTTCATAATAATACCAAGATGTCATTTGCCCTTTCACACCCTCCTTCTCTTGCAAGTGCTCCGCAGAATTTTCCAAAGGCTTCCAAATATGTGATGATGTCATCCTTCTGTTGACTGATGTGCTTGTGTATTCTTGTGTTTTGAAAATTTATCTGGGGGACTTCCCTGGCTATCCAGTGGTGAAGACCCTGAAATTCCACTGCAGGGCGCTCGGGTTCAGTTTCTGGTTGGGGAATTGTTACTAAGATCCTTTGTGGTGCGGCCAAAAATGAAAAAAGGAAATCGTATCAGTTTTCATCCTGAACACAGTAAATATTGCTGTGTAGACAACCCACATAAAAGAAAACTTTTTTCAAGTCTCAATCATTTTAAGAATGTAAAAAGGTCCTGGGGCTAATAAGTTGGAGAACAATTGCTACACGTGAAAATGCATAAACCCAACTACACACAGCTGCTGGGCTTCCCTGGTGGCTCAGTGGTAAAGCACCCACCTGCCAGTGGAGGAGACGTGAGTTCCATCCCTGGGTCAGGAAGACCCCCTGGAGAAGGAAATGGCAACCCACTCTAGTATTCTTGCCTGGGAAATCCCATGGACAGAGGAGCCTGGCAGCTTACAGTCCAGGGGTCGCAAAGAGTTGGACATGACTTAGCAACTAAACAAGAATAGCAACAACATACAACAACTGCATTACAGTTATTTCATAGATACTGTGTGAAGTGAAAGAAGCCGGACACTAAAGAGAACATAGTATGTGATTCCATATTTATAACATCCCCAAACAGAAAAGACTAATCTGGGGTAAGAAAAGTCAGGAAAGTGGCCACCCCTGAAAGGACAGGTCAGTCTGTTCTTGACGTGGGTTAGGGACACATACTGTTGTGTTTGGTTCACGAAAATCCATTGAGCTGCTCGCTTGTGATTTTTGCAGGCTATACTTTAATAAAAAGTTAAGAAAAATTTTGAACAACTGGTACGGCAGGATGTTAACCAGTCAAGGTGCCACTACTGCAAGATCACGTGCCTGGCTCTAACCCTCTAGTTACTGCTCTGGGGGAAGATTTGGGGGGTCTAAAGAAGTGGGAGTTGGGAGTGCTCAGGGCAGTAGCTAATCCTGAATGAATGCAGAATTATTTCAGTATTTTAACAATGGGTTTACAGGCATGGGGCTTCCCTGGCGGCTCATGGTAAAGAACCCGCCTGCCAATGCGGGAGATGGGGGTTGGATCCCTGGGTCGGGAAGATACCCTGGAGAAGGAAATGACAACCCACTCCAGTATTCTTGCCTGGAGAATTCCATGGACAGAGGAATCTGACTGGCTACAGTCCTTGGGATTGCAAAGAGTTGGACACAATTTTAGTGGCTCAACAGTGATAAACAACAACAACACACAGGCATACCTGGGAGACACTGCACACTTGATTCCAGACCAACACGATAAAGTGTATAATGCAACAAAGTGAGTCACATGCATTTTGGGGTTTCACAGTGCATATAAAAGTTATGTTTAGGACTTCCCTGACAGTCCAATGGTTAAGACTCCATGCTTCCTCTGCAGGGGCCCAGGTTCCATCTAAGAACCCACATGCCATGCAGTGGGGCCGAAATAAACAGAAACATAAAAACAAACAAAAATGAAAAAGTTGTGTTTACACTGCACTGTAGTGTACTAAGTATGCAACAGCATTATATCTTTAAAAACAATTTAGATACCTTAATTTTATCTATTTATTTTTTAAATTTGGCCACATCATGGCACGTGGGATCTTAGTTTCTCAGCCAGGGATCAAACCCTTGCCGCTTGCAGTGGGAGTTCAGAGGCTTAACCACTGAACCACTGGGGAAAGTCCCTACATACCTTAATCTTAAATTGCTTTGTTGCTAAAAAAAATGCCAACCACCATCTGAGCCTTCAGTGAGTTATAGCACTAACATCAAAGATCACAGATCATCATAACAAGTACAATAATAATGAAAAGGTTTGAACTATCACAACAATTACCAAAATATAACACAAGAGACACAAAGCAAGTTTGTGTCTTGCTTTGAAAAATGGTAACAATAGATTTGTTTGACACAAGATTGCCACAGACCTTCGATATGTAAAAAACACAGTATCTGTGAAGTATGGTAAAATGAGGCACACCTGTATCCTTATGGGAGGTACTGCCTGGATGTCAGCTCTGGGCCCTGGCTCTGTCTACCCCCACCCCCGCCCCCCATGCAGTGAACAGCCTGGGCATCAGCGAAGAGCTGAAGGAGAAACTGCGGGATGTGATGGTGGACCGCCATAAGGTGGCTCTGGGGAAGACCCTGGGAGAGGGTGAGTGCCCCCCCATCTCACACACACACACACATATCTCCCTGAACCATGCAGTCCTTCATCTCCCCACCCCCTACCCAACCACAGGAAATGCAGTTCCTACAGGGTCCCCGCTGAAGTCAATGGGGAGTACTCCCCCCATGCATGTCAAAGTCTCTGGTCCCCCACAGGAGAGTTCGGAGCTGTGATGGAAGGCCAGCTCAACCAGGATGACTCCGTCCTCAAGGTGGCTGTGAAGACAATGAAGAGTGAGTATGTACATACATGTGCACACATGTGGGATCCCCATCCCTTAACCTCTGGCCCCTCCCCTGTGCCCCTAAGGAGGCAGAAGAACAGGAACGGTGACAGCAATTTAGCCCAACCCTAGAACTTCAGTGTTTCCAGACAAGAAGTTAAGTCTCTGCCAGGTCCTTCAACAGTAGGAACTCAGTATGGGGAGATTACTACAAAGATGCAGGGAAAACTGAACGAACAGCAGGGTGCAGTTAAGACAACCTAGAGATTAGCAGCAGCAAGCGTGTCACTTCCACCCCCAGGCCTGAAGGGGCGGAGAGAGGACGTGGAGTTACCAGAGCCCACAGCCAGGGCCCCCTGATGGGATTTAGGCATCACAGAGTTAGGGGCTATCTTGTGGGAGCTTGAAACACAAAGGAGACACAACCACCACCAAGGCAATACTGGAAGCTGACAGAGGGTGAAATGCCCTGATTTCTCTCCTCCTCTCGCCCACCTTCCAGTCTCCCATCAGTGCTTCCCATTAGCCGATTCCAACAGGAAACAGCAGGAAAGGGAGCCTGGAAAATGTAGTTTCCAGGGGCCAGCCCCATGTGACACACAGCAGAGCATGAGATGGTCCAGCATGAGGCACACCTGGCTTCATCATTTACTAGCTGTATGCTTTCCTGGTGGCTCAGATGATAAAGAATCTGCCTGCAGTGCAGGAGATCTGGGTTCAATCTTTGGGTTGGGAAGATTCCCTGGAGCAGGGAATGGCAACCCACTCCAGTATGCTTGCCTGAAGAATCCCATGGACAGACGAGCCTGGTGGACTACAGTCCACGGGGTCGCAAAGAGTTGGACACGACTGAGCGACTAACACTTTCACTATGACCTCAGGTAAGTAAGTGACTAACCCTCTCTGAGCCTACCATTCCTCACTCGGAACAAAGTATCATAGTGTTCCTACCTCCTAGGTTATTATATGTCAAAGCACTTATGCAGGGCTTGGCACATAGTACACACAGTTAATGTGGACTAAAACCATGTTATCTACATAAACAGAGAGGGTGAGAGCCAGTCCAGTCCAGGTTCACACAGCTCAGAAAGGCCAGGCTCAAGTCTTTTCCACACAGGGATGAAGCTTAGAGGGTCATGCTGGACATAAGGGAGGAATGATCATTTCAGAATCACAAGAGCTAAAAAACTTGCATTATGGAGTCATCACTCATTCATTCATTCATTCATTATTGACTGCCTTCTGAATACTGGGTTATGCTCCTGATCTGGGTTTGAATCCCAGCTGTGTGACGCTGGGCGAGTCACTTTGCCTCTCTGAGCCAGTGTCCTGAGTTGTGAAACAGGGACAATCAATCGTTTGCATCCTAGGGCTGCTGGGAGTGCGCTGGGAAGCAGCCTAGCACGGAGCCCACACATGGACCCCTGAGCCAGACTGCCTGGGCTTGAACTCTGCCTGTTCCTCTTGCAGGCTGTGGCACATTTCTTAAACATTCTGTGCCTTGTGTCTCCATCCTTGTTGTTCAGTCGCTAAATCATGTCAGACTCTTTGTGACCTCGTCAACTGCAGCATACCAGGCTTCCCTGTCCTTCATTATCTCTCTGAGTTTGCTCAAACTCCTATCCATTGAGTCAGTGATGCCATCCAACCATCTCATCCTCTGTAGCCCCCTTCTCCATTCTTAAAATGGGGAAATAAAAGCTCCTCAGAGGGTTAAATGGGTTAATATATGTCAAGCGCTGAGTACAGCCCCTGGTACTTACTTGGTCATGCTTGATGAAGGAGAAGATGATGATGGTAATAAGGAGGAGGAGGGAAAGAGTCCTCCCTCCCCTCCCTCTGCCTCCTCCACCTTCCTCTCTCCTCCCAGTTGCCATCTGCACAAGATCAGAGCTGGAGGATTTCCTGAGTGAAGCCGTCTGCATGAAGGAATTCGACCACCCCAACGTCATGAGGCTCATTGGTGAGGGAGGGGCAGATTTAGGGGGCCGACAGGCCCCATGGAGGCTGCACCAGAGGGAAGAACCCTCCCTCAGGCACTGGGAAGATCAAACCTCCAGGCTTCCTTCGCCCCCCCCCCCCCCCCCCGCCAGAGTGAGCAGGCTCCCCCCTTCCTCTCTCCCTCAGCTCGGAATGTGACCTCTGACCTTTCCCAGAAATAGCTGAGGTCCCCAGGAGGGCTGGAGAAACATCCCTGGGAACCAGTGCTAGACATGGCTTCTCTGACGCTTGGTCCCTGCCACCACCACCCCTGCTCCCCAACAGTTTGGAGGCCAGATCTGAGAGGGAGTGGGAGAAAGAGGTGGGAGTGGGGGTGGCATCCCCTTCTGCCCACCTCCAGTGACAAGGCTGCCTGGGGGGGGCGGGACTCAGGCGTCTGTTTCCAGGGTTCTGAACGAGAGGGCTTCCCAGCGCCCGTGGTCATCTTACCTTTCATGAAACACGGAGACCTACACAGTTTCCTTCTCTATTCCCGGCTCGGGGACCAGCCAGTGGTGAGGGCATTTTATTATCTGGACCACAGTGTTAACTGAGCACCTACTAGGTACCGGTAATTTTTCTTTCTTATTTGAAAAAAATTGATGTCTATTCTACGTACACTAAAACATGCACATTTTTTGCATGCAGTTCAGTGAATGTTTTCTTGTGTATAGACCCTTGTAAGGGCTTCCCAGGTGGTTCAGTGGTAAAGAGTCTGCCTGCTAGTGCAGGAGATGTGGGTTCCATCCCTGGGTTGGGAAGATCCTCTGGAGAAGAAAATGGCAAACCACTCCAGTATTCTTGCCTGTGAAATCTATGGACAGAGGAGCCTGATGGGCTATAGTCTGTGGGGTTGCAAAGAGTCAGACATGACTGAGTGACTAAGTACACACGCACGCATTAGGTACCTAGCGCTGCTCAGACACTAGGAAGGTGATGGAGACCAAGAGGTTGTTTTCATGGAGGAACTGTCCACCAGAGGTGGGGGGACCAGGCAATAAACAAGTTAACAAATGAATAAGCACGATAATTTTTAAGTGCCAGGAAGGAAATAGTGCAGGATGAGTGACAGGGAGGCCAGGCAGTTTGTTTGAGTGAACAGGGAAGGTCTTACGGAGGAGATCGAAGGAGGAGCTAACTGGTGGGAAGTGGGTGATCTGGAAGGAAGTGGTCCCGGCAGAGGGCACAGAATGTACAAAGGCTCAGATGTGGGAACAAGCCACAAAGGGGGTTCCCTGCCAGAGCGTATGTCAAGGGCAAGAACAATGGGAGATCAAGACAGGAGGGGAAAGTAGGAGGGGATGACCAAGGGCTGATTGGGAAAGGGGTGGGGTTTAAGTCTCAAAGGTATGGGAAAGCATCACAGGGCAGAGCCAGAAGGGAGGAGGGATGGATTTCTGGGACTCCGCTGACCCCTACCCTGTTGTGTCCTGCCCGCCCCCAGTTCCTGCCCACCCAGATGCTGGTGAAGTTCATGGCAGATATTGCCAGTGGCATGGAGTATCTGAGTACCAAGAGGTTCATACACCGGGACCTGGCTGCCAGGAATTGCATGTGAGTGCCCAGCCTTCCAGGAATCCCCCTTCTTCAGGAACCCACCCCCACCCCCACCCGCCTTCCCAGGATGGAAGAAGGTGTTCCACACACACACACACACACACACACACAACACACACACACACACACACACACACACACACACACACACACCCTTCAGCTAAGTCAGAGCTCAGGAGTGGAAGAGAGAGCTGAGCAGGGAGGTTGGGGCCAGCTTTCTGGAGGACGTGGACCCTGAACTGAGATCCCACACGAGTGCTGGAATGTGCAGAGGAAAGGAGAGGGGGCAGGCTCAGTGGGTAGCAGGATGTGAGCAAAAGAGCAGAGGAAACCCAAGAGGGTGGTGTCATTTAAGCTTCATCGTTATCCCCCTCCAAGCTGAGTGTCTTGCCTGGGGCTACATTTGGGCAGTGGCCACACTGGATAAAGAGACCACACCCCCTGCTAAGTTGTTGCTGCTCAGTCGTTCACTCAGTCATGTCCCACTCTTTGAAACCCTGTGGACTGCAGCACACCAGGCTTCCCTGTCCTTCACTATCTCCCAGAGTTTGTTCGAACTCATATCCTTTGAGTCGGTGATACCATCCAACCATCTCATCCTCTGTCACCTCCTTCTCCTCTTGCTTTCAATCTTTCTCAGCATCAGAGTCTTTTCCAATGAGTCAGCTCTTCGCATCAAGTGACCAAAGTATTGGAGTTTCAGCTTTAGCATCAGTCCTCCCAATGAATATTCAGGGTTGATTTCCTTTCCAAGGGACAAGCAAAAAATAGCCCAGAACCTGTCTAAGGGCTGTGTGTGTGTGTGTGTGTGTGTGTGTGTGTGTGTGTGTGTGTGACACATAAGCTTAGAATATTAGTCTCATTACAATGTCATTACAATGTTGGACTCAGAAATTGGAGCTAGAGAGGATTTCTCTGGTGGTCCAGTGGCTTCACACTCCCAAAGCAAGGGGCCTGGGCTTGACCCACTAAGAGTTCACATGCCCCAACTAAAAGATCCTGCGTGCCACAACTGAGACCCAGCACTGCGAAAGAATAAGTATGTTTTAAAAAATTAAAAAAGAAGTTGGAGAATCAGAGAATCTTCAATAAGACGTGCAAACGTGCCCAAATGATTTTGATTACCTTCCATGGAATGCACATGTCAATTGGAGGAGAATTGCCTTTTATATACATTTTGGGGTCTTCTCATCCATGATTATAGCATAGCTTTCCAATTTATTTAGGTATTATCCAGCTTCTTTCAGCAAAATGGTATCATTTTCTTTTTTTTTCCCCGCCCCACTACACAGCATGCAGGATATTGGTTCCCCAACCAGGGGTCGCACCAGTGCCCCCTGAAGCGGAAGTGCAGAGTCTTAACGACTGGACCAGGGAACACCCCACTCCCAATTTTTATTTTGAAAAAATTCCAAATCTACTGAAAAGTTGAAAACATTTGCCATGAACACCCATATCTCCTCCTTGTTGGGATTTTGCCACGTTTCTCCTCTCTTGTCCGTCTCTCTCTCCCCTCAACCACTTGAAAGTAAGTTGCCAAGATGGTGACATTCCACCCCTAAATCTTCAAGAGGTGTCTCCTGGAGTAAGGACTTAAGCCCAAACAATCACAATTCTGTTTTCAGACCTAAGAAGATTAACAATAATTCTGTAACACAGTCTCCTATCAAATCCATATTCAAATTTTATTTATATAAAGCGCACAAACAAACACAAGTAATTCACGCTGTTAGATGTGAAGATCTCAGTCACCCTATGAGGGGTAATTATACCCTAGGAAGGAAGGTCTGGTAAGCTTTCTTTCTCGTTAAAAAAAAAATGGATGTTTATTCTACATACACTAAAATATACACATTTTATGCGTGCAGTTCAATGAATGTTTATTTATAGACACGTGGAAGGGCTTCCCAGGTGACCCAGTGGTAAAGAAGCTACCTGCCAATTCAGGAGACTCAGGTTCGATCCCCAGGTTGGGAAGATCCCCTGGAGGAGGAAATAGCAACCCAGGATTCTTGCCTGGGAAATCCCATGGACAGAGGAGCCTGGTGAGCTACAGCTCATGGGGTTGCAAAGAGTTGGACACAACTGAGTGAGCATGCACACGGACCCATGGAAACATCCACCACTAAATCAAGATAAAGAACATTTCTTGGCCCTTCGCAGGCTCTCTCCTTCCCTTCCCAGCCACTGCCCTCAAGGAGTAACAACTATTCTGTACTTCTGTCACTTGTTCTTAAAGTCATGTAAGTGGAATTGCAATTCTGACTCCTCTGTGTCTGGCATCTCTTGCTTAGCATGAAGTTTTTGAGATCAGTCCATGTTCTTGTATGTATCTGTAGTTCTTGTTCTTTGCTGTATGGTATTCCATTGCACAGCTGCCCCACGACATTCTCTTTCTTAATCTGGGTTCTAGTTACATAGGTGTGTTTGTGGAAATCCAGTGAGCTCTTCACTTAAGATTTGTGCATGTCTTTGTATTTATATAGTATACTTCAAAAAAAATTTTTTTTAAAACAGACTCCCTTGGTGGTGCAGTAGCTAAGACTCCATTCTCCCAACTCAGGGGCGCTGGGTTTGATCCCTGGTCGGGGAACTAGATCCCACATGCCACAGTGAAGATCTTGAGTGCGGCAACTAAGGCCCAGTGCAGTCAAATAACTATTAAAATTTTTTTTTTTTTAATATCAGAGAATCCAACCCAAGGAGCCTGTGAAGGACCTTAGAATCTGGCAAAAAGCCAGAGCTGGGAAGGCCCCCTAGCAGCCCTTTTCAGACCCACCTTTCACAGAGGGTACAAGAAGTAACATAGTTCCCTCCCAGGTTTGGGGGCTGACCGATCCCCACCCCCAGGCAGGACAGCCAGGACAGGAGACAGAGACATGTCTGAGAGTGAGTACAGGCTTCCTGGTGGAGGGGGCAATGCTGTGACCCCATTCCTCTTCCCCGATCTGGGCAGGCTGAACGAGAACATGTCGGTGTGTGTGGCTGACTTTGGGCTCTCCAAGAAGATCTACAACGGGGACTACTACCGTCAGGGACGCATCGCCAAGATGCCGGTCAAGTGGATTGCCATCGAGAGCCTGGCAGACCGCGTCTATACCAGCAAGAGCGATGTGGTACGTGTGCCCCGGCAGGAGTGGGGTAGAGCATGGCCTGATCATCCCAGGCTCCAGGGGACATGAGGGCTTCCCTGAGCAGGGGCCTGTCCACATAGACGTGTGTGGTGGGCGTCTGTGAACGGTGGTGTGGACATGCTGAGGGGTGGGCACGGGGCTATGTGTGCGTGGTGACAGGTTGCCACACGGATTGTGCAGACAGCCTAGGTTGGGAGAGGCACTGGTAAGTGTATACATGTGTATAGCTAGGGTGTGGAGGGTGACCCTAGACCACATGTCCATGGAGTGTGTAAGTGTGTGCATGGGTGAGCAGGTCTAGGTGTGCACACAGATTGCTTCCATAAGTGTGTACCTATACCAGAGTGTTTCTGTGACTAGCTCTGATGCACCCACAAAGACATCTGTGTACATGTAAGTGTGGGTGTATCTGTGTGTTGGGTGAGGGCGTTTTTGTGCAGGAGAGACCCTCTAATTTTCTCCCTTCTGTTCCCCGACAGTGGTCCTTTGGGGTGACGATGTGGGAGATTGCCACTCGAGGCCAAACCCCATATCCGGGAGTGGAGAACAGCGAGATTTATGACTACCTGCGCCAGGGAAACCGCCTGAAGCAGCCCGTGGACTGTCTGGATGGACTGTGAGGACCCTCAGGACTCCACTCCCCTACCTCATGGGATTCCATCCCCAAACTCTGAGCACCCCACATGGCCCTGACATATCCAAGACCTTCTAAAACCTGCACAGGGATTTCCCTGGTGGTCCAGTGGTTGGGACTCCAAACTCCCACTGCAGGGGGGCGCAGGTTCGATCCATGGTCTGGGAACTAGGATCCCACGTGCCACATGACAGGACCCAAAAAAGAAAAACCTGCACAGAATCCCTCAGACTGTTGGGGAATCTATCTGCCCCTCATCCATGCTCCTCAGAACCACTATTAGCTTGAGAGGTGTACTAAGTCACGTGTGCTAAGGGTCAGTCCTGTCCGATTCTTGGCAACCCCATGGACTATAGCCCGCCAGGCTCCTCTGTCCATGGGATTCTCCAGGCATGAGTGGGTTGCCATGTCCTCCTCCAGGGGATCTTTCCAACCCACCCAAGGGTCAAACCCGCATCTCTTACTATATCCTGCATTGGCAGGCAGGGTCTTTACCACTCATGCCACATGAGAAGCCCGAGAGGTGTGAATCAACAAAAGGTGCCCTTTCTTCCTTTTCTCTGTGCCAAATTCAGGCTGGACCAGTCTCCCGCCACGGATCTGTGGGCTGTAGTGCCCATTCCCAAAATTCTAATTGCTTCCAGACTCCTGAGCACCCATGCTTCCCCCCCGTGCTCTTCAACACCCAGAACCCTCTGCCAAACCCTTATAATGAACTTCGGCAAACTCTCAGGGCTCCCGGGCTCCCCTGAGATGTTCTCAGAATCCTTTAGAGTGGTGGTTATCACACTTTGCCATCCCATGAAATACATAGAGAAGAGAACTTGGGGGATTAAAAAGATGTTGTTTGGGTCAGGAGGGGACAGCCTGGGGCTTCAGACTCTTCAGGTCCTCCTTGGGTGTTCCAAGAGCTGAGGAGAGTAAAAAGGGTGAAAATTTCCATAGAACTTACTAGAAGGCATGGTGTCAGGTGCTTTGCATGAAATTAAGTCATTTGGTCGTTACTACAGCCATTTGAGGTGGGTTGCCACCATTTGAGGTGGGTTGCCACCATTAGTGAAGAAGGCAATGACAACCCACTCCAGTACTCTTGCCTGGGAAATCCCATGGATGGAGGAGCCTGGTAGGCTACAGTCCATGGGGTCGAGAAGAGTCGGACACGACTGAGCAACTTCACTTTCGCTTTTCACTTTCATGCACTGGAGAAGGAAATGACAAGCCACTCCAGTATTCTTGCCTGGAGAATCCCAGAGACGGGAGCCTGGTGGGCTGCCGTCTATGGGGTCGCACAGAGTCGGACACGACTGAAGCGACTTAGCAGCAGCAGCCACCATTAGTAGGGCTTCCCAATTAGCACAGTGGTAAAGAATACACCTGCCAATGCAGGAGACACAAGTTCTATCCTTGAGTCGGGAAGATCCCCTGGAGAAGGAAATAGCAACCCACTCCAGTATTCTTGCCTGGAAAATTCCATGGACAGAGGAGCCTGGCCAGCCACAGTGCATCAAGTTGAAGAGTCAGACACGGCTGAGCAACTGAACATGCAGGCGCTCAAGGCACTATTAGTATTCCCCTGTGTAAATGATGTAACAGAGACCCACATCAAGGGAAGGTCATTTGCCAAAGGCTGCATAGCTGATGTTTTAGTTATCTATATCACCAAAATCCAGTAGCTTAAAACAACAAGCCTTTTATTACTTCACATGGTTTCTGAATGTTAGGGGTCTGGGAACAGTGTGGCAGGCTGATTCTGAATCAGGGTTTCAGTGAGGTTACAGTCAAGATATCAGGGGGGCTACAGGCATCTGAAGGTTGGGACTGGAAGCTGGTTCACTCACATAGCTGTGGCAGGAGGCCTCAGTTCCTTGCCCCGTGAAACCTTCCACAGTGCTGCTTGAGTTTCCTCATGACATGGTGGCTGGCTTCCCCCAGATGAGCGTCCCAAGAAAAAGAACAAGGAGGAATCCACAATACCTTTTCAACCTAGTCTCAGAAGTCACACACACCGTGGAACTTCCCTAACAGCCCAGGGGTTAAGACTCTGCTCTTCCAGGAGGTGTTCAATTCCTGATCAGGGAAGTTTCCTATGTCATGTGGTATGGCAAAAAAAAAAAAAAAAAGTCTCCACACACTATCATTGGTACCAAGTCAGAATGCAGTGCTCTATCTTTTGAAGGGAAGAATGTCAAAGAATTTGAATACACATATGTATTTATTATTTATATATTTGGCTGCACTGGGTCTCCACTGCTGTGTGAGGGCTTTCTCTAGTTGCAGCTGCATAGCACAGGCTCCAGGTCATGGGGGCTTCAGTGGTTGTAGCATGTGGGCTCTGCGGCATGTGGGATCTTCCTGGGCTAGAGATAAAACTTGTGTCTCCTCCATTGGCAGGCTGATTCTTAACCACTGGATCACCAGGGAAGTCCTGAGTTCATATTTTAAACCAACACAGCTTGCAAAACTTTGATGCTAGAGTCTGTCCTGAGAAGCCATATTGGGAAGCTTTGCTTTAGCAAAACCTCACTAGAACATCACCCCACACCTAGAAAGACTTCCCAAGACATCTTCCAGCTCCTGAGTGTCTGTTCCAGGACTCCCCTTAGAAACTCTTGTGAATTCCCACATCCCCATAGGTGGCCCCCTCAAAACCACTACAGTTCCCTCCACTCCCATGAAATGCCCTCAGTCCCGAGTGCCCTAAAATGCCCCCAAAGCTCCTAGGAGGCTCCCTTTCTGAGCCCCTGCTCAGTGTCCCACTCCTCATTCTGCTGCCCTAGGTATGCCCTGATGTCCCGGTGCTGGGAGCTAAACCCCCGGGACCGGCCAAGTTTTGCAGAGCTGCGGGAAGACCTGGAGAATACGCTGAAGGCCCTGCCCCCTGCCCAGGAGCCAGACGAAATCCTCTACGTCAACATGGATGAGGGTGGGGGTCATTCTGAACCACTTGGAGCTGCTGGAGGAGCGGACCCCCCAACTCAGTCTGACCCTAAGGATTCCTGCAGCTGCCTCACCGCCGCCGAAGTCCATCCTGCCGGCCGCTATGTCCTCTGCCCTTCTACAGCCCCCGGCCCCACCCTGCCTGCTGAAAGGAGCTCCCCAGCACCCCCGGGGCAAGAGGATGGCGCCTGAGACCACCCTCCACCTGGGACTTCCTCTCAGGACCCAAGCTAGGCACTGCCACTGGGGGACCCGTCCCCTACTTTCCCACTCCAGGCCTTACCCCCAACCATAGCCCTCTCTTCCTACCTGTTCCACTTCCATTCCAGACAGATTCTCTCCCTTTTCCACACCTTGGTGTTCCCATGTGTAAAAGAAAGGGATTGGACTGAAATCCCTGAGGGCCCTCCCAGGTCTAACATTCCAAGATTCTAGATTCTAAGGTTTAAAGAGTCTAGATTCAGAGGCTCTAAGTTTCAGAGCTGAGCCTTTCGTTCTAAAGACTTGGGATTCCAGTCTCTAATTCTAAAATGCTAAGGTTCTAGACACAGAAGTTCTAAGACCTTCATTCTAAGGCTCTGAGATGCTGTGGCTCTAGACTTTTCTGGTTCTAAGATTGCTCATAAAGCCCATGAAATTTTAGGTTACAAAGCTCTAAGATTCTATTTCTAGAATCTAAGACTCTGTGATTTTAGATTTTATTTTTCTAGGGTTCTGAGTCCTGAGGGTGTAAGATACTAGATCCTACAATTCTAAAAATCCTACAGTTCTAGACATGGAGGTTCTAAGGTCTTATGTTCTAAAATTTGAAGTTCTGAGCCTCTTAGAGTATAACTGTTCTGGTTTTAAGACTCCAGATCATAAGGCTTCAAGATGTGATCTTCTCAAGTTCTAAGATACTAATGATGGTCAATGGCAGAGTCTAAGGCTTTATGATCCTCGAAACCCTTGTTATAAGACTGTGGATCCTAAAGATCTAAAATGCTAGCATCTGCAATTCAAAAGTTCCAATAGTCTAAAGATGGAGGTTCTAAGGTCTAATGTTCTAAGATGTGATGTTCTAAGGCTTAGTCTAAGAACCTAGATTCTCTGTGTCTAAGATTCCAGATCACATGCTTCAAGATTCTAGATTATTAAACTCTAAGATTCTAATGTTGTTCTGTTCTGTGTTCCAAGGCACTCTAGATCCTATTGGTCCAAGATTCTGGATCCTCAGCATCTATGGTGTAGATACTCCACAGTTAGTGGTGATGAACTGGATGCCAAAGTTCTAATCATTTTTAATTTTGGACACCTTTAAGTTCTATGCTGCATCTTCTCTTTCTAGGATTTTAGTTAAGGGTCTAGGAATTCATGGTTCTAAGTCTTACGATTCTGGGTTTCAAGATTCACATGTTATAAGATTCTAAACATCTAGAATTCCCAAGTAAAATTCTAAGGTTCTAACCTTATAGTTTTATCCTGTGTGACCCTTCCCTTCTTAGCCACCTCTGCTTCCTCTTCCTATCATGTGGGGGTGTGCCCCCTCAAACCTGTGCAATGCATTAAGGATGCCTCCTTTCCCCAGAGGACGATATCCCTCCTTTGGGGGCCATATTGCCCCCCTGAGCCAGTCCTTTATGCCCCCTGAACAGAGTGTATACTCTGGCACCTTCAGCGGGGCTCAGATCACATAAAACTTTGTAACCATGCTTCTGTCTCCTCTTGTCTCCACTTAAGGCCCTTTCCCAGGCAACTCAGCTTCTGTAAAAAGGAGGGTTTGGTGGGGTCTTGGAGTTCTCCCCTCACTAAAGAGGGTAGATGTGAACAGATACAAAGACAAAAGGACAGGCAAACAAAGAAAAGTGGACTTCCCAGACTCGAGGAAACCCCTAGTGAGGAATAAGCACATAGATACTCACAGGGTCACACAGAGATCCTATTTCCCAAAGTAACAGACTCATTAATTAATGGACAAACTCAAGTACTCTTGGTCACAAATAGACACAAATTCAGACAGAGAAGCACAAAATTACATAAACATGCTTACAAATATGCACTGGCAGGCGGTCAACCAAGAATAAAGAGAAACTTGAGTAACTAGAGTAACACAGGTTCACCACAGACATAAATACTCAAGACATATAGAGTACCTAGGGGGCTTCCCAGGTGGCACAGTGGTAAAGAATCGCCTGCCAATGCAGGAGGAGCGAGAGATGCGAGTTCGATCCCTGGGTCGGAAAGATCTCTTGGATAAGGAAATGCAACCCAGTCTAGTATTCTTGCCTGAAGAATTCCATGGACAGAGGGAGCATGGGAGGCTACAGTCCACGGGGTGGCAAAGAGTCGGGACATGACTGAGCACACACAGACACACACAGTACTTAATGGGGACTCACAGAGCCAAACGTTCAGAGTCACAGAGAAACACAGGCACAGACTACCTCCGATAACCACGGGCCCACAAAGGGACTCCTGCCAAGACAAGCCCACTGTTTTGCTCGAATCGTAGGCAAAAGTTCCTGGGTGTGTCCAGCAGCAGTCGGAGGAACCCTTGGCAGCGCCCGGACGCCCCCCAGTGGTGGGTCCTGAGAATGAAAAACAGTTCAATCCGGGCCACAAACTTTTTTAGAACAAATCATTGTGGGAAGCTGGGAGGAGAGAGGAAGTCGGACGTGGGCGAGGGGCGGGGTGTCTGGACTGGAACCTACTGGCCCACGTGAGTGTCTGTCCCGCTTCTGAGTGGGTGCTGTGTGTGTAGGTTGCCGTGGTGTAAGCTTGTACTGTAACTGTCCTGGGTCTGTATCCTTTGATGCTGCCTGCTTGTGTCAGCCTTAATGGGCACATCTACATCGCAGTTTGGTATACTATCCCCTGAATGGATGCATCTGATCCTACACACGCCATTTGTTTATCTATGTTGTGTGTGCGCCTTTGTCTAAGTAGAGGTTGTGTATGGCTTTTGTGGGGTTTAGGTATGGCTCCGTGGGCAGCGGGCATTTGCATCGCGTATCTCGATAGTGTACCTTCCAGAAGTTTTGTGTCTTTTGAGTTAGAGGCGACAGGGTTAGACATTGTGAAACTGTGGCGTTTAACAGAGCTTTAACTACGGATCTGTATGTTTGAGCTTATCATATTGACGCCAAACAGGCGGATCTATTGAACAGTAATTAAGGATTTGTGGTAGAGACGTCTGAACTTGAGGTCTTTCCGGAGGGAAAGGCTCTATGATCGCGTGCAGAGCGCCCATTCACTTAAGATACCAACCATAAAGACGGAAGCTCAGCTACGATCGTGGAAGGAGGCGCTCGATGAAATGTACTATCAAAGGGGAGAGGGTGCGATTCCCCGTTATAACTTTTCTCCCGCTGTTAGCCTAGCCTTTATTTTCAAACCTTCAGGACTCTGAAGTCAAAGGGTTGCTTTTCTTACAGACAACTGAGTTTCTTCCAGATTAAGAATAATTTATCTACTTAATCTCAATTTCATATACTTCCTCTACAGCGAAATTTGTAAGGCCGTCCGTAACCAGAATGGCCAATCTGTTTAGGTTTTCCTAAAACCATGCAACTATACTAGCTTTAGTGAGATAAGTCAGTAACTGAGATTGGTGGACAGATTGTTTTGAAACCGCCCTAACGGAAAGGGGCAGGTCTTTAGTGAATTATCTCTTTCCGGTTTCTTAAAGGCAATCGTGAAAGGAGAGGTGGGGGAGGTCTGCCGACTCTCCATTTGATTGGTTCTGGTGGTTTTACCCGCTTGGACGCCTTTGGGGCGGGAGATTTAGACCAATCAAGATATGTGTTACAGAGACACTAGTTTGATGAAAGGACCGCACAGGGAAGGCCGTGCGGCGCTCATTCTGAGACCCCATCACTGATTGGTCCAAATCTTTACTCTCTTTCCCTCATTTGACCCTACGGGAGCGGGCGCGCGGGCACTACCCAATCACCGCGCGCTCCTCCTCCCTCCTTTTCCCGCCCTCCCGTTTCGGCCCCGGCATCGACGTAGGCCAACGCTTCCTCCCCGGCAGCTCCTAAGCCCTTTCATTGCTGTTCTTTTGAAAGACGCGCTCTGATTGGTTGAGCCCTTGGGCCCGCGCCCGTTGCCCCTATGAGGTGGCCAATTGGCAACCGTGTTGCATCGCGCCTGGCCACGGAGGAGGGGGGAGGTGGCGGCGGCGGCCATTTTGAGCCGCCGCCGCCATTGGAGTGGGGGGCCCCCCCCTTTCCCCCTTCGCCTGCTGACAGGAAAGGTTTAAGGGGGACAGAGCCCTGGGAGGCCGGGCCGGGCTCGGGGGCCGCCCCGGGGGCCCGGGCCATGGATGTGCGCCGTCTGAAGGTGAACGAACTTCGCGAGGAGCTGCAGCGCCGCGGCCTGGACACTCGCGGCCTCAAGGCCGAGCTTGCTGAGCGGCTGCAGGCGGCGCTGGAGGCCGAGGAGCCCGACGACGAGCGGGAGCTCGAGGCCGACGACGAACCGGGGCGACCCGGGCACAACAACGAGGAGGTCGAGACCGAGGGGGGCTCCGAGCTGGAGGGGACCGCGCAGCCACCGCCGCCCGGGCTGCAGCCGCACCCGGAGCCCGGCGGCTACTCGGGGCCGGACGGACATTGTGAGAGTGCGCGGGGCGGGGGCCGGGGAGCCCGGGCTCCGGGCCGAGGAAGGGCTGTGGGACGCGGGAGTCCGGCGCCCGAGGTCGGGGAGACGGTCGGAGGATCGGGGGATACCGCTCCGCGCCGCTGAAAAGGATCGGGGGACGAGGCCCGCGGGACGACCGGAGGGTGGATCCTGGCATTCGGCGCAGGGAAGATACTGGAGTGGGGGCTTTCGGTTTCGGAGATGGGGAAGGTCCGGGGTGGGGGTGTAGAGGATTCCCGAGCCTACGGCTCAGAAACCGGAAGCCGTGGTTTTTGGAACCGAAGACAGTCGGAAGAACAAGGGGATCTCTTTTAGGAGACTGAGATCTTAAAGATGGTGATCTTAAGATTTGGAGCTGGGTAGGCTTGGGAGCCGTGTTTTCAGGGCTGGGAGCGTTTTGAGGATGGAGGATCCTGGAGTTTGCTGCTGGATGGGGTACCGGGGAATTCTCATGTTTGTTATTGGGATGGGTTGGTAAGATGGAGTTCCGGTGTCTGGCCAGGGAGGGTCTGACAGACTGTGCGTTCTAGTGGTTGACTGGGGAGCTTTTAGGGGATGCGAGAGACTACTGTGTGTACTATGGGGTACACCTATCAGTCTGAGGACGGCCAGGGGCGGGGGGTCTCAGATCCAGGGCTGAAAGGCCAGCCTTGAGGCACGGGCAACCTGGGCATTTGATGCTGGCCACATGGGACCCTTTTGGCTGACTTCTAGAGAAGGTATACGGGATCATCGATGTTCAGAAGCTGGTGGGGGAGAGGATACTTCACTGGGTGAAGTACCTGGAGGTCTGGAGCTAGGAAGGCACTGGGGACAGATAACGCAGTGGCTCCTGCTGAATGGTCTTAGATTAACAGTATAGGGTGTTTGGAGAACAAGAGAAGCTGGGGGTGGGTGGGGTAGATAACAAGTCTGTGGAGTTTGAAGTTAAGGGATTATCTGGGGGGGGGGGGGGTAGAGGATCCTTGCACAAGAAGAGTGTGTAGCTGGTGTGACATATAGGGAAGGGAAGAGTGTGTATGATGTGGAGGGTGAAAGAAAACTTGTTGACTTGGCAGGGGGCCTCAGGGTGAAGTGGGGGAGTGTTTCTGGGGCTGAGCATCTCTGTGAGAGGGCTCCTGGGTCCCCAGAAGCAGGGTTTTTTGTGTGTGTGCTTAGGGATTGGAGAGGCCTCAAGGGGTAGTTGAGAACCTCTGCATCAGACACTCTGAAGGAGAGGAGATGAAGTAGATCTGTGACTTTCTGAAGGGAAGAGACCCTGGTATGGGAGGAAGTAAATCAAGTTAAAAACAGGTGGCTTTCTAGCAGGACAGGACATGGTGATTGGAAAAGATGAAGAGTAAGTAGAAAGGACTCTGGCATCCAGAGTTTGTTTCATTTACCTGAAAAAGAGGGTACCCTGCGCTGTGGGACTAAAGAAATGAGGAGAGCAAGAGGATCAGGGAAGAGAGTAGATTTGGGGTTGGCACAGGGTATTTCTGTGTTCTCGTAGAGCAGGGCAATCTGAAGGTAGATTGGGGGTGGAGGGCGGTTGTCTAGGACTCAGATGCTGGAAGGAGTACTTCCCATTGCAGAGACCTGTCAAGGAAGGAGGAGTAGCCCAGTGTACCTGCCTAGGGCAGGCAGGACCCTGGCAGGAATGCCGATGGCTGGAAATATCTCCAAAGAAAAGTGATGTGCTTTACGGCAGAGACTCTAGACTCAGATTTTTGTCTTGGGCAAGTCACTTCACCTCTGAGCTCTGGCTTCCTTGTGTGTAAAATTGGGATATAATAATAGTGCCCCCCTCCCTGCTTGGGGATGAATGAGATTACCTGTGTAAGGGGCTTAGCACTGGGCCTGCCTGTTATTAGGAGGTAAATGTTTTAGAGAACAGAGAAGGGCCCCAGAATCATAAGCTTCTCTGGGCGAGGCTTCCTCTGTGAGCGCAGGAGAGATTCTCGGAAAGAAAGATATGAGGCTTTTGTGGCAAAAACAACACTGTGCTTAGGGCCTGGAAGAAACGCAATGGTATGAAAGGGCCCCCTGTGTTCTAATTAAGGAGTTATTCTTCCTTTCTCTCCTATCCATTACAGCAAAATCCTTTGAGCCCCTTTTATGCCCCCCTCCAACCCTTCCTTCAGCCCTGGTAAACAGACCTGTAGAGAACCACGTGATCTGTGTGACTTTCCTCCCTTTGGGCCACACCTGGTTTGTGCCCAGATACATTTGTCCTCTGAGAAAGGATCCAATCAGTTGGCAAGCAGCAGAATAGTCTCTCCTTCCCCATGGTTCCGCCTCACTGGTCCTGGCACAGTCACTAGTAGGGCCCTGGAGGCACCTTGCAGAGCCTGCCCCTGGGGTGGAGAACCTGCTTGCTACTCAGCCTAGGTTTCCAAAGTTCTCTCTGGGTTTGGCTACAGGGTTCTCCTTGAAGGACTTTCAGATTTTAGTCCCATCTGTGAGCTTTCACATGTGTCACCCCACCCCCAGGAATGTTTTCTCCATTCTCATTATCCTCACTTATGTATCCTTTGAGTCCAAGCTTATCTGTTACTTTCTGGGTCCCTGATCTCAGCCCCTGGTACTTCTTCATAGCCCTTAATACAATACAATTTTTGTGCTTTCAGTTTTGTTTAATGTGTGTCTGTCTCACTAAGCCGAAACTTGTTTTTAGTTGTATCCTAGCATGTGGTGTGTAGTATGTACTCTATTCCATGAATAGTTGATATTGTTTTTTTTTTCTTTTTTGGCCTCACTGCACAACTTGCGGAATCTTAGTTCCCCAACCAAGGATTAAACCCTGGCCCCAGCAGTGAAAGCACTAAATCCTAACCACAGGAAATTCCTTGATGTTGTTATTCTTGCCACCCTTCAGTTGAGTTCCTCCTGGACCCACAAAAACAGCTTCCTGAAACACTTCCTGCCTAACTCCAAATATTTTAGGGCTTATCCTTGATGAGTCTGAAGGCCACTATTATCATGACTCCTGTTTTCTTCACAGTTCCTTTCCTTCCTCCCCCATTTCCCCTTCAACTGAGATGGTTACCCCTTATCTTTACAGCTATTGCAGGGTAGAAGAGATTCATAAAGAGACTTGGCTCTGCAGGTGGGAATAGTGAATTGGGTTGGATAGAGGACTGGTTTGTGCTCTGAACAATTTTTAAGGTTGTACGTTAAAGGCAACTCCCTAAGCTTTATACCATGTCAGAGAAGAGCTGGGCTGGTAATTTATAAGCTGTGTTCATGGAGTTGCCCTCCACCCTGGTGGGGACTTAGAGGGGAGGTCAAGCTGGACCCCTTCTCCGACTTTCCCATCTCCTTGCTCCAACCAGAGCATTTCTGCTTCATTTGGTTTTATATATCAGGATTCTCTAGAACCTAGTCACAGATAGATCTCTTACTTTTGAGGGGCAGGAGGGCCTGTCCTCAGGCAGCTGGGGCCCCTGACTGCCCAGTTGGGTTTCCATTGGAAGGTGTTTTCACATCTGTTAGCCTCTGGAAGACTGATTGTCCACAGTGGGGATGGCATCATTTTGTTTTAAAAAAAGCTACCTCTAGTTCCAAGAAATACCCTTCTAACTGGCCATTTTTTGTTTTAAGATGTCATGGACAATATTACCATGCAGAACCAATTCTATGAGACGCAGGTCATCAAGCAAGAGAACGAGTCAGGCTACGAGAGGAGACCACTGGAAATGGACCAGCAGCAGCAGGCCTATCGCCCAGGTAGGAAAGTGCATCTCTTTTGAAGGAAATGTAATCTATGTGTGGGTGGCCTTTACCTTCTGCCTACTGCCTTTCTTCCCAGAAACTTTGTGTCTTCCTTTTAGGCAATACTTTGGGGTTGGTCACTCTGGCAAGATCTTTTTGAAGGGAAGAAGTTAGTCTCTCTCACTCCTAAGTATGATAGGGGAGTCTTCAGGGTATCTGTTATCAGATGTTAGTACCAACATCTTGGAGAGGTTAGACCTGGAGGCCAATATCTGAGTCCTACTTAGAATCTTAGAGTGTTGAAGCTAGAAAGGACCTTCGAAACATAGTCTAGTATTGTTCCAGGAGATATTGCTAAGGACTTCTCAGAGAAGAGTTCCTTGGCCAAATGCATCTGAAAAATGCGGCATATACCTTGCTACCTCTGTGAGAGTCACTGTTCTCATTAAAGATGCTAAGAAGTTTTGCATTGGGAAAAACTCTGTGTCACATTGTTTAAACCCAGTGTTTCCCAGATATGTAAATGTGTCTTTGTAGAACAAAGTTTTCTATGGTACAAGCTTGGAAAGCACAATTATAATGTAGATCTCTCCCCATTTTACAGATGGAGGAGGAGGTGGGCTAGGGTTGGATCCAGGAAATTGAATTGGCTTCTGGGCCACTGCTCTTGGTTGATAAGCAGCACTCCTTACCTAGTATTTGGGAAGTGGGGTCCTACTATTGAGTAACGGCAGAGCCAGGACTGACTCCCAGTCTTGTGCTCCTTTCTCTGTGCTGTGGTCCCAGTGCCTTGTTGTAGTCAGTCCTGTTGGTTCTGTCTGATTCCATTCTGGTTCACCCACAAAGTAAAATCCCCAGACATTTCTTGTGAGTGGCTCAGGATTTTAACGAATGTAGGTTACACTGCATTCTAAACTGTAGATTTGTGTCAGGCTCTGTGAAACTTGTGGTATCATTTGGCCCAAGGAGACTGTTTTCTGTGCAGACATTTATCAGGGCCTCCCATGAGCCCAGTGCTGTGATGGGAACCAAGGAAGCTCTGTCCGTGTGGGTGAGCACCATCTCTGCCCTAGCGAATGAGGAGCCTTCTCTGAGAGATTTTGTCTGTGTGCCAGAGCCAGGGAGTGCTCCAAGGTGGTGTTGAGTTGAATGCTGAAGTGTGTAGATGTGATGTGAGTGATCCACAGCATCCATAGATGAGGTGAGTCTGAATCCACAGTTTGCTCTTGGTAGGCACGGATTCTTGGAATCTGCCTGAGCGTGGGACATGCCTGTGGTCCACAGCGTGTTATCCCATCCTGACTTCCTATTTGTGATGTGATTTAATGAGGCCATCCCACCTGTGAGCTGGCTTACACACAGACCCTCCCTTCTGGAGCGCTTTTGGGCTTTGTAATAGTGATTAAAGCCTATGGAGTTGGATGGGGGACCACAGCACTGCTGAACTGACTTTCTCCTCCATTGCTCGACTGAAGAAGCTCTGTAAGAATTGAAGTGAAGAGATTCTTTGGGAGAAGAAATTATAGAATGCACAATTGTGAAACGGTAGAAGTCTTTTAGGTCTCCCTCCTGCTTGGTAGTCGCGATGGTAGCTCCCAACTTTCCCACCTTTACCTTGCCTTTGGCAAGGTAGCCCAGGCAGTCATTCGCCTTTGATTAGGCCCTTAGAGAGCTTCTCCTTGTTTAGTGCTGAAGTCCCCTCTCCTCCCCATGAAGCCTGAGAATTATCTGACTGACATTTCTCACCCTATCAACTGCTGGTGCTGCTGGGCCTGGATGGCCATCCCCAGCCTCTTTTTATTCTAGCCCTTTCCTCCAGTACAGCCTTTTAGGCTCCCTCATCAGGCTTCCACTGAACCTAGCAAGAGCCTGGGCCCAGACCTTCATCACCATAGTCAGGATCCTGCCAGTATCTCCTGAAGTAGAGGGGACCAGAAAAGTGATAACTGAAGAGTTTCTGAGTGTCTTAACCATCTGGATTTGTCCTGACTATAGAAGTGAAGACAGAGATGAAGCAAGAAGCACCCACCAGCTTCCTCCCACCCGAAGCATCTCAACACAAACCAGACAGACAGCAGTTCCAGAGTCGCAAGAGGCCTTACGAAGAAAACCGGGGACGAGGGTACTTTGAGCACCGAGAGGATAGGAGGTGGGTCTGTGAGGCAGTGGTCCTCCTTTTTCCAGTAGGTCTCAGTGTCTGTAGCTCAGTGCCCACTGGATCTGTTTACTAGCCGAGAGGGCAGAGCTGAGGTCTTGCTGCCCTCTCTCTCCCCCAGTTCTTCCTGCACCCACTGCAGATTCAGGTTCGCTAAAGTTCAGATCCTTCCCTCAGCTTCTCCCTTCCCATTACTTGAAGGATGAAGTTCAAACACCTTGCCATTCACATGTGAGATGCCAACCTGCCTTTTTAGTCCTTTGTCCGACTACCCTGCATATGACTTGACCTGAGCGTATGGTAGACTGAGGTCATCCAGACTGTCCCAGGGAGGACCCTATGCATTAGACTCCACACTTCTACCCCTTTCTCTTATTCCCATATGTTGGAAACAGCCAGTATTTTCACATAGTCCCTTTTAGTATTTTGGTCGGAATAAATTTCGTTCATGATTTAGGACACTTTTAAAAGAGAAGAAGACAAAAAATGGGTCATTTCAAATCCTTTCAGATGTGGAGTTTTAGGAAGCCTGGAATATGGACAGATTATAATTACAGGTTTATCCAAATTTTTACAGATTGCCCTTCCTGGCCCAGTACCCTTTGGGCTACTGTAACCTCCCATCAGTAGCAAAGTTCAGTGTGAAGGCAGTGCTCAGCATGTAGAGGGGTGGATCAGAATCTGAGGGTGAGAGAGAGTCGTATTTTTTCAAGAAGTTCTTTAAATGATTCTCATGGCCCTCTTTAGCAGAGCACACACTCTCCAGTCCCTGACCTGGTAGTTATAGTCATTGCTCTCATTGCAAGGATGTAGGGTTCCACAGTTCTTTTGCTAACCTCTATGGGAAGAACTTGAAATCCAGGAAGCAGCTTGGAGGCCACTTGTAAATTCCAGCAGAACCTTGAGGTCCCTTCTTTCCTTGTCCATCTGTTCTCCTGTGACTGATACCTGTTTATGACGCAGGGGGCGATCTCCTCAGCCTCCGGCTGAAGAGGATGAAGATGACTTTGACGACACCCTTGTGGCCATTGACACGTGTGAGTCCTTGGAGTGCCTGTTCAGTAGTGTCTTCAGTCAGTGTAAGGAAACTGCCTTTGCCTTCACAAAATCCCCACCTGGCACTGTCCAGAGCAGTGTTAGTTCAGATGTGAGAAATAGCAGAGCCCTGGAGTCAGGATGTTGGTTTGGAGACAGAAGATTTACTTCAGCTCTATCTGTGAGATTCTGGTCAAGTCATTCTACTTCTCTAAGCTTCTCTTCAGAGAGGAAGAATCCTGCTCTTATACCTCAAGGGACTTTCAGTGACATTCGTCAGAGAGCAAATTGGAAAACCCTGAACACCCTGTAAAGTTGTCCTCTAATCAAGAAAGGAACCTGAGTGCTGCTGGAGAAACTTAACTCTTTGACAGCCATTTCCCCAGTTTCCATCAACTGCTCACGTTCCTGGTGAAACCAATGCTGCCTCGTCTCCTCTGACGTTAACCTGGCCTGCCCTGCTCTCTCTGTCCCCCAGTTCAGTTTTGTTTTCTCTAGATAAGTGACTTCCCCCTTGACTGTGCATCTAAATACTTAGGGGAACAAATGTACCTGTCCCTCCTCAGGTAAACTCTTTTAAGTGGTAGAGCCTGTGAATCTGAATTTCTGAACACACCCAGAAGCCCAGTCAGGTCTGAGGACTGCACTTTTCAACTGAGCAGAAAGTTAACAACTGTTCATTCGTGTACTTATTTACATAGCTCACGTTGATAAACCAATGGCTACATGCTTAAGAGGTAAAGACATCTCGTATACAGTCCCTTTTACCACAGGATTCTAAGGATTCAGAGTAAAAGTGAGCATTAAAATTTTAAGTATTGGGTGGCAGTGGTTCATGAAACAGCATCTGATTAAATGCCAAATATACAGACCATGGTACTCAGCCTTTAGAGAAAGGAGAGAGCCTACTGGATGAGACAGACAGGAAAGACTTTCCCGGAGACATAAGTGGCTCCTGGAAGAGTGGGGAGAGTCTGAGCCACAGAATCCTAGGCCCGAGTGAGGAGCTGGGAGCCTGTGGTGCTGCTGACAGTGGTCCTGGGTGGTGGGTGTGGATCAGGGTCAGCTGTTTGTGCAGCTCCTGGCAGCAGGAGTCCCACTGATAATCTCACACTGATAGAGTTAGCATGGGAGATGGTTGATGTTTATGGTGTTGGGAGTTAATCTTTGCTAAATTCTAAAATCACTTGAGCGTAACCTTAAATTCTAGAATTACTTGAAAGGATACTGACCCTCTCCCTAGCAAGTGTGCATGCTAAGTCACTTCAGTTGTGTCCGACTCTTCATGACCCTATGGACTGTAGGCTCCTCTGTCCATGGATTCTCCAAACTGAAATACTGGAGTGGATTGCCATGCCCTCCTCCAGGGGATCTTCCAGACCCAAAGATTGAACCCACCTCTCTTATGTCTCCTGCACTGGCACGCGGGTTCTTTACTACTGGCCCAATTAGAGGCATGTGTGTATTATTTGCTGGATCCCCCTTGGCAGCCATCCTTGGACCCCAGCCAGGTGAAGAACCCTAGTTCCTATGTGGAGTGGCAACTTTCATCCTGTGCAGTCCAGTTTGCAGTATTGCAGGGCGTTTGTCCTAAAAGAGATAATGGCTAGGTGGTGTGGCTGGTTTCTCGGGAACGTGTCCCCACAGCATGTCAGCTTGTGTACTTTTCGTTAACACTCTTTGGAAACTTACCTCTGCCTGTCCCTCTGGGGACCATTAAAACATCAGCCAACTACAGGCTTTTTCCTCCACAGATAACTGCGACCTCCATTTCAAGGTGGCCCGAGACCGGAGTAGTGGCTACCCACTCACGATTGAAGGTTTTGCATACCTGTGGTCAGGAGCCCGTGCCAGCTATGGGGTCAGAAGGGGCCGTGTGTGCTTTGAGATGAAGGTGAGTGGGAACAATAGAGGGATGGGGACAGAAAGCAGGTCCATCCCTGGTCAGAGCCATGATTGCAAAAGAGACGTGATTAAACATGAATTTTATGTTCAGGCCAAAGAAAAAGTAAGATGAACTCGGGAGAACTGTGTCATTGCTAAATATTACGTGGGGAAAGCAAGGCGTACGTTGCTTCATTAAGTGGATTTTTTTCCTTGATGGGGTTTGACCTAGGTGCTGTATAACCAGCCATTTGAGGGTGACATGTTTGTAGAGCTGGGGAAAGGAGTTGTTTGGAAAAATGGTGAGCTGGAAAGAATTGGCCCTGGCCAGTTAAAGGGAGGCCAGGCGAGAGTGGGGCAAAGAAAGGTTCTGCTATCCGGATGCCCTCTACCATTCTCTCTCCACAGATCCACGTCAAAGTGTATTTATGAAAATAATACCTGATCATGTTCAGTAAAAGGTCAGATAGCACAGAAGAGTAAAAACCTTCTTCACATCCTCCTAGCCCCTATCCTACCCTCTAGAGATACCTTATGTGTTAGCAGTTTCTTGTGTATCCTTTGTATATCCAAACGTATTTATGATAGCTAATAGCTATAGAATACTTTGCATGTGCTAGGTACAGTGTGAAGTTCTTTCCATGGATATCTCCATTAATCCTCACAGTCTTATCACAAAATATGTACTCTTGTCCCCCCTTTTCAAGAGGTGGAAACTAAGACCAAAGGTTTTCGTTTTTGACTGACTAAGACACTTGATTCTAAGTTGCACATTGTTTTGTGTGCATAGAGAAACTGCCAGTTATACTAACATAGTACTTTTAGACATCAGTTGTAAGATACATACTGACTCAAGATGTTAAAATGTGAAAAACGTGTGTCCAAAAGTCAGTTATTAGAGTAACTTTCCAAAAGTCTCAAATTAACAAGATAAGTATTGGTTATTAGATAATCTAACTGCTAATTAAAAGTTAAGTCAGAAGGTGCCTTTTATTTTTTCTGCTCCTTTTACTTAATATTGTATCTTGAATGTTTTTTCATACCAGTGTATTAGCCCTGCTTCATTCTTTTTAACTGCTGCATCATTCTGTGGCATGGATGTGCCTTCATGTGACTGGTACTTTACAGATGGTTTTTTTCTTTCTTCCTATTCCCCTCTCTTCCTTCCTTCCTTTTCAACATAAAGACCACCACACTGCATATTTTTGTGTGTATGTATCTCTAGGATAGCCTGGAAGTTGAATTGCTTGGTTTAGAGCTTGTGCATTTGCTGTTAATAATAAGACTGCTAAGTTGCCCCCCAAAGACATTACACCAATTTATGTTTCCACACCAAATATTCTGAGTCCTTGTTTGCCTTGTAGCCAGTATTAAAGCTAAAAAATAACTAGTTTTAGAATTCCCATCTCTGTGGCCCTGAACTCTCCTGAGCCCTCTGGAGGCCCTGGTTTCAATATAGCTGGCCCTTCACACAGCTCAGATACATTTCCCCAGCCACAGAAGCCATTCCTGTTTTTTTAGCATCTGTGCACTTCTCACCTGTTTTGCCTCCTAAACTGTCAGCCTCCAGAGAATCAATTCTGAGCCTTCTTTTTCTCTGTCCCCAGATCAACGAAGAAATCTCTGTGAAGCACCTTCCATCTACAGAGCCCGACCCACACGTGGTCCGCATCGGTTGGTCCCTGGACTCCTGCAGCACTCAGCTAGGTGAGGGAGGCCAGCCAAGCAGTCCAGAGTAGAGCAGGTGCCTTGATCGCTGGATTCTCAAGCTTCCTCAGCTTCGTCTCCTGCACTGGACCCAGAACAGAACTACCCTGGGGTGGAATAGACAACAGGGATTAGGTTTGTGGTGCTGCCTAGCTTCAGACTTACAGGGTTCAACTGGAAGGACCACAGTTATACAACAATTTTTCTACCAAAAATGTGTATCCTTCATCTTTTTTTTTTTTTTTTCCCAGCAAAAGTAGTATTTATTGATTTTTATATTTTATTTATTTTTTTTTAAATATTATTTTATTAGTTGGAGGCCAATCACTTCACAACATTTCAGTGGATTTTGTCATACATTGACATGAATCAGCCATATAGTTACACGTATTCCCCATCCCGATCCCCCCTCCCACCTCCCTCTATCCTTCATCTTTAAAAACAGGGTCCAAAGTTCTCTTCAGAAAACTGTTCCCTTTAAAAAAAAAAGAGAGAGACCAGTTGTCTCCTGTTCTCAAACCATTGTGAAAGCAATAAGGTCCTCAGCTTTCATTGAGTTCTGTCTGGAATCTTCTGTCCAGAGCCTAACCCAGAGTAAAAGAGAAAGCAAAGACCAGTGGGGCCAGGGCTGGCTGGCGGAGAGGGGCAGGGAGGGGCTGTCTTGAGAGGTTTTGAATTTTCAGATTCCCCAGGTCCTAATGACTTTCTGGCCCCAGGTGACTGATTTCAGTGACCCATGGTGAGACCTTCTTGATCATATAAAGATTCTGATTGAAAATAACGTCTGCTCCTTGTGAAAATTCAGGCCACTACAGAGATGGGGAAATGAAAATTCCTCTAAACCTGTGAGATAATGACCAGTGTTAACATTTTCATCTGCATTCTTCCAGGCAGTTCTTTTGTCCTTTGTGTATCTCAAATGGGATATGTTATAGAACTTTTTTGTAGCCTGACTGCTTTTTCCCACTTAATATTGATGGTTATATTTTTGTAAATAAGTATAGGTTTTTTTGACCACTGCATAACTTTTCATTTTATAATTGTATTACCTATTTATAAATGTTTTCTAGGTCATTTATGTTGATTACAAATTTTTATAGTAAAACACTTGAGCTCTCCTTGTATGTAATTAGTCTGAGCCGTAAAAGTAGAAATGGTAGGTTAAAAGCAGTGTACAGTTTTCATTTTAATATGTATTAGTAGTTTTATTTAAGATTCATGTCATCTCCTTTTATCTTTGTTTCAGTTTTGAGAGGTAAATGGAGAATAGTTGATACAGATAAACATGTAAAGCCCAGAACAATCAAGCAGATGTCCAGGCTACACAGCTGATTCAGGCTAGAGCTGGGCCTGGAATTCATGCTTGTTGGCGCCTGCTTTACTGGCAGAACTTAGGTTTCTGGCCTGATATCTCTGTAACTCAGATGCCAGCCAGGGCCCTTGGGGTCTCAGTCATCTTGCTTCAGAACCCAGTTGTGTAGCCTGAGGCAATCAGTACCTTCCTTACAGGTTAGACCTCGTGATCTGCAGAAGCAAAACCCCTTTACCGATTTCTGACCAAAACTCACTGACACCAAAAACAGAGACTGTTAGGAGACTTAACTGAATGTTGAATGTCACAGGGAAGAAATGTGCCTTAGTGTATAGCCTTCCTCCATCCTGGCTTCTCTTCCCTCCTCCCTTTTTTCCCCAGTTCTCCCTTTCTGTTCAAGGCAGTTTAGGTCAGCTCAAACTCTCAGACTTAACACCTAAAGCCATCAAACCCTCAGAAACTCTACATGGTGAAGGGCTTCCTTTCAATGGAAACTTTGTTACCTCCTCCCCCAAAAGCACCTGATTAGTAAAACTGGCAAAGAAAATGTTTCTTTTATTTGTTTAATTTAAAACTATGTAACAGCCATAAAGGCCATTGTGACCATCACAGGTTTAACTGGACTTGGCCTGTTTCTTCCCTCAGGTGAAGAGCCTTTCTCCTATGGCTACGGAGGCACTGGGAAGAAGTCCACCAATAGCCGCTTTGAAAACTATGGAGACAAGTTTGCAGAGAATGATGTAATTGGCTGCTTTGCGGTGAGTGCTGGCAGCCCGTGGGAGTTGACAGAACCAAATGTTGGTCCTGTGAGTTCAGCCTGCAGCGTTTTTTTCAGAATACCTCTGTTTGTTGTCTGCGCTTTGTCCTGCCACTCTCACCGTACCTCTGTTTCCCTTTGACACACTGAAATGTTTGTGGTCATTTTGTGCAAAATTCTGCCATTCTTCCCCCTCTGGCCTTTTGTGCAAAGTCCTCAGGTGGCATCCTGAAGATGTTTGGGGGTGTCAGACGTGTACAACTCCTAGATACCAGAGTGACATTTCCTAAGCAAACTAAGGAATTACTTCCCTTTGCTATGGAATAGTCTGCATGCATAGGTGCTCAATTGTGTCCGAATCTTTTCAAGCCCATGGACTGTAGCCTGCCAGGCTCCTCTATTCATGGAATTTTCTCCAAGAATACTGGAGCGGGTTGCCATTTCCTTCTCCAGGGGATCTTCCTGATCCAGGGATCAAACCCTTGTCTCATGTCTCCTGTGTTGACAGTCAAATTCTTCAGCATCAGTACCACCTGGGAAGCCCATGGAATAGCCAATCTGTTCTCAAGGGCAGTGGTGTTGGCTCTTGCCCCCACTTTAGCATCATCTCATTCCAAATCTTCTCCCTTCCTTCACCTCATTGGTTTAGCCAGGCTTCCAATAGTGCATTGCCTTTTAGGAGGATGGGATGGATGCAAAAAACAGAACAAGATAGAAGAGACCTGACCTGCTGCTGAGCTTCAGTCTCCAAGAGCAGTGACCAGCACTCACAGAGGTGTAGAGTGTGACTGATGGTTCTGGGGTCGGAATCCCTAGGCCCAGACCCAGTCCCTGCTTTTCAGCTCACAGCCCTGGACAGCCTGCCCTCCCTATGTGTTTCAGTTTCCTCTCAGTGAGAATTCTCACACCTACCTCAGAATTTCATGTAGTGTCATTAAGGTAAACCGTTAGAAGCACTTAAAACAGTGTCTGGCAGAGAATGAATGCTCAGGAAATACTCTTTAACACTGTGACCGTTGGGAGTTAAATGTCTTCAGGATATGCGATGCAGCCCCAGGAGAGTGGTTGGCCAGGCGGGTGCTTCCTCTTGGCCCCGTTCCCTCTCCCTTCTCCCTCTCTCCCTCATAGTTATGTACACGGTACTGTTTTTCTTTCTGTCTTTTTTCCTCCCCTCTTTGAAAGAATTTCCATAGAACCTTGTCCAAATTCTAATGTTTGCTTTACCATTTTTCACAAATACATGTATGTGTATGTATATGATTTTTATCTGACCTGTTTGAGAGTAAGATGCCTACTTTCTGTCTTTATTCCTTAATATTTAGCATGCATTTCTTAATAATAAAGCTATTCTCTTAACCACAGTAATCAAATTTAATGTTGATTTAATGCTATTATCTACTCCACGGTCCACGGTTAAATTTTGTCAGCTGTCCCAGCAGTATCCTTTAGCACAATTTGGTTTGTAGTTCAGGATCCAGTCCAGGATCACTGATTGCATTTTCTTGTCATGTCTTTTTAGTCTAAAACAATTTCTCAGTCTTCCTTTGTCAGTCATGACCTCATTATCTTTTTAATAAAAAGCATGTTTTCTTGAATAAAAATTAACCATGTTTATATTCTGCACACTGTTCCAAACCTTGCATTTTTTTTTTTTGATTTAACAGTAAATCTCAGCTATCTTTCCCCTGTCTACACAGAAAGTATAAATCTAGCTCAATTTAAAACACTGTTGGATAGTTAATAAATTCTTATGGTTTTCAAAAATATTCAGAAATACAGAAAGGTATACAGTATAAAGTCTTCTTCAGACCCTTCTCCTCCACCTGTGGTTCACATATGCCCTCCCCTACACATGAACCCACTGGTACTCAGCATTTCTTTATCAAAGGTGGTGGTTGTTTTTCTTCTACACAAAAGGTAGCATATTACACATGTTATTCTGTATCTGTCTTTGTTTAACTATATATCTTAGAGGGTTTTTTTTAATATCATTACCTAGAGGACTTCTTTGTTCTTTTATATAGTCTGTAGTTATTGTGTTGATCTACCATATTTATATAATCAGTCCTCTCTTAATAGATTTTTGGTTAATTTCTCATCGTTTTACTTAGTGGCTTCCTAGTATTCTGATGTACGTGTCAGTTTCCCCTGGTGGACCTGAAAGTTATTTCTTGGAACAGTTGATGCTGCAGTGATAATTTATCATTTCCCACTTACCAGAGTATCTTGGAGAGCTTTTCATGTTCCCATTCTTGGATGTCCTGTGTGATTTAGTCTCCCACTTCCCCATTGGAGCACATTTAGCGGTGCTGGAGTGAACAGTTTGCACATTCTTGTATTTTTATGGGCATACAGTTGTAGGATATATGCTACTGAAAGCATAAATTCTGAGTCAGAGGTATAGTTTTAATTTTTGATAGCTACTGTGAAGACTGTACTCCCAACTCCAGAGAGGTTATAGCAGTTTAATGTGTCATCAGCACGTGACTTGTGTTCCCCAAGCTTTCTCAGTTGGGCGTGACATTCTGAGTGTGTGGCAGTTGGGAACTTTGCGCCTTGAGTCTTACTTCAACCAGTTCATCTTTACTTCTGTTTTTTAAGACTCTGTGTTCAGTTTCCTATGTTTAAAGGATCAGTTCAGTTCAGTTGCTCATTCATGTCTGACTCTTTGCAACCCCGTGGATTGCAGCATGCCAGGCCTCCCTGTCCATCACCAACTCCCAGAGTTTACTCAAACTCATGTCCATTGAATCGGTGATGCCATCCAACTATCTCATCCTCTTTTGTCCCCTTCTTCTCCCACCTTCAATCTTTCCCAGCATCAGGGTCTTTTCAAATGAGTCAGTTCTTCACATCAGGTGGCCAAAGTATTGGAGTTTCAGCTTCAGCATCAGTGCTTCGAATGAGTATTCAGGACTGATTTCCTTTAGGATGGACTGGTTGGATCTCTTTGCAGTCCAAGGGACTCTCAAGAATCTTTTCCAACACCACAGTTCAAAAGCATCCGTTCTTCAGCCCTTAGCTTTCTTTATAGTCCAACTCTCACATCTATACATGACTACTGGAAAAACCATAGCCTTGACTCGACGGACCTTTGCTGGCCAAGTAATGTCTCTGCTTTTTAATATGCTCTCTAGGTTGATCATAACTTTGCTTCCAAGGAGCAAGTGTCTTCTAATTTCATGGCTGCAATCACCATCTGCAGTGATTTTGAAGCCCAAAAAAATAAAGTCTGTCACTGTTTCCACTGTTTACCCATCTGTTTGCCATGAAGTAATGGCATCACTTTAAAAGATTCAGAGCGAAGAGTTAAGAAAGGGTGTGAAAAATCAGTGACCTGAAGGGGAACTAGTAGGGAGGACATTTGTGTCAGAACTTGAGTTCTCAGCATTCACAAAACAGGACCAAATGACCTTCCAGGTGGAGAGAACAGTATAACTCACTTCGACAAATCATAAGGAATAAAATATTTGGAGCCTCGGGAACAGCACAAAGAGGTGTGAGAGGTGAGGCTGTGAAAACACACACTTTGAACAGTGCCAGGCTTAAGGACTTTGGGTCCTTAGGCCTAGAGTGGCATCCACAAACATTTTAGCAGAAGTGACACAATTAGACTTGCGTCCTTGACTGTTGGCCCTGTTGTGCTGGGTTTGTCAGTTGAGGGTGCTGGTTTCCATAGAATGAGGTAAGTTCCTATAGTGAAGCTGGTGGACATAAAAAAGGTTAACCCCTGTCATGTTCATTTCCATAACAGAGCAAAAGTGACCTGGGCCATTCTTGCTCAGGTGAGAAGACACGGGAGGGACCATACTGCAGGGATTGAGGCAGGATTTAGTCCAGCAGATGTTTGTGTGTCTGCCCTGCGTGATCTCTACCTGTATGGGTGCTTACAGACACAAAGGACCATGTAGAACTATGCTACTGAGGAAGGTGGTGAGGAGTCTCCTTGGGGGAAGGGGGCTTTCACAGTTGCTCAAAGGCAAGTCCCAAGATGGTCTCTGCATGCAGGAGGGAAAGGAATACAACTCAGCCTATGTTCCTGTCTGCTGTATGACCCCAAATTTTGAGTCTTCGTTAATTATTAACCTTTGCCCTCCAGCTGAAGTGATCTTTGTGAAACACAATTTTGACCAGGCAATTCTGCTGTTAGGAACAAGTCAGGGGCTCTGCTCTGCTGCCATTAGCAGAAATCCAAACTCCTTCCCCACCCCCACGCTTCAGTCCAGAGCAGTGTCTGGCATCTGGGAGTGAGACCCCCCAACTCGTGCTCTCATTCTGTAGGAAATACATTAACCTGTTTAGTCCTTAGCACAACTCTGCTATATTGTGGAATCTTTTTTGATAAGGAAACTGAAGATGTAGTAAATGGTAGAACTAAAGCCATCTACCTTCCTAAACAGGATCTTGACACTAAACCTCAGCTGATCAGTAAGGACTCAATGAATTGTTGAATTAATGAATATGGTCCCTTCCAGCTGTCCAGCTGTACCTGAAATTACCACCTCCCAGTTCTTTATGCTTCAGCCAGTCTGACCCTGTGTCCTCTCACTGCCAGATTTGTACATAATCACTTCTTCTTTAGGACTGTCTTCTCTCACCCCAAACTTGGCTCGTTCCCATTTATTGTTCAGGACTTGGCTTACAGGTTCCTCCTCAGAGAATCTTGATCATGCGTGTGTGTTCTCACTGATTTAGGATAATGTCCTTGTTTGGTTCCCCACTAGGCTCTGAGCTCTTGTCAGGCTCAGATGACTAGAATATGCATCAAGAAGAGCAAGAACTCAGGGAGCATGTGTTGAACATTTAAATGGATGCACTTGTGGAGCCAGGCTTGGCTTAACAGGCCCTGCTGTAAATTTCTTTCCATCCATTATCTTGTGCGAGTTGAGAATGGACAGGACAGCTTCCTCTCCATCTCAGGCTAGGCACAAGACTCAAATACTTGGAACTTCCTAAAATTACACACTTCACATCCACTTCTGGGTTATGGCCAAAGAGGGCCTTGGGCTGTATATGGTCTGAGCCATTCCTTGGGGCTGGCGGATGCATCTATATGTTGAGGAGGGCTGCACTTGAATTTGGGGCGAAGTTGTTTTCCACCCCCTACATCTGCTCCCTGACTCATGGTTCCTGGTACCTTACGCAGAGCATTGGAACTTACCTTTCTTTGGATTTTTTTCCCTAGGACTTTGAATGTGGAAATGATGTGGAACTTTCCTTCACCAAAAATGGGAAGTGGATGGGCATTGCCTTCCGAATCCAGAAGGAAGCCTTAGGGGGTCAGGCGCTCTACCCTCATGTCCTGGTGAAGAACTGTGCGGTGGAGTTCAATTTCGGGCAGCGGGCAGAGCCCTACTGTTCGGTCCTCCCAGGCTTCACCTTCATCCAGCACCTTCCCCTGAGTGAGCGCATCCGGGGCACCGTCGGACCAAAGAGCAAGGCAGAGTGTGAGGTGAGGGGCCTGGAAGCCTGCCTGGGTGGCCACCTCTGCAGAGCCATGCTGCCGCCTAGACAGGAGACCTGCCCGCAGCTGAGTGTGGCGGAGCTGCCTAGTTTCGGGGAGAGTGAGGGGGTGTGGGCGTGGCTTAGGCCAAAGAGGGCAGGGCTATCGTAACTAAATACCAGAAAGATCCCAGAAGTTGCCACAGTGCTCCTCATGTGAGGTCAGAATCTTGAGAAAGGAGGCCGTCCAGCAGAAAAAGGATGCGAAGGCACTTTCTGGTGAGCAGGTTCTTGGAGGAGGTTGTGTGGCTCCACACTCCTGCCCAAGCCTGTCTGAGAACCAAAATGGCACCTGGGCTTGGAGCTGATTCGGCTGCAGAAGCTGTACTCGTGGTCTTGGTTCTCAAATAATTTTTTTTGTTTTTTTCTGGTGTATAAGTGATTTTGCGTTTATTCTAGAAAATTAATATAAATATAAAGGAAATATAAAGGAGAGTTTCCCGTAATTCCACCATCTACAAATGTTTCCTTTTAAGTGTTTTGAAGTTTATCCTATGCTTTTTTCTGTATTAGGTACTGGTTTTACACACATTTTATTATTGAGATCTTACAGTATAAGTAAGCATTTTGATACCCTGCCCTTTCACTTTACATTTTTTGGTGTGCTTTTATCTTAACTACGTGAACACCTCTTTGAAATTTGTTGTTAGTAACCTCACAAACTATTTTCCTCTTGGACATTTCACTTGCATCCAGTGTTTGCCAAATTTTAAACGTACTAATTAGAAATGGCACTTGTCCTTGCACATACATTTGTTGCCATCTGAGACTCCAGGAATGTTGTACCACTCCTTGTGCCTATTCTGTGGGCCTTTCCCTGTCAGACACCCCTGAATGCTGCCTAAACAGAAATGTTAATATTCATGGTAACAGCAGGCCCTCTGCTGAAAGTCTCACAACCCTCATCCTGTTTCACTCCCAACAGCAATACTGTGAGGTAGACACTGTTAACTGCTTCCATTTCCCAGAGATGGCTGTGAGGTTTAGAGTCACCCTCACGGTCCCCAGCGAGTGGTGATGCCAGGCTGCCGTGGTACACACTGTTCACCGCGCCCCTCTTGGTCCTGTTCTCGTAGATTCTAATGATGGTGGGCCTGCCCGCTGCTGGGAAAACCACATGGGCCATCAAACATGCAGCCTCCAATCCCTCCAAGAAGTACAACATCCTGGGTACCAATGCCATCATGGATAAGATGCGGGTAAGCACAGCCCCTCTCTCTCTTTACCCGCCCCCCCTGCTCCCTGCCTGCTGCCTAGCAAACAGGACCCCCACTCACCCCTCACCACTCCCTGCCCACAGGTAATGGGCCTACGCCGTCAGCGAAACTACGCCGGCCGCTGGGATGTCCTGATCCAGCAGGCCACTCAGTGCCTCAACCGTCTCATCCAGATTGCTGCCCGCAAGAAGCGCAACTATATCCTAGACCAGGTACTAACTGGTGACCATCGTCCCCCAGGAGAGGGAAGGGGCCTTTTGGGTACCTGGGAAGTCCTCTTTCCTCCTTTTTTTTCCCCGTAATGCTCTTGGACTACAGTATTGGTCAGAGGTCAGCTATACCTGGTGGCAAAGTCCCAGAGTCTTGACACAGCTTTCTGAGTCCAGTCTGCCGGGGGTCAGGGGGCAGCGATCTAGACCTGGCTCAAGCCCCCAGCAGCCCAAAAGAATATCGTCAGGTGAGAGCAATTGTGTGAGATGGAAAAGCTTATATTTCTGAGCCAAGCAGACCTGGGCTTGAATCCCAGCTCTGCCACTTGCTAGCTGCATGCCTTTGGGCAGCAGACTTTATCCTTTGACTGTTAAGTCTCCTGATCTGGAAAACAGAGCTCAGAATGGTGCTCACACACCTAACATGGAGACTGGCATGTAGTAACTGGAGATTGTTGTTAATCTATAGAATGGGTCTGTCCCAGCCTCTCTCGGCATGTTCTTATGACTATCAGGTACATGTATATGTCATGTATTTTCTACGTGCCTTTCAATGAAGAGCAGGGTTCTTCACATTAAAAGTATGAGCGATCCAAACAGTTAAAGTTCCTCGTTAGTACCACGTGTGAGACATCATCCTTGGTATTTGTCCTGAAGTCTTTCTCAAGTAGCAGGTTTTGTCTAAGTGTGCAAATATATAAACTAAGTAGCACTGCTGACCTGGCAGCCTTAACTGGAGTGCCTTCTATGAGTGTGGCCCTGGGTACTTGGTTACCATGAGTTTAAAGGGCTCCTGGTGAGGTTAGAGCTGACTTTAGTGATTGACTGATCAGAAAGGTGGTTGAAAAGAATTCCTGGTGGTCCAATGATTAGGACTCTGCACTCCACTGCAGGAGGCCCCTGTTTTCAATTCCTGGTGGAGGAACTAAGATCCCACAAGCCATGTGGAATAGCGATAGATAGATAGATCCATTATTCATCCAACTAACTTACAACCTTTTAGAAAGAAAAGAAAGGTGATTGGAAACTCCCAAGAGATGAAGGTGCTTTTGTATAGGAGAGAACATCTTACAGAAAACAAGCCAGAGCTTCTGGGTTGGAGAATAGTGGAGATTTGGGGAGGGTGGCACATTCCACATAGCTTGCCCTTTGCGTCTGTTCCATCAGGTTGTTCCTGCATTATATGCTTTTATAATACACTGGTAATCTAGTGTTCAGAGTTGATAAATTGATTCCTTAATATCCAACCTTTGAAAAGAACACACAGAACTTAAGACCAAAAAAAGACTACTAGTTGGTGATGGTTCTCCATGACAGGTAAATTACACAGTCTCGCCAGTTAGATACTGAGAGTGGAAATCTAGTTTGCTGATGAAACAATCATACTAGAAAACTGAAAGTTGGCCAAGACTGCAATACTGTTGATACTCTTCTGTCATGGTGGAGATACAAGATTTACACTGGGTTCTGCTTTTCTGGAAGGTGAACATGAAAAAGGTGCACTTTTAAATTATTTTATAAGTGTTTTTTTTTTCTTTGGCCGCACTGTGCAGCATGGGGGGGGTCTTAGTTCCCCAAGGATCAAACACGCTCTCTCCCCACCCCCGCACACACAGTGGAAATGGAAATGTGGAGTCTTATCCACTGGATCACCAAGGAGTTCCCTGGAAAGGTATACTTTTACCTCGTGACCAATGCTGCAACCCTGGGATTAAGCCCTAAAGACTCACATTTGTGAAGACAGACACGATCCCATAATACTAAATGTTGATAAAACAACTAATTGGGCCGATGTTTAGACTGCAGTTCTGGGGGAGGGGCACAGGGTAGTCCAGGAGCCACTCAGGGCCGCCCCAGCCCGGCCCCGTCGGTAATGGGCACAGCCAGCCTTCTTCCCCTTTGAAGACTTTGTTTGTTTAAATTAACCCTGGCATCACCTTGCCCCATTGCTTGTCAGGGCATTTTGGAATTGTAGTCCATACCTTGAGAATGATTTTTTTGGATACCACAAGTATTCTCTGCCTCCCTTTTTCTCAGTTTGCTAGTTAAATCAGCTGTGAAACCCATTTCACATATAGAGGAAAGAATGTGGTCTAAAATGTTTATAATCCTAGGGGTAAACTGTCCTAACATCTCCGTCCAACATTGCAAAATGTGCTTTCTCTGAAGGTCAGGCCCCCAATCCCTCAGCCAGGCATAGAACTGCGGGGCACTGGAAAGACTCACTGTTGGCCCTTTCGGCTTGAGCTGCCGGCTCACTCAGGACAGGGTCCAGGGCTTCTCCAGGTGCCCCTGTGGTCTCCAGGGCTGCTGGCCTCCTGGTGAAGGAACATGTAGGTCAGGCCAAGTGCTCCAGGCCAACAGCAAGGCAACAGAACACAAACTCTGAAGGTGAGGTGGGGTGGGGAGGAGGGTTCTCTGGCTCACCACAGATTGGAGGATTGACTTGGGGCCCCAAACCAGAGGTTACTGAGGCCTGGAAAGAGGTCTGAAGCCAGTGGTTTGACCTGTTTTGGCTTAAACATCAAAAAGGGTATTCCAGAAAAGCCTGTGTGGGTAAATGTGTGTGTAGAAGATTTATAGGAGGCTCCAGGCCAGATCCTAGCATTTCCTCCCCCACCAACCTTGGCAATGAGGGGTAGGTCGATGTGCAGCTGACTCCTAACTTAGATGGGGTTCCCAGAGCCAGGATTGGGACTGCAGGCAGAGTCCCTGCAGTCTCTGGATCTCAGCCCAGCACTGTCTTTTTCTGGTTTTTCCTGAGTGGTCTGACCTCCACACGTCTGGGTTTTCTGGGTTTCCTGTTACCTAGTTTGACCCCAGAAATGCCCCTTCTTGAGAGGGGAATGTGCCTGCAGAAGCCAGGAAAGGCCAGGTTTCGAGGTGGGGGGTGTGTCTTTTGCTTTCGTTCCGTGGTGACCTGAGTGTCCTCTTCAGATCCTGTGGGTGTCACAGCTGTGGAACAGCTGAGGAGAAAAAGTAGCGGTAGGCCACATTGCTTAAGTGGCTCTTTTGGGTCCTCTGTTGCCAGTGGGAATCCTCTGGAATGGGAGACTGCCTGGCCTATCCCTGGCCTACCAGATGCAGAGCAAGAGCTGGCCTCAGTGAGACAGCAGACCTGCCCTCCTAGAGGCTTCTGAGAAGAGCCTAGGCCACTCCCAGAGTTGAGGTCTGAGGCTAGGAGTTCTCTTAGGAATCCAGCAACCCAGAGCCAGGCCAGGCAAATGATCAGAGGCTACGATATGACAGTGTCATTAACCTTGCCTCAACTCAAGGTGGTTGTGCTCCTGCTTACCATCCCTGTGGGCAGGTGCCATGCCTTTGCCTGAAACAGACCCAGGGCTACTGTGGGGACCCAAAGTAAACTGCCTCTTGTGGACAGGCATTGAAGAAGAGGGCGTTTCTTCTATCCTCCCCAACCCCAGAACCTCAGCCCATTCCATTGTTGACACTCTAGCCAGTTCTGTGTCTGCACATGTGGTTCATTCTACTGGGTTTACCTCATGCTGAGCTCAGAGTGAACTCTTCGGTCAACAGCTTTAAGCTTGCTTCTGTGGGATTCACACAAGTTTCTCCTGCTGCCAGCCTGATCTTGTTGAGTTGTAGAAGGGGGACAGTTGACAGGAGACAGTGTCTCTTAGAGATTTCAGGCTGTGAGCAGCCTGTTTTGTTCCCTCCCGCCTGTCCCAGACTGTCACACACCAAAACTACCCAGGCAGCTGCTCTGAGAAACCCAACCCCTGTCCTTTGGCCCACTTCACAGAGGAATGGGAGTAGCCAGGAGGCCAGGGAACACAGACAGCCCCAGACCTCCTTCAAGTCAGCATCTTCAAGCAGGGTGGGACTGAGAGAAGCAGAAACGAGGCAGCAGGAGCCCACACAGCTGGAAAAGCTGACCTAGCTGTTGTGTTGGTCTCCTAGCAACAGCCACCAGCAGCCCCCAGTGACCACAGCAGTGCCGGGCCAGCCCAGGGGCTCTGACCTCACTGTGTTTGCTGTGGCAACAGCCACCAACAGCTAACTCCCTTCCCTCTAGGAAAGCCAAGTATTTGCATTTTTGCTGGTGTGGCTTAGATGCTCTTCTTCCTTTCCCCAAGCCAAGGAGTAAGGGGAGGGAGGTGCAGTCTTCAAAACTGTCACCATGAGGGTTCTCAGCATCTCAGCTCTGAAGTGTCTGAGGAGCCATCCCTCAGTCTCTAGCCTCTTCCCAGGACAGAGGCCAGCTGTTGAGGAGTCCCTTCTGCTCTTCCCCCTCCCTCCCATCAAGAAGCTGTGGGGACTGGCCCCTCTGGACTGCAGTGCTTCTCTTCTCTGTCTCTTCATCCAGACATGGACAGGGCGGGTCTGCTTCATAGAAAACCTCCGAGAGGCATTTATCCACGTCCTTGAGGTTCAGAGGAATCAGAATAGGATTGCTGATCATTTCTTATGGGCAAGCAAACAGTGGAATCAGTTGTCGACAGAATGTCTGGGGCCACACTCACCCCTGACACCCACCCATCTGGGTTATGTGCCAGGCGGAAGCTTCATTATTTAGCTGGAAGTCAAATTCTGTCTTCCAGTGACCAGGCGCCACCTGATTCGCATTTAGAAATGGAGCCTATGAAGAGCAGCGAGAAGGACTTGACTTTTCCTTTGTAACCATTGTGCTTTTTCACCATTTGTTTGGCTCAAGGCACAGATGTATGGCATACACGTGTATGCCTTCACTCCACCCCTAGTGAAGGTTGAGACATTTTCCCTAGAGAACAAGGAAGACCCTCTAAATGCTGTGTGTGTCAGAACCTTGGGGTCAGGTTGGTTTAGAGAATAGTTATACCCACAACCAGATCTCCCAACAGGTGTGCACTGCGGTCCCTGGCCTCTGGCTGACCCACATCCAGCTTCTGTTCCTCGTGTTTTTGGAATAGGCTCTCTTCGTGTTTCATCTTCTCCTCAAACTTAACTTTCCTTGATGCTCCCTATTGGGAAGCCTCCCCAGGACAGCATCAGTCCTGCTGGCCCCAATTTCAGACTTCTTTCTCTGCCAGACATTTCCACATCTGCAAATTCCCACCAGAGCCAGAGGGAGGGTGATAGGATCTCCGTCTTTCAGATGCAGAAATTTGAGACTCAAGACTAATTAGGTGGCTTGTCTACATCCTCACGGATAAGAGGGCACAGCTGCGATTTCAACCTCGAGCCTCTTCCCCAGAGCCTAGATTTCCACCCTGACTCGCCGTTCCTACCCTTCTGATGGGAAATCACCGTAGCTTGACCTTCGCCTGGTCCGGGTTGCTTGAACTCAACCATCCAGCGAGAAGAGCCAGTGCAGCCCGCCCAGTGATAGCCACCTCACACCAACCATGACCTCTGTTTGTTGAGTGTCAGCTGTGAGCCAGATCCTGGACTAAGCAAGGGCTTTACTTGCCTGAACTCCTTCAGTCTTAGTAGTGACCATATGATTTTCCTCTTACTTTCCCCTTTCAGGGTTTGAGACTTAGTAGATAGGCAGACTGAGGCTCTGAGAGGAAGTCACAGCCTCAGGGCCCTGTGGTGTGACTTGACAAGGTCACATTAGATCCAGGGTGTGCCAAGCTTCTGCTCTGCACCACTGACCTCTGTCTGGGCAGCTTCCATCCTGGAGGCCACAACAGAGCCCCTACTCCAGGGATCCCTCACACATGGTTAGATGCTTTGTGGTCCTTTTTCCGCTCAGTCTTCACCAAGTCTAAGAGAGAGGCTTTTCTCCCGCATTTCATGGATGAAGCAACAACACAGACTGGCCGTGGTGAGCGAGCAGCCACACTGGATACTTGATGCTGGGCTTTTTCCACCCCACTAGGCTGCATCTTCAAAACATAACATTTGTTTGTCTGTTTGTGGATGCAGGCCTCTTTACGGGTTTGTTCCCCTCTGTGGCTTCTCCCCTGATTACCTTTCAGGGCCACTGAAAGTTGTTTAAATGCAGTATTCCTTATCACTCCAGCTCTGTTGTGTGAAAAGGACACCCGTATGTGTGTCTGGGCCCCACTTCAGAGACTGGGGTTGAGGAGGACCCCTATAGGGGGGTTCCAGCTGCTGTCTTTCACAGTGTGTCCAAGTGATTCAAGTCCATAGGCTGAGTCCTTGGACCACTGGGGTTTGATAGATCTGGGCCCCGGTCCCAAAGGGCCCAGCATGTGGGAGGTACGCAGTGAATGGAAGCCGTTGTGCTCTCAATCAGGTGTGTCCTAGAGCACTGCTGTCTGCCAGCACCAGCCCAGGACGCACCTAACCATCACCTAGAAGAAGCAAAGAGAAAGTTACTAGCAAAACTGCACTTGCAAACAGCACAAGCTATTGGCTTGTCAAGCACCCTAGTTTAGAAGCTTGTGGGTGCAGCTGGTGTTTCAGAGCAGGACCAAGGGGATAAAAGAACCACAGTATTGATGAAAACGACCTACACAACTGTCAAAGGGGCTGGCTAATTACAGCATCTGTTGTACAAAGAATAAAGGAGAAACCAGGGAGTTCCCTGGCAGTTCAGTGGTTAGGACTTGGTGCTTTTGCTTCCTAGGGCCGGGGTTCAATCCCTGGTCGGCGAACTTAAGATCATGCAAGCTGCACAGCATGGCCAAAAAAAGGGAGAGCACCAGCACAGAAAAATGATAAATGTTGAGTGAAAAAAAGACTTCCGGAGAGTGTGTGTTGTTTGAGTCCATTGGTTTTAAGAATCACACAGATATTTCTAAAAATACATAAGAAATTCAATACAGGTCATATCTGGGAAGTAGGAATAGCAGCAGTAGGTAGATAAAAGGCTTCTTACTCTACACTTTACACCTTGTACTCTGAATTTTTTTTATGGTAAGCATATGCTACTTTTAGAATAGGAGCCAAGAGAGCTGTAATGTACAATACCAAGAACAAATGGGATTAAAAAGCAGAACCCAAACATTAGCAATCTCCTGTCCTATGACTGTCAGCAGCCACTTTCTCAAGTCACTTCATTTTCTGAGGGTAGATTCCAGAATCCTAGAAGCGAAGAAGGAGCAGTTTCCTGAGTTTCTCTGCTTAGGAGAACTGGTATCCTTTTCTCACTCCCTGGCCCACATAATACCCCACAGAGGAAAAACCAACTTGTAATGTGCCGCCTCTTGCCTCTTCTGATACCTACCCCTAGACAAATGTTTATGGGTCAGCCCAGAGACGAAAAATGAGACCATTTGAAGGCTTCCAGCGCAAAGCTATTGTAATTTGTCCCACTGACGAGGACCTGAAAGACCGAACAATAAAGCGAACTGATGAAGAAGGGAAGGATGTCCCAGATCACGCGGTCTTAGAAATGAAAGGTAGGAGATGAGCGGCCCAGAGGGACATTGTGGCAAGGCCCTTAAGGGGAAAAGTGCCTTATCCCGTTTTTCCCACCCAACTCCTTGAGTATTCTTTTTTTGATTTTGTTACTTCTTTGCTTTTGCTTTGTCCCTTGCCTGTGTAGTACAGCTGTAACTGGAAGAGCTGCCCATATCCCTGTAGGGGCGGGCTTTTCAGATTAGATGGGGCTCGGGCAGGATGCAGGAGAGGGTGTGTGGAAACAGATGCTAGAGACCCGCATGGTCTTCTGCCTCTGGCACCCACTGGGTGGGCTGGCTGAGCAACCCTCAGTGAAGCTTCTCTATAAAAAACAAGGATGGTGAGTCCCCTTGACTGGCTTGTTCCCTGGGGTATCAAATACTGGTTAGGTGGAGCTTAGTCACCTCTTCAGAAAAAGGAGAAAAGAGGGTCATTGTTAGCCCCTGATTGTTGTCAGGGAGGCAGAGCTTGGGACCCTCTCTCCTCTGTTGCTCACACTGTGGTCCCCTACTCCTCCCTTCTGGCAGACCAGTGTCCTGGGGGTGAAGGAGACTGACCCTCGGAAGGTACTGACTGCCTTTCCTGTCCCTCTGGCACCCTCCCTTCCTCCTAGCCAACTTCACGTTGCCCGATGTTGGGGACTTCCTGGACGAGGTGCTGTTCATCGAGCTGCAGCGAGAGGAGGCCGACAAGCTGGTGAGGCAGTACAACGAGGAGGGCCGCAGGGCCGGCCCGCCGCCTGAGAAGCGCTTTGACAGCCGGGGCGGGGGCGGCTTCCGGGGCCGCGGGGGTGGCGGCGGTTTCCAGCGCTATGACAACCGAGGGCCCCCAGGGGGCAACCGAGGAGGCTTCCAAAATCGAGGAGGCGGCAGCAGTGGAGGAGGCAACTACCGAGGAGGTGAGACATCTCACAATGAACTCTCCTACTTGTGGTTCCAGGGTCAGGGTTGACTGCTTCCTCAGTCAGCAGATGACATTTCCTTGGCACCAGCTGTGGGCTGAGCCCTGGTAGGGAACTGAGATAAATCAAAGTGTGGGGCCTCAGGGAAATTCCCAGTGTCATCTCTTCCCTGCCGTCCCCCCCACCAGTATTACCCCTGAAGGCCTTGCCCATTTGTGTGTATCATTACTATTACTTTTGTGAGTCTTTTCCACCCCTCATCTGACCATGAGCTCCTTCAGAAGAGGGGCCAGTCCTGTGTCCCAGGACCTGGCACAAGGCAAATATTAGGACTGTTTTTGCTTCTAAAACAAATGGAGAAACAGGCTTGGAGAGATTAATTTGCTTGATTGACCCAGGTGAATCTGTGGTTGGTATCAAGTGATGGATCCAAAGCCCAAGTTCTTAGTCACTAAGTTATACTGCATCTGAAGTGTATGGTCATGACTTTAGTAAGCATGCCCTTCTCTGTTTCAATCTTGTGTTGGATGGTTTAGGGGACAGAGCCATGACCCACACACTGTCACCCTTTAGTGACAGTCCAGAAGGATGCTGGGCTGCATGGGAAACCCCAGGGGTACAGTGAGCTCCAGTGATTCAGCCTGCAAGGGAGCAGGGCTCAGGAAAGGCCCCCAGAAGTGCTAATGCCTAAGCTAAGGCCCTGAAGCCAGCAGGAATGGGTTGGGGAAAGGGTTCTGGGCCAAAGGCTTGGGAGAGGCTGGCTCATTTGGCTAAGCACTTAGATGTTGGAGACACAGTGGAAACCAAGACAGCTCTGGTTCCAGGCCCACAGTCCAATGGGCAGGATAAACCTGTCAGCAGGCCTTGATGACTGGGCACTCCCAGGGCTCTGGGGAAGGCCAGAGCGGGTGCTTAACTTGTTTACTGGACCTGCTCTGTGCATGGTCACTGGAGCCACAGCAGTCCCCAAGACGGCCTGACTCCTGAGGGTCTCAACCAATCAGAGAACAGTGGGGCCTCTTACCTGCTTCTCCAATGCAGGTTTCAACCGCAGTGGAGGTGGTGGCTACAACCAGAACCGCTGGGGTAACAACAACCGGGACAACAACAACTCCAACAACCGAGGCAGCTACAACCGGGCTCCCCAGCAACAGCCCCCCCCACAGCAGCCTCCACCACCACAGCCGCCACCACAGCAGCCTCCACCACCACCCACCTACAGCCCTGCCAGGAACCCCCCAGGGGCCAGCGGCTACAACAAGAACAGCAACATCCCCGGCTCAAGCGCCAGTACCAGCACCCCTCCTGTCAGCAGCTACAGCCCTCCACAGGTGAGAGGATGAGCGTGTGTGTGTGGTACAGGTGAGAGGATGAGCGTGTGTGTGGTACAGGGGAGAGGATGAGCATGCGTGTGTGTGTATGTGAGAGGTGAGAGGAGGTGGGGCCACAGGTCCTCACTATTACCTACAGCCCTGCCCTTTCTCCCTTTGTTGCCAGTGCTTTCAGCTAGGACAGACTCTAGATATTCCCAGATCCTTCCAGACTCAGAGTAAATCGGGAACCTACCTGTTCTGTCACCCTCCTGGGGCCAACTGTGTTGTCCCACGAGCAAATGCATTTCTCTTGGCTGTATTGTCATTGGCCTCACTGAATTCCCAAGAGAGCACTGCATTGGAGTTACCCCTTGCCCAGGCTTTGTCTTCAGGATGTGGAGACAGACCCTGAGGTTGATGAGAACTTGACCTCTGCCCTGAGAGCTTCACTGCTAAGCACCTCCAGGCTCAGTTCAAGTTCTCAGAGTCGGTTCTTGGCTCTGATGTGCATGGGCAGTCCCCATTTACTGTGCGCATTCCACTCACCAGGCCTGGAGGCACCTGCCAGGAGATAACAGGTGCATGGTCTAGCCCCAGTCTAACCAGAATATTTGCTAGAACAGGAGTTGGGCAGATACAAATTCAAACTCCAGCCTCACAACCTTCTGGTTTTGTGACCTTGGACAAACAGCTTTACCTCTCAGAACCTTGTTTTCCTCATAAAGGCCTAGAGTTGTTAGTAGAACTCACTTCCAAGGTTTGCTGTGAGGGAAAGATAACGATATAGCTCTGCAGGTAAGGCTGTAGAAATAGGTGGACCTGGAGGCAAGTCACGACTTTTTGCCCGTGTGACTTGGGCCCTGTTGATTTCACCTCCCTGGCCTCATTTTCCTTCTCTATAAAACAAAGCCAATGGAACCCACCTCAGAGAGTTGATCAGGGGTCAGATGAGTTAAGGATACAGCCTGGACATGGGGAGCACTTAGGGAATTGCCACTACTCTTTTCCTTAGCTGATCTTCCTGTAACAAATACCACTGTTGATTTTCTTCAGTGGAGTGTGCACATAAGCATACTGAATATGCAACACAGTCCAAAGGGGTAGTCCTGTTGTAATTCTCATTTTACAGGGGCAGGGTGTAGGGAAACACCTAGGTTTTCAAGAGATACTGTGTGCCTTGCTCCCGAGGGTCTCAGGCCTGGGATAAGAGTCCAGGATAGAGCTCTGCATCCTCCCCTGTCCTGCCAGGTCACAGAGCTGACCCACCCCCTTCTTAGCCCTCGAACAACCTCCCCAGGGGGACATTCCTTTGTGGGCTCACTGCTTACACAGGCCCTTCCTCCATCCCAGCTGAGCTAGCTATTTCACAGAGACCTGTTTTTTTTCCCCTCCTGCTTTCCAGCCGAGTTACAGCCAGCCACCTCCCTACAACCAGGGAGGGTACAGCCAGGGCTACACAGCCCCACCACCTCCACCACCTCCACCACCTGCCTACAACTATGGGAGCTACGGCGGCTACAATCCAGCCCCTTATACCCCACCACCGCCCCCCGCGGCACAGACCTACCCTCAGCCCGGCTATAACCAGTATCAACAGGTAAGTGCCAGAAGCAGGGAAGGTAGAATGGGGCCCCACACGGATGTGTATTCCTAGACTCATGTCCTTGCTTATCCCTAAAACGATGGGCAGTCTTTTGGTGTCCATCTAGTATAGCTATTCCATTTGGTGACCATTGCCACACTGGCTGCTATGTGTAGGAACTGCCATTCTAGTTCCTCACCCAGTGCAGCAAGCAAAGGGGGCCGCAAACCCTGCTTCAGCACCATGGCCAGTGTCCATTCTGATAGGTTGATGCTAGGCTACCATACCTATCTTTGAGTGTTTTGATCGTGGTATAACACATGGTATAGCTATACCTGAAAGGGCAGTAGGTTGGCAAGCCAGGAGACCTGAGCTTCAGTCTAACTGCCCACCCGTGCTCCATCAGGTCATTCACTTGTCCTCCCAAGCTACCTTGGTTTCTCTGTCAGGAGACCTGTGTGACTGTCGTCACTGTACTGTGGGGGGGCCAGGGAGGAGCTGGATGCGGGTCTGGATGCACACGTGGTGTTCTTGGTTTCTCTCCTCAGTACGCCCAGCAGTGGAACCAGTACTACCAGAACCAGGGCCAGTGGCCGCCGTACTACGGGAGCTATGACTACGGGAGCTACTCCGGGAACACACAGGGGGGCACAAGCACACAGTAGCCAGTGTGTCCTGGAGGCCCGTGCCGGCTTCCTCCACCAGCGCCCACCTCGACCCTCCTCGTCCACCCCCACCGGGTCCCGTGGTGCTGGGGATGGGTCCTCCCAGGGCAGCCTCCCCTCTGAGGGGCTCTTCCCCCACACAGGGCCAGGCATTTCCTCTGGATTCAAACAGGCAACAATGACCTTTTACTTTCTGTTCCTCCCCCTACCCTCCTCTTCCTCCCTTCCTACTTTTTGACTAAAGACCCCCGTCCCTTGCCTTGGTCGTACAGTAAGGCTACAGGGCTGTGGGGAGGACCCCTTCCTGTCCTCTCCTCCCAGCCCTGCTCTAGCCCCTCAGCTTCCCAGACTCTCATGCAGTTGGTTGTAAATTCTTCCAGGAGCTGTTTTACTGTCTACTTTTCAGGATTTAAAAAAAAAAAAATCAAAAACTTAAAAAAACACAAGTTTTCAAAAGCAAAATGCAGAGGGAGGAAGCAGTGACATTTTTTTTTTGTAATTATGCTTTTTTTTTTTTTTTTTTAATTTTTAGAACTTGTCCGTTTTTACTGTGGGTCGGCTGTTGATATTTCATCAGAATAACCATTTCTTTGCTGAGTTCAGGTGACAGAGGAAGAGCCACACCCTCAAAACACACAAAACCACAGAGTCATCTTTAACCTAACTTTTTATACAATGTCTCAGTTTCCCGTAACTTTGCACACAAGCTTCTGTGTTGAGTTGAATTGTACCTGCTTTTTGTATTTGGAGAGAGTGTGACTATTGAACTTGAAACCTTTTATTCCGGGCTCTTGGTAGTTTCTGGTGGGATTAAGCGGGTGAGAGGGAAGAAGGGAATTGGGGGGCTCCTACCCTTCAGAACATGAAGTTTCTCCCACTGCTCCTCCCCAGAGGTCTCCCAGTGCCAGACCTAAAGGTTTTTCCTACAGTGATCCTCTGATTATTTTTACTTCCCCTTGACCCATATGTTTTAACAGAACTTTTAACAAACTGCACTTATTAAGATATGTGTTTGCCCTGTTTTGTTTTGTTTTTGTTTTGTTTTCAATAAATGACATGGCACCTCCTAGCAGGAAGGAAGCAGGGTTTCAACCCTGAAATGTTACTGCAGTTGGCCTTTACTTGGGGTGGGGGCCTTTACAAGGGGACATTATTTACTCATTCATTAAATACTTACTGTGGGATTTGTGTTCAGTTCAGTCGCTCAGTCGTATCCGACTCTTTGCGACCCCATGAACCGCAGCACGCCAGTTCTCCCTGTCCGTCACCAACTCCCGGAGTCCACCCAAACCCATATGCCATCCAACCATCTCATCCTCTGTCGTCCCCTTCTCCTGCCCTCAATCTTTCCCAGCATCAGGGTCTTTTCAAATGAGTCAGCTCTTTGCATCAGGTGGCCAAAGTATTGGAGTTTCAACTTCAACATCAGTCCTTCCAGTGAACACTCAGGACTGATCTTTAGGATGGACTGGTGGGATTTGTGTGCCTTTCCCCATTTTCGGTGCTGGGTGTGCCCCGTTAAATCTGGGGCCCTCAGTTTGAAATCCACTAGTTCACTTTTAAAGTGGTTCTCTGGTTTCTGCCCCTTTCAGTCCATCCGTAGCCCCCAGTCCCTCCCTTTCTATTTGTGAATAGAAAGGATGTGACAGGTCCCTCAGGAGACAGCAAGGTAGGGCCGGTGTTTGGGAACTAGGGCTGGATTGTTGGGGTCACCCCCGGGTGTGACTGCCCATCTATATTAGGTCTGGCCTGGGTGCTGGACTTAATATGGTTCCTGACTGCTCCTGGATCAGGCTAGTGGGGTTCCAGGAACTAATGTATTCAGCTAGTAAGTGTCAGTTCTTGCGCTGTTCCTTATCCACCCACTCTGGACAGTGTTAAGAACACAGCATGACCAAGGTGTTCTTGGACCCTGCCCTCAAGGGGCTCCCAGTCCAGAGGTGACAGACCTCTGGTGGAATGGTGACAGCATCAAGGTCAGCTCAGAGCTTGGGGTGGGTGAGGGGTGTGGTAAGGGCTTCCTGAAGAAGGAAATTTTTAAGTGGGAATGATCTGGGATAAAAGATTGCATCCCCACAGCCTGTCCTTCCCTGGCAACTTGAGTCATTTCTTCATTCCCTCTGGCATGCTGTGCTCCTGGCCCCTTTTGAGGGACTAGACTGGGATGCAGGAGGGGCCAATTCAGCCCCACCTCTTCCTTCACAGAACTATATCAGAGCCTTCTGAAGGGGACCCGGGCTATAAAAAAGGGAGGAGGAAGGTTGACTACTTTTGGGGTCAAATGTGAGGCATCTGACATGAGGTGGAGCCAAGGTTGATGCCTATCTGGGCTACAAGTGACCCTAAAGTGGCCTCCCTGCTGAGAGGGCCTTAGGCCCTCTAGGCTGGGAAGTTCCCCCAGCTGCAGGTCCATGTGTTGGGCAAGAGTGCCCTCTGCTGGCCTCTCTTGGCAACATCTAAGTGTGGTCAGTCCCCATCTATTCCAAGCAGCAACTGAGCCACTTTGCTCCAGATTCCTTATCCTGGGAGTGCAAATAGGAAGTTACTCCTCTGCTTTCAGCCATAATATCAGGGTTATTGCATCAGCCTCCTCACAGATCTCACTGTCCTCCAGTCCCTTACCCTGATGCCCTCACCCTCTTCTAGCTCTCCACAGGATAAAGGAGCTGAAGCTACTTAATTCGGCTTACATGGCCCACATGCCTGGGTCTGGTGACCTCACTGGCTCTATCTTTTGCCACTCCTTTCAAACTTCAGATCACTAGGCTGTTCAGGGAGAGTCACAAATCCCTTTTAGGCTCTAAATACCATGAACTTCTGCCTTGGAAACCCATGTGTACTTGAAACTTTGCGTAGATTCATGAGATTCTCTGATCCTTGCAGTTTGCTCAGGGCCAATTTAGAACTTTCCTATTCCTTGACCATACTGAAGTCCTTGCAGCAAACAGAACTATGGATACCCATCTTCCCTTCCAGGGCTTTGCCTTGCCCACTTCCTACATGAGATCTTTCTCTACCTCCCTCTTACCCTAATTCCTGCTCATCTTTCAGGTCTCAGGGTATCCTTTACTCCCAGAAAGAAACTTTCCCTGGGCCCTCCAGGCTGGGATGGACAGCTCCCTTAGCTGAACGTGTGGGTCCATCAGCCCTGCCCATTCGGTCACTGGGCACTTGAATGCCAGTCTTTACCAGTCCTTACCCATCACCTAGGGCAAATCAAGACCAAGGTCGCCTTTTCACACCTGCGGATTCTTCAGGTCCTGGAAACACAAAGTGGGACGTTCAGTCTCTGATCTCACCACCAATCATGCTAACCAGGGACTGGGTGTGATGACAGGCATGCTACAAGACTTAGCAAATATTCTTGGAGGTGGTGAAGAGGATAGACTGAGGTCAACCAGAGCCCAAGCACTCAGAGGTCATGAAGGGTGGTGATTCATCCATTCCCAAATGAAGCATGCTCGGCTCTGGGGTCAGTAGCGCACGGGTTGAACAGTGCTTCCCTCCTGATACCCCACAATTTCGTAGCGGTTCAGGTTGGCGGGGGTGGCACGGAAGAGCCTATCTGACCCTGGCGCCCTTTTCCTGCCCTGCTGGGGTGGGCGGGGCCGGACAGCAGCACGCGTGCGCATAGGAAGGGCTGCCTTCGTCCCGGAACTTTGGTTCCTGGTGCCGTGGAGCACCCGGTCGCAGGAAAGTACTCAGCCGGAAGTGGCCTCTAAGGACCTGCGTCCGGAATTGGTGTTAGGACCTCGCCACGGCGGGTAGCAAGTAGAGAATCGAGATGGAGGCCGTAACGACCGCGACTGCGGCGAGGGAACCTGGTGAAGGTGAGATCCTGGCCGCGCGGAGGTGGCAGAAAGGTGGGGCTGCAGTGTCACTGGGAAATGTTTCCCCTTGAAGGTGAAGGAGGACTCTATAAAGAGGGCACCTGTCCTCGGCCTTACCTGTTCTCTTCACCTCTTTGTCCAGATTAACCCCTGTTTTTGCGGGCTGACCTCTTTTATCCCATCGCCTCCCCCGAAATTAACCTCTTCCAGCTCTTTTCATGTCCCGGGCTAACCCGTTTCCTTACCAGGCTAATTCAGGCTAGCGAACCTCTCCCCGTCCTGGCCTAACTCTCCCAGTATCTTAGCCAACCTTGCTTTCTCATGTTACCGCCTTCCCCTGACTCCTCCCCTCACACGCAAACTCTTATTTGCTAACGCCTCCCCGCATTTCATTCTAATTCCCTTTCCCGAAAGTCCATAGTCCCATCTGCTTACTCAGGGTCGTTAATCCATTTCTGTGCTCTCTTTTGCGTTTTCAATCTCTTTTATTTCTCCTGATGCCTCCCCCATCAGTACCTAAAATGCTTTTGTTTTTATCATCCAAATTCTATCCTGGTGCTTCAGGGTATCTGGGGTGAGATGCGGTTAGGAGGTTGGTTGAAACATCACAGGCCAAGAACTGGCCATTGTTGAAACTGGATAATGAGTATCTTGGGGTGGGGGGTGGGGGGAGGTCATTGTACTACTTTTGTGCATGTTTGAAATATTCCATAATAATAAAAAAGGTTTAACCTAAAAAGCTACCCCTTGATTCCATGCTGCCTTCCAGATACCATTTAATCTTCTCCAAAGAGTCGTTTACATTTGTCTCCTCTTCCCATCCACTGCTGTCTGGCTTTTACCTTCAGAAACTGCACAGATTAGGGTCCCCAGTGACCTCCCTGTGTAGTTTTTTTTTTTTTTTTTTTTTGTCGTTTTAAAAAATATTTACATATTTATTTATTTATGGCTCTTGGTTTCTGCACACGGGCTTTCTCTCATTGTGGAGAGCCGGGGGCTACTCTTTGTTGCAGTGTATGGGCTTCTCACTGTGGTGGCTTCTCTTGTTGCAGAGCACAGGCTCAGTAGTCGTGACCTACGGGTTTATTTGCTCCAAGGCATGTGGGATCTTCCTGGACCAGGGATCGAACCGGTGTCCCTTGCATTGCAAGGTGGACTCTAAACCATTGTACCATCAAGGAAGCCCCACTCTGTAGTTAAACCTCATGGCCCGGTTCAGGGTTTTTTTTTTCCTAATTAAACTACTTGCAGAATTTGATGCCATTGACCCCTCTGTCTTTACTGAAAGTTTTTCTTTGGTTTCTATGACACCATTCTTTCTGATTTCCTTCCTATCTCTCGGGCTCCTCCTGCTCAGCCAGCTGAGTTTCCCATGGCTGCTGTAGCAAACGACCACAAACTGGGTGACTTAAAACAACAGAAATTTCTTCTCTCACAGTTCTGGAGGCCAGGAGTCTGAAATCAGTATCATTGAGTTGACATCAAGGTGTCAGCAGGGCCAAGGAGGCTCTAAGGGAGAACCCATTCCTCACCTCTCCTGGCTTCTAGCAGCTCCTGGCATTCCTTGGTTTGTTGCCATATCACTCCAGTCTCTGCTGCTGTAAGACCTTGCTTTCTCAGGGTGCATCAAATCTCCCTTTGATAGGACACTTGTAATGGCATTTAGGGCCCACCAGGATAATCCAAGAGAATCCCTGTAAGCTTAACATTCACGGGTTCCAGGAATTAAGATGTGGCTATATTGGGGGGCCATTTTTAGCCTCTCACAGCCTCCTTCCCATCCAGTCATGGCTCTTTCTTAGTCCCTCCTCTCTTTTCACCCCTCACACACTCTCCTGTACCCTCTCCGTGACTTATTTCCTTCAGCTCCACTGCTTTCCTTGGCTCTGACGACTTCTGTAACTCTGTCCCCAGTGTAACACTTCTCTCCTGAGAAGTCTCCAGTCCCAGGTACCAGCAGTCTCATAAATGCCTCCCCTCAGGTGTCTCCTAGGCCTGTCATACCATCCATGTCCCAAATTGGTCTCAATATCTTCCCCCACACTTGCTCCTCATCCATGCCTCTGCGTCAGGGACAGTTTGACCAGTTTACTGGCCAGAGGCCTGGACCTTAACCGAATGCCTTCCTTACCTCCCAGCCCTTCAAGCCCATGATTTGTCCTAGTCAGCCTCTCAAGCATCTTTTTAACCTATCCTCTCTTCCACAGCCCCTTACATGGTCCAGCCCAGTCTTCTCTTGCCTCAGTGATTAAAACGTTCCCTGAAGCCCATTGCACCTATAACCACCACCCTCTTTCTCTTCCCCATCACAGTCAAGCTACCTAAAGGAGTTGTCTATACTTCCCCTCTTCACTTATTTCCTGCTTGCTGTAGCCTTGCTCCAATTCCCACCACTTTTGAGAAACAGCTCTCACCAAGGTTTGCCCAGCCCTCAGCTTTTCTGTTACCAGTGCCTGTATCGTCTTTGACCTTGTCTGTCTTCCCCCATCAAAGCAGGTGCTCCCTGGGAGCTGATTTGGATCCCTCGGTGGATCCTCAGCATTGCCCAGCTCAGGGCCCAGCATAAATTTAGAGTTGCTGAAGAGTGGTTGGATGGATGTATATAAGTAGGAGAGAAGGATGAATGAATGAGTGAACGAGTCAGTGAATGTATTGATGATTTCATGAACAAGGGAAAAGGCAAAATTGAGTAAATCAGTGAATGAAGTGGTCAAGGACTAAGGAAACACCAGGCACACTTCTCTCCTGGGGCCTTTTCACTGGCTCTTTCCTCTGCCACTTCCCACAGAAATCTCATGGCTTAGTCCCTGAGGAACTCAGGTCTCTACTGGAATGTCACTTTTTTGGCAAGACCTTCACTGATGTCCACTTAAAACTGCAGCCTGACCCCCATACCCTCCTCCTTCCCTCTTAATTTTCCTGCACAGCTCTTGGAACCACCTAACACACTATTGTTTTCACTAATTATGTTTCCATTTGTCTGCCTTCCCCACTAAACTGTCAATATCTTGTTTAAGGTGGTCTCTCTAGGCTCTAGAACAGTGCCCAGAATATAGCATTTGCTCACTAAATGTGAAATGAGTGAGTGAGTGAGTGAGTGAGTGAGTGAGTGAGTACTCAGTCCCTTTCACCCACTCGCCTATCCCCTCTCCCACCCCTGGAGTGACTGCTGTCCCCTCTCCCCACAGGCTGCACTGAGCCCAGTCCTGGGCACTGGGGGGAGCTGAGCTGGACGCCGGTCCTATCCAGACCCCAGGACAAGGCGGAAGCAGCAGAGGGAACGCCCAGGGCCCTAGACGCCGACGCCCCCGAGGTGGAGGACCCGGCGGTGAGTGCCATGCTTCGCGCAGTGGCTGCCAGCCGCCTGCCCGTGTGCAGCCAGCAGCAGGGCGAGCCCGACCTGACGGAGCGGGAGAAGGTGGCCATCCTGGGCCAGCTGTACCACGAGAAGCCGCTGGTGTTCCTGGAGCGCTTCCGCACAGGCCTCCGGGAGGAGCATCTGGGCTGCTTTGGACACTTGCGCGGTGACCACCGCGCAGACTTCTACTGTGCCGAGGTGGCCCAGCAAGGCACCACCCGCCCCCGCACGCTGCGCACCCGCCTGCGTAACCGCCGCTACGCAGCCCTGCGTGAGCTCATCCAAGGTGTGCGGGCACACGGCCTGCGTGGGAGGGGAGACTGGGGCACACGGCCTGCGTGGGAGGGGAGACTGGGGGCACACGGCCTGAGTGGGAGGGGAGACTGGGGGCACACGGCCTGAGTGGGAGGGGAGACTGGGGCACATGGCCTGAGTGGGAGGGGAGACTGGGGGCACAGCCTGAGTGGGAGGGGAGACTGGGGCACACGGCCTGCGTGGGAGGGGAGACTGGGGCACACGGCCTGAGTGGGAGGGGAGACTGGGGGCACACGGGCTGAATGGGAGGGGAGACTGGGGCACACGGCCTGAGTGGGAGGGGAGACTGGGGCACACGGGCTGCGTGGGAGGGGAGACTGAGGCACACGGGCTGAGTGGGAGGGGAGACTGGGGCACACGGACTGCGTGGGAGGGGAGACTGGGGCATAGGAAGTAGACACAAGGGGGCAAGAGCAGAAACAGAGATCCTGGAGAGACAGAGACAGAAATGTGAGGTGACAGGGCATGATAGGGAGAGACAAACAGGGACTCAGGGGAAGAGAATGGGACAGGCAGTGAGAAGGGCTGGAACTTTGCAGATGACATTAGTGCCATTTCAGACCAGCGGGTCAAGGACACAGTGTCCAGCACTGTGATAACTGGTCATCCCTCAGGAAAACTAGGTCCCTACTCATACTGTATAAAGAGGCATTGCCAGAAACCTAGAGGAATATGTTCAGGAAAGGCCTCTTGAAACACACACACATGTGAAAAACATGGAGAAAAACATCAGTGGGACTTCCCTGGTGTCCAGTGGTTAAGACTTCGCCTCCCAGTCCAGGAGGTACAGGTTCATCTCCTGGTCAGGCAGCTAAGACCCCGCATGCCTCAGGACCAAAAACCCGAAATACAAAACAGAAGCAGTGTTGTAACAAGATTCAATTAAGACTTTAAAAATGGTCCACCTCAAAAACTCTTTAAAAAAACAAAACAGGAAAAAGAAAAACCAGGAAAGAAAATGTCAGTACCTTTTTCTCTTTTCTTTAATTTTTAAATTTTAAAAATTTTTGTGTAACATTGGTCCCTTTTTGACCATGATGTGATTACAAGCAGCTTTGTGACTGAAGACACCAGAACTAAAAGATGTTAAAAGATGAGAGCAAATGAAGGAGAGGGTGGGTTAAGATTCTAGTCAGAAAGAAGGCACAGGCTATAGAGAAAGGGAACTGGAGAGGGACACAGTGACAGATGAGGGGCAGGGATGAAGAGCTGAGGGACAGTGAGTGAATGAAGGAAGTGGGGTGAGATGGTAGAAACTGAGGAAGCGGGAGAGACAGAGGTGGGGGGAGACAGAGGGACAGAGGAGGGGAGGGAGAAACTTGAGACCCAGAGAGAGAGTGTGTACCGGTGAGAGATAAGGAGAGAGAGAAACTGAATGTGGTGGGAAACACCAGAAACAGCCATGGGGGTAAGAGGGAGGACAAGACGGAGCCCAAGACAGGGCTCTTGAGGGCGGGGCTGGGCAGGCTGAACCATTATCTAAGGGACAGAGCCGCCTCTACAGGGCCAGACAGCCAGGGGAGGTGCCAGACCAACAGGGACCAACAGGGATGCCCACACCGGGGCAGGTGCCCTGTGAGACCTGATCCAATGCACACGCATGCCTGCTCCATGCAGATGTACTCTTACGTGCCCAGCAGTGCAGGCGTGTCCAGGCAACAGCCAGAAGGAGGCTCAGCAGACAGGCATGCACCGTCTACACACTGGCTCCCGTGTGCAGTGTACCTGCCCACAGTGCCCTGCTCACCAGCTCTGAGATGCAGGGGCCCAAGCAGTGTGCTGATGTGTGCACGCATACACGCACGCATGTGCACGCACACACGGGGTGCAAATCCTTGCCAGCACAGCTGGACACGGGCCCTAGGCCACCAGGGCCTTGGGGGCCAGAATGTCCAGCAACCTGACTGCACCTGACAAACTTGGGACACGTGAGTCCACACGTAGACACAGGCCTGGTCACGTTCATGTGCTCACACACATTTGTGAGTCCTCGTGGTCACGACCTCAGACATCTGTGCATGTTTCACTGCATTCCTGAATTGGACAATCACACACTTGTGTGTCTACAGCTTCCAGTCAGTGTGGTTCCACACCTGGGTGGACACAGGTCTGCCCAGATGCTCACCCCCACCCAGCCCCTCGCCTCACCCGCCGCCACCTGACCCCGAGCCCACCCTGTGTCCTCCATTCAGGGGGCGAATACTTCAGCGACGAGCAGATGCGCTTCCGGGCCCCACTGCTGTACGAGCAGTACATCGGGCAGTACCTGACCCAGGAGGAGCTCAGCGCCCGCACCCCAGCCCACCGGCCACCCACGCCTGGCCCCCCTGGCACGCCCACCTGCCCGCTCTCCGACCTGCTGCTCCAGTCCTACCAGGAGCGGGAGCTGCAGCAGCGGCTGCTCCAGCAGCAGGAGGAGGAGGAGGCCTGCCTGGAGGAGGATGACGAGGAGGAGGATGAGGATGAGGAAGGTGAGGGCCGGCAGCCAGGGGGCCCCAGTGTCCACACACCCAGCCCCGGCCTGTGTGCCTCAGCTCCTTGGCGGCACCACCTGCAGGAGTAGACAGCACGTCCTCCCCTGCCTGCCCTGAGCTCCCCAGCCCTTCCATCCTCCCCAGCATCCCTGTCCCCCTCCTCGAAGGACATCCTTCACCTCCAGGCCTTCGCTCATGCTGTTCCCTCCGCCTGGAGGGCCCTCCCTTGACCGCCCTCCTTCGGGTGTCAGGTCTCCACCCTGTTCTGTGGCCTCCAGAACACTGTGTTGTCATGGGTTTGATGTATGCCCTGGGAAGGTAGGGACGGGGCCGTCTTGGTCACTGCCCTGGTCCCGGGGCCGCCCAGCATGAGGGACACAGCTCTCTGTGCACCCCTCATATACCCCCACCCTGGGCGTCTCCCCTACAGACCAGAGACCTGGCAAAGACTCAGAGGCCTGGGTCCCTGACTCGGAGGAGAGGCTGATCCTGCGGGAAGAGTTCACCAGCCGCATGCACCAGCGCTTCCTGGATGGCAAGGACGGGGACTTTGACTACAGGTGCTCCCTTGCCCTCGCCCCTGCACCCCCTCTCCCCGGCACCCCACAGGGCAGGGGCTATGGGTTCACCCAGCCTAGGGGTTTCAGGTCAGAGGTCAGTGGGTGATCCTGGAGTAGCTTTGTCCATCTCTGAGCCTCTGTCCCTTCCCCCGAAGGAGGGCTTTGAACGGGGCTGACATTCGACTCCACGTTGACAGACTACCGAAACATTCCCGTCCAGGTAGATGATGTGGTGGCCTGATATGAAGTGTCCCCAGGACCGCAGACCTCCTCATGCTTCAGGAAGTAGTCACTGGCAGGGTAACGCCTGGCGTGGAGGGGCCTGTGGTGGGTGTTCCCACCGTGCTGGTTGTTCATTTCTCCAGTACAACCCCAGGGATAAGATCCCCAGGCCTCCTGGGTGAAAAGAGATTTTGCCATCAAGGAAAAGGACACAGGCGAGTGAAGTATCAAGAGTAAAAAGATAGATGGTTTTGTCACCCGCAGCAGCCTCACCTTGTGGTCCGAAACATCAGGGGTGGCAGCAGAAGGCCCACCCTCCACAACACGTGAACAAACAGCCCCTTGGGTCTCATCAGCAGCATGGGGTCCTCACTGCCTCGGCCATACCAGCCCCTGGTACCAGAGCATCTCTGGTCCAGTCTAGGATCCCCAGCTCCAGAGGCAATTTTGGCTGATCCACTTTGACATTTATCACTCTCAGGGTTCCACACAAAGCAGTGAGTAGAGTGCCTGGGCCCTGGGCACCCAGTAAGGGCACCACTGCCATCATAAAGCCAGATGCCCACGAGGAAGTCATACCCAGCATGGGGAGTGGTGTGGACCAAAGCCTGTCCCATCTGTTGGGGGTGGTGGGGGGAGCTGCTGGCCTGCATTCACTACCAGGTTCTCCGCGCTGCCATGTCCAGACTCTGGGGATCAAGCAGGGAACAAAACCAGTGGAAGGGTTCTCTGTCCAAAGGCATCCCACTCCAGTAAGAAAGGCAAAAAAGGATCTAGTGGTAAGGGAGCCAGGAAGAAAAAGCAGGGGGCTGGGTGATGAGGTGACCAGGAAAGGCTCTCTGAGCAGAGATCTGCAGCAGGGGAGGGGTAGGCAATGCGAACATCTCGGGGAAGAGCATCTGGGCAGGGGGCAGGAGCAGGAGCCTTGGGGGGCACAGAGAGCCACAGGGTGGGTGAAGGGTGAGGAGACAGGGGTCTCATCAGAGGGGAGGGGGCTGGACTGGACAAGGCTTCCTGCACCGGAGAGCGTGAGCAGGCCTGGGAGGGTGGTCCTCACAACAGGACCCCTGGCCACCTGAGGACAAGGTTTCTCCCTGTCAGCACTGTGGACCTTTTGGGCCAGATAATCCTTTGTGTGGACTGTCCTGCATGTGGCGGGCATTGAACAGCCTGCCTGGCCTGTACCTCCTGAACACCAGCAGCAGCCCCCCCCCCCCCAGTTGTAACAACAAAAATGTCCCCAGTTATCACGAATGTTCCCTGGGGTGAGGGGGGCAGAATCTTCTGGTTGGGAAGCGCTGCCTCCAGGGAACGTGGGCCCATGTGTCACCGCATCTTCCAGCTTTTTAAGAGAAACCAGAAGTTGTCTTGTAAGATCTTGCTTTGGCAAATGTTACTTTTTTGTGTGAAGCCCTGAGAGACCCAGCCTAACCCAACTGTAAGTTAGCTCCGACTTACAGCTGCCAGCATATGGCCTTTCATTTCGGGGGGACACTGGGCCCCAGCTCCTCCACTGGGTGATAAGTGGGGAGGCCGGGGTGCAGGCAGAGCCCATCGCTGACAGCCCTACCCCCTGCAGCACCGTGGATGACAACCCCGACTTCGACAACCTGGACATCGTGGCCCGGGACGAGGAGGAGAGGTACTTCGACGAGGAGGAGCCCGAGGACGCGCCCAGCCCAGAGCTGGATGGGGACTGATGGCTGCGGCCGCCCGCCGCCTCCCGCCCGCATGAGGCTGCTGATGACAGGCCAGCTCAGGGACTTTCTCTAAGCAAAAGCAGGGCGGTTGCCGGTACCACCATGGCTGGTGGTGGTCTCCACACCCTCTCCCCAACTGTGCCTGGGCATCCCCCCTCCCCCGTCCCCCCCTCACCTCTCTCTCTCTGCCTTTCTAGCTCCTGCTGTCTCTGTCTCTCCCCACCTCCCTGCTTCTCCTTTCTGCCTTTCTCTTTCTTCCCTTCCCTCTGTGCCTTGGCCCCTGTCCCCATAACAGGGCCCAGGATGAACATCCTCCCCTGGACCTAGGCCAGGGGGCCCTCTGGCTGGAGCTGGCCAAGTAGACCCCAGAGCAGTGCTGCACCACTATGCCCCACCCCCAAACCCTGCCCTGACTCTCCTGCACTCTGCACTGGGGTCTCCGGCTCGCAGGTGCCCCTCCTTGCCTGTTACCTTCTGTCTCCTGTGGACTCAGCTCTTGGGACCCATGGCCACACATTCCCATCTCTCAGCCTCTGTGCTGGTTCTGTCCCTCTCCGCCTTTATCTCTGGGTTTCAGGATCCCCACCCCCTCCCCAGGCCGTGAGCATCCCCCATCCTGGCTGCTGGGTAACTCAGCCTCGCTGTGGACAGCAGGGAGACCATGGGAGTGACCACCTGCTCTCACCGCTCCCTCAGGACTCAGGTTTGGGAAAGGTGGGCAGGAGCAACGTGGGACTACGGGCCTGCCAGGTTGGGTGGGGGGACTCTCCCCTCCCAGTGTCCCTCTCCCAGCCACAATTTTCCCTTCCTTCCTTCACTTCCTCCACCTCCCTCTCCCTCTCCTGTTTACACTCCCTGAATACGCACAGGCTGTTATCATGGGTCCTGAGTCATCCCACATATACACACAGCCGGCCCCAGCCTCCCTGCCCCCAGTCAGCCACAGAGCCGGCCCCATGGAGCCCCCTGCCGCCCTGGGCTAATGGGAGCCAGATGGCCGCCTGGTGACTCAGCAGCTGGGCTGTGGGAACCCAGGCGTCCCGCCTTCCCATGGCCCCGCACTCAGCTCATGCTCCCCCAGCAGACATACACAGAAGGGGCTGGCTACTAGCGGGGGGAGGACACAGACCATGGGTTGGAGAAGAGGGGTGTGGGGACCCTTCACTCCTGTGAGCCAGGCCATGGCCTGGCCTGAAAGCCCTCTCAAAACTGCCACCTCCAGCATGCAGCCCAGAGTGAAGGGAGACCCCAAGGACTCCTGGGGCCACAGCACTTGACCCCCAGGGCTTGGCTCTGCCCTCTGGGTCACCTGGAAGTAAGAGCCAGACACACTAAGTGAAAACTGGGAGGCTGGGGCTGGGGGTGGTCAGTGTGGTTCAGAGAGATGATTGAATAAGGAAGCCTCCAGTTCCTGAGCAGTTCGATCCTGTGCCAGGCCCTGGCCAGGTGCCTGATGCTGCACTGAACCCTCCAGACTGCCCCAGGAACCAAGGGCTCCGTTCCATCCCGTGTGGGCCATGGGCGGTCCGGAAAGGAGATGTCACATACTCAAGGCCAAGTCTTTGAGACCCTCTCCTGGCCTGCTTGTCCACTCTCAGGGCCACGTGGAGTGGACAGACGCACCTATTTCTCGGGGGTACCGCCTGAAGGAGAGTTAGCTGCTGAGGCCGCTAACAGAGGATAACGCCTTTGGGGCCCTCCTGGTATGCTAGGCAGTGTCCTTCCTCTCCACAGACGCATGGAATCTTCTAGTGTTTAGTCGGTACCTGAATCACTGAACCGTCACAGAGATCCCGTGCGGTACATACTGTCAGCACTGACAGTGCATCTCAGGAGGAGGCCCAAGGCTATCCCATCAGCCAGACCCATGGTTTGGAAAGGAGAAGAGGGTGGGGTGTTTGTCTCAGGTGCTTGTGTTCATGCCCTCAAGTTGTGAGGGGTCTTTCATACCACAAGTATCAGCCCTGGATGATCTGTACATTTTCCATTGGATGATTAAATTTGTGATATTCTGTACCATAGATAAATTTGTTACATAATTTTTTAAGTGATGAGAGACAGCATTTTGAGTCAGAATTAGGGTTAGTCAGATGGCGGAGCAGGAGCCTCTCTCGGAGAGACAGAGGTGGAGCCCGGACACACCCCCGTCAGAGCCGCTGAGACACGGAGGTGCCCAGAGAGGCGCCTACCCCTCCACTCCCGCTCCTGGGGTTGGGGTGGGCGGAGAGGCTGAGTCAGGGAGGGGAGAGCCCCTCCGAGGGCATCCGGCCCCCACCCCCGTGTCTCCGGTCTGTCCTGGTCGGGCTCTGCTGGCAGCCAACACCCCCCCCCCCAATCTGACACCTCTGTGCGTCCCGCCAGAGCTAAACCTGTCCCAGCCTCCGTCCTCACTGTCCCCTCCTTCCTCTGCCCCTCCCCTGGCTCCGTCTTCTCTTTGGGGGGGGGGGGGCTGTCTCTGCAGCTCTGTCAGCATCTCCCCTGTCACTTTTCATCTCCCTCTCTCAGGCCCTTCCCTAACCGCCGCTTTGCCCCCTACATCTTTCTCCTTGTCTTTCCCTCCCTCTCAGTCTCTGCTTCCCCATACCTTTCGGTAGCAGCTCCCCGCCGCCCCCCCACCCCAGCTGCTCCTCTTGGCTTCACCCTCATTTTTTCCTACCCCTCTCTGCTGTCTCCTGGCCCACCCTCCTCGTCCCCCCTCTGTTGGTCTCTCTCCCAGATCCTGGGAAGTCCAGCGGGAATGTGCGGGTCAGGACTTCACTGGTGGCCCCTGGGAGCCCAGGATGAGGGGTCACCACCTCGCCCCCACTCAGAAAGGGGGCGGGAAGGGGCAGCGAGGCTGTGGCCTGTCTGGCCAGAAGGAAGTGACTGTGCTGTGGCCTGGTCACCCCCGCGCCCAAGGACCTGCCGGGCTGCTACCGCCCCCGGGCTGGGGCCGAGTAAACACAGCCGCAGGCAGCTCAAGATATTTATACCGCGGTCCGGGCGTGGGTCCAGTGCCCACCACAGCCCCTGCCCTGCCCTGCCCGCCACAGCCAGCCCCGAGCCAACGTGGCACCAGCCAGCAAGGGGACTCGGCCGCAGGCACAGCCAGCCTCCACTCGGCACGGAGGCTGCCAGGCGCGTCACTCGGGACACCAGCGGCTTCACTGGGGACACGGGATGCCCCCCTACCCTGGAGACACCAGCACAAATGCAGCCCTGCACGGGCAGCTGCCTGTGAACATGAGCACACACTCCACCGAAAACTCCAAATTGACAGCGCAAAATAGAGACCCACGCAGCTGCTCACACACTGAAGTCATCAGCGCACATGTGGGGACACAGAATGCAGACACCACCTGCTCACAGACCCCACAGGAGCTGAGAACACCAGTCCCGGAGATGGACACGCACACACACCGCGAGGACAGCAAGCATGTGGCAGACACACCCCACAGACACAAACATGCTCAGAATACCAGCAACACACACTGATCACGAAACAATGTAACCCAGAAGCTGCTCGCCCACAGAGACACTGGGAACTGTTATACACACATGCTGAAAACAGCCTGAGCAGGAAACACCACACACACACACTGTACCTCCTGGAAACACTTTTCTCACAGACCCATAAACCCACGTCTACTCAAACTTAAGCCAAGAATGTGCAAATTTACACCGAGACAAGCAAGGGTGCTGAGAAACAAGATCTAGACACATAACACACCCCAGGGTCACAACCAACTTACACGGACTAGCCGAATCACATAGTGTCAGAACACAGAACCCAAGTGTGCACACCAGCTGTACAACAGAAACACAAAGCAGGTGCAAGCGCCACGAATGCAGTACAGTCACACACACACATTCACATCAGAAACACGAAAGACACCAACACACCGGATGTCCAGAGATGGAGGGAGAAGGGGATTTTCTTTCCCTCCCCCTCACCGCCCCCCTCCCTTTTCTCCCTCTCTCGCTGACCCCGTCCCAGGTCCCAGGCACGTCTGGGGGAGGGGGCAGGAAGGCCTGGGCTGGCCTCCCTCGGCCCCGCTTCCTGCCCCGTGGGGGCCGGACGGGAAGCTGGGGCTCCAGCCGGAACCCAGGCTCCCCCCATGACTTCCCTCCCCGCCCGGGCTGCCCACGGAGGCGGGGGAGGGGAGCGGCGGGCCTCCCCCCGAGCCCCCGGGTTCGCCTGCGACTGGCTGGCGGCCGGTCCCGCCAGGTCCGTACCAGGCCCGGCCTCCCCGAGGGGGCCCGGTGCCGGGAGCCGCCCGGAAGGTGCTGAGCCCGCGGCTTTCCATGCCCCCGGCGCCCGGGCAGGTGGGCGGGGTGTGGCCCGAGGGCGGGGCCGGGCTCGGCGGCCGCGGGAGCGCGCGGCCCCGTGCGCGGCCGGGACTTGTCCCGGGCCCAGGCGCGAGCTGGGCGTGTGAGGGCCGCGGCCCCGGGGGTGTGTCTGGGTGTGGGGGACTCTCCGTCTGGGCCCCGGGGTGTGACAGCGCGTCTGGGTATGACGGGGCGGCCGCCGTCCGGAGGGCCGCGGGGGGACTCCCCGGGCTGCGCGTGTGGAGCGGCCGCTGTCAGGCCGAGTGGGCACGGCCGCCCGCCCGGCGGTCTGCGCGGCCCTGACGTGTCAGGTCTCCGTGTGTGGGACGCGTCGCCCGGGTGGGGCCGTGACGTGTCAGGCTGTGTGCGTGTACGCTGTGCCTGTGGGTGACGGTGACCCCTCGGAGGATGTTTGTGTAACTGCTGGTGGGTCGCAACCCGAGACTGTTTCATTTCCTGAGCGGCTCGGATGCCGCGAGGAGTGTGTGCCGGACACTGCTCTTCCTCTCTCTCTGCTGTGCGGTGGTTGTGACCAGGACCCCACAGAAAGAACTTGTGTCACTGCATCTTGCTGTGTGCCTGTTAGGTCTCTGCTTATGGTGTGTCCCCGCGGAACTCCAAGGCTGGGCTGTGGGCACGGAATGGGGCGCTGTGTCACGTTGGCACCAGGCCTCCCAGTCAATGACTCGTGGGTCCCACAGGTGTTTGTGTGTCCACCGTGGCACTCAGGCGCCTGAGACATTGTGGGACCCTTACCCATATCTGAACCTCTGTGCAAATACATATGCCACATCCTCTTGGGGCCACAGTGACTACTATTCATATCCTTGTGTCCTTGCCGGCATCTCCACACCAGAGGCTGGTAACAATGGTGACACGTCCTTGAATAGAGACCTCCTCTGGTCCCCCATCTCACGCCCTGCCCCTTTATGGCTCCCAGACCTGGGGCAAGAGGAGTGACCAACCACATGTCTACCGCAGGTCTGGGCTGGAGGGGGCACATGCTGGGACTCACACATCCAGCCCTAGAGCCGCCGCACCCCCCAACAAAGGAAGCTCAGCACTCACACCATCAGGGCAGTCACTGACCAAAACAGGTTAAGGAGAAGGGCAAGGGAGAGACAGGAACTGAAACCAGGGAGAAAGAGGGGAAACAGAGGCCAGAGAAAGAGGAAGTGGGACAGTTCACCAGCAAGACCCCAGCAGACAGGAACAAATAGAGCAAAGGGAAACCCACCCCAGCTCAGGGTGCTGTCATTTCTCTCCTGGACAGTTGGTCTCCCTGGGGTCACCCTCACCCCCCTTCAGTCTGCTGTCAACCATCAGCCAGAGGGAACCTCTGAGCAGGTCAGATCACATCCCTCTTCTGTTCAAAACCCTGTCATGGTGCCTGCCTCCCTTAGAGAACGGGTTCCTTGATGGGGGTCTGGAAGGTGGGACCAGTGCATAAGTCGCGTGCATAAACCCTCAACTCCAGCTGCCTGGATTTGAATCCCAGCTCTGCCATTTGCTAGCTGTGTGACCTTAACAAGTCACTTACCCTCTCTGTGCCTCAGTTTTCCCATCTGTGGAGTGGGGAGCAAATGGTCCCTGTAGCAGGAGTTGTCAGGCTTTTCCTATCAAGGGTCAGATAGTAAAGGTTTTTGACTTTGCACAGTTTCTACTCAGCTCTGTCCTTGTAGCGCTAAAACAGCCACAGACAGTACAGTAGAGAATGACCATGGCTGTGATCCACTAAAACTTTATTTACAGAAACAGGCAGCCCGTCAGAATTTGCCTTGGGAGATAGTTTGCCAACCCTTGCTTTCTTGAGCTGTGGGGAGAATGCTGTGAGCTAGAAGCTCCATACCTGGCGTGGAGAATTGTTGTTATTACTCTCTGGGCTGTGAGTGTTACTTTCTGACTCAGATCTTAACACCCTTCCCTATGCCCCTCCCTTCTAACCGCACTGGCCTCTTTCCTGTGTAGCTTACCCCAAGTTCATGTTCACTTCCAGGCCTTTGCTTTTGTCCTCCTACCAAGAACACCCTCCCCGATCCTCCCCCAAGCTGCCATTTTGGCTTCCTTCAAGTCCCAAATGCCACCTCCTCCAAGAAGCTCTCCCTCCTCCCCAAAGCCATCTCTAGCCCATCCTGCTTTCCTATTTTTGCACAACGCTACTATGTCTTGTCTCCTCCCCAGAAAGGAGGTTCTTAGTGGGCAGGAACAATTCCTTAACCTCTCTGGGCTTTGGTTTTCTTAAAGTGGGTGTTAACAATCTCTTTATCTCAGAGCTTTGTTATGGTGGTTTAAAAAGTTAATTAATATAAGGCACTTAAAATAGGGTCCAAGGTGCTCAATCAAGAAACCTAACAATAAATAAATCTAAATGTTCACTAGGAGTAAGGAACATAACAAGCGCAAAGGAAGTTTTTGTGTGAAGAGGGGCAAATGAATAGTGGACAAAGACAGGAGGAGGCAGATGGAGGAGACGGAGAGGGGTGAGAGAACGTCGGAAGGGAGAACGCCGTCGGGCGCCCAACGACAGAGACCCAATCCTCTCGCCACCTTTAATGGACCCCAGGTGGGCTTGATTGGGGGGGCTGGGTGCTGTGTCCTTAAATACAGTCCTGGTGAGGCGGGCGGGGGCGGGGGCGGGGCCGGGCCTGCCGGGTGGGCGGGGCCTATGGGGCGGGGGCTGATGGGGTGGGGCGGGGCCTCAGCTGCACTTGCAGGAGCGCACGATCATGTTGGACAGCTGCTCCACCTTGGGCTTGCGACCCACGTAGTACACGATGGGCAGGGGCTCCAGCGCCTGAGGCACGCAGCACGGCGCCGCCGACGCACCCGGGTTGTGCTGGTTGTACAGGGCCAGGACCTGCGGGGCGGGTGCGCAAGGTCAGGGTCGGGGGTCGCGCGGAGGATGCCGCCACCCTGCCAGCCTCTCCCCATCTCCCTCTGTCTTATCTCACTCCAGGTCTTTCTGGTTCTCTGCCTCTCCCCATGTTCCACTCTTGGCTTGTATCTCACTGTCCTTCTTCCATCTTCCGAATTCTCTACCCTCCTGCCTTTTTCTCTCTCATTCTGTCTGTCTTTTTCTTTCTCCTTCCATGACCCCACGTCTTCCCACGCCCGTTATCCGTCTCCACGGGCTAAGTCACTTTAGTCGTGTCCGACTCTGTGACCCCATGAACTGTAGCCTGCCAGGCTCCTCTGTCCATGCGGTTTCCCAGGCAATAATAATGGAGTGGGTCGCCATTTCCTTCTCCAGGGGATCTTCCTAACCCAGGGATTGAACCCACGTCTGTCTCTTATGTCTCCTGCATTGGCAGGTGGGTTCTTTACCAGTAGGTCTCCCCATATCTCTGTCTCCCACTCCCTTGAGTCTAACTTTGCAGATGCTGCCTCAAGCTTTTCTCCCATCCCCTTATCACCTCCCCTCCAACCTCCCTCTCCCCTGTATTTCTGACTACCATCTCGCCAATTCATCTGATTTGACTTCCTTTCTCCCTCTCCTCCCTTGGTTACTGCTACCCACATCCCACCACCAGCTGGGGAGTGGGGGGGGTGTCGGGCTCCAGATGCACCTTGCTGTACTGCGTGTCCAGGCTCCAGATGTAAGGGCAGGGGCCCAGGCAGAAATTGGCGTGGTACCCCTTGGGTTCGTGAATCCACTTCCAGCCCAGGTCCTTGCGGAAGTCAATGTAGAGCTGACGAACACAGCAGTTCTTTTCTGTGGAGCTGCAGGCGGGAGGGGAAAACACTGTCAAGAGAGCAGAAGGCTGCCTCTCCTCCCCTGGAGTGTGTGCGTTTCACCCTGGTTGCCCTCCAGCACCTTATCCAACTTGGTCTCCCTTGCACCCTCTGTGATAATAACAGCAATAGTAATAATAGTAGTGATCATCGCTAATACTGATAAAGCATTTCCTCTAGTCCAGCACTGCACTAAGGGCATCCTTATAAGCATTATCTCAGACAGCACTCAAAACAAGCCCGTAAGGCGCCAAATGAGGGGAGTTCCCAGGGAGACATCCAGTGGTTAAGACTCCGAGGTTCAATACAACAAAAGAAAGAAACAAACAAAAAACAAACAAACAAAAAAAGACTCCAAGCTTCCACTGTAGGGTGTGTGGATTCGATCCCTGGTCAAGGAAGTTCCACGTTGCATGCCGCACAGTGCAGCCACACACACAAAAAAACCCAAGCCTACAGAAGCCAAATGACTGTCCACAGGGGACAGCTACACAGATCACACCACATCTACACACTGCAACATAAACAACACAGTGCAAGGCCATGTGCCCTGATATGTTCTAAGTGTGCAACAAATGTTTACTGAACTACTACTGCGTGTTGGGCTGGGGTCTACTGGGGACTCAGTACAAATGAAACAGACAAACTCTGACTGTCATGTCGCTCCTCTGCTCTGAACAAGCCCAATGCCCAAGTTCTCGCTACAGCTCAAGGAGCCACCAGACGGAACTGATCTCAACTCCCTCCCCACTCCCCCTCTCACTGTCCTCTGGCCACTTTAGCATCCTCACTGTTCCTCAGTCCCAGTCCAGGACCTTTGCACGTGCTGTTCCTTCTGCCTGACATGCTGTTCCCACAGCAAGTGGGCTGTTTCTTTACTCCATTTATACATATGTTCCCACAGCAAGTGGGCTGTTTCTTCACTCCATTCACTTCTCTCTGGCTGTGTCTTCACTCCATTTATACATATGCTCAAACATCCTTCACTTTGGGGAGTCTTCACTCCTACAACACTGCCTGGCATACAGTAGGTGCTCAATAAATATCAGTTAAACAAATGATGTCATTGCCTCAGAGACCGGCCTGGATGATTCTACCCAAAATACCAATCTAAATAATTAATTCCTAGGGACTTTCTGGGCAGTTCACTGGTAAAGACCCTGTGCTTCCAATGTAGGGGGCATGGGTTCCATCCCTGGTCAGGAAAGATCTCACAAGCCATGAGGCGCAGCAAAAAAAGAAGATTGTTAATTCCATTTAGTGTAATAACAACATTTCAGTTCTGCAATAAAATATAAAAATGTCTGCAAATGAAATGGGGCAAATCTTAGTGGCTGCTGATCTAAATGAGAGTTTATGGGGGTTCATTTTATCATCTTGTTGCTTATACATTTAAATGTTTCCATAATAAAAAGTTTAAATCAGAATAGGAAAAACAAATCATCACAATTTCTTTCTTTCTTCTTCCTTGGATTTATATTCCTTCTTAGAACTTACTGCCACCTGCTCTTTCATTAGAGATTGATTTGTTTATCTGTTCATTTCCTGTCTTCCTCTGAGGACAGGACTTTTTGTCTATTTTGTCCCTAAATGTGTCCCCACTGCCTATAATAGTCCCTAGCACACAGCAGGTGCTTAGCAAGTGTTGGCTGTATAAATTAATTGATCAATATGTTATATTTTTTAGAAGCACTTCAGAGAGTGGTGGTGTGTAAGACTACTGCCATATACTCATGATCTCTGTCCCAGGCTTAGATGCAAAAGTCAGTCCTCGGGCTTCCCTGGTGGCTCAGTGGTAAAGAATCTGCCTTGCAATGAAGGAGACATGGGTTTGATCTCTTGTCCGGGAAGAACCCACATGCTGTGGAGTGACTAAACCTTTGTGCCACAAATATTGAGCTATGTTCTAGAGCCCGGGATCCACAACTACTGAGCCTGTGTGCTGCAACTACTGTAGTCCATGCACTCTAGAGCCCGTGCTCTGCAACAAGAGAAGCCACTGCAGTGAGAAACCCACACACTGCAACTAGAGAAAGCCTGCACAAATATAATAGAAGTCTGTTCAGAGGGGGACTGAGGGGTCAGAACTGGAGAGTCTTTGAATATCCTTTCTAGGTTTGGTCCATGTGCATGTATTTTCCTATTTAAAAATTAATACAGAATTTCCTACAAGGCAGGGCTTTTGTTTTTTTTTTTTTCAATATGTATTTGGCTGTGCCAGGTCTTTGCAGCAACAGGCGAATTCTTTGGTTGCTATATGAGGATCTTACTTCCCTAACCAGAGATTGAACCCAGGCCGCCTGCGTTGGGAGTGTTGAGTCTTAGCCACTGGAGCACCAGGGAAGTTCCAAGGCAGGTATTATATTATTATTCCCATTTGAAGGAGGGATAAACTGAGCCTTAGAGAAAGGGGGATGTTGTCTGTCCAAATGTAGGCTGTGGGTGGTAGAGTTCAGGGCCAGAGGTCTCTGACTTCATTTGCCCAGCCCAACCACGTCAGCTCAAACAAAGCGGGAGGAGGCGATGCCAGAGGCTCTCCCAGGGCAAAGCAAGGCCTTTCCAAGAGCCACAGGACCTCAAGAAGGAAGTCAGGAAACAGATTCCTGTGAGCTCAGTCTGGTTAGGCCTCAGTTCCTTCATCTGTACAAAGATGCAGGGGACGTTAGATCAAATAAGATATTGTTAAGGGCCGAGGAGACATCAGGAAGTCCATGGACAGGCTCAGGGAGGGGTCTGAGCTCTCTAAACCAGGCACACATATGTGAGGTGGTGGTGTTTAGTCGCTAAGTCATGTCTGACTCTTCTGCGACCCCCTGGACTGCAGTCTGCCAGGCTCCTCTGTCCATGAGATTCTCCAGGCAAGAATACTGGAATGGGTTGCCATTTCCCCCTCTCAGGGATCTTCCCGACTCAAAGATCAAACCTATGTTTCCTGTAGCTCCTGCATTGCAGGCGGATTCTTTATCGATGAGCTACCAGGGAAGCCCACATATGTGTGTGTGTATAGCCATATTCTGGGAGGAAAAGTTTCCTGGCTTTCAGCTTCTCAAAAAGGTCTTAGATTCACAAAAGGGAAAGAAGCACTGTTCAGAAAAATTTATCATTTCTGGTCCAGCTCTGCTGGGGTGCTGAGATCCTCTGATTTGAAGTATGTGATTCCGTTATCCAACTCAACTGCTCTCCATGAGGGGTTCCTGGAGCAGCTGAAGCAGCATCGCCTGGGAACTTGTGGGAGATGCAAGTTCTCAGGCCCCACCCCAGATGCACTGAATCAGGAACTGGGGGGTGGGGATGGCTGGGAGACAGCAGGCCACATTTAACAAGCCCTCCAGGTGACCCTGAGCTACTCTCTAGCCCTGGATGTTGAGGAAAGGGTCACCGAGGCTTCCCAGTGGAGATAGTGGTTAAGCTAAGAATAACTTTTTATTGCGGAAAGTCTCGGACATACACCAACCCACTCCAGTAGTCTTGCCTGGAAAATTCCATGGACAGAAGAGTCTGGCGGGCTACAGTCCATGGGGTCGCAAAGAGTCAGACATGACTGAGCACAGCAGAGGCATGGGACATACACAAAAGCAGAGAATCTTACATTTAACTGCTGTGTCTATCATTCAGCTCCAGCAAACATCAAGTCATGGTCAGTTTCACTGTATTTCTACCCCTATTCACTTTCTCTCCTTCACCGAATGATTTTGAAACCCATGTCATCCACCGTATTATTTCATCCATAAATATTTCTATCTCCAAGGAAATCTAGACTACTTTAGAGCATCACACAAAAAAATTAACAGTAATTCCTTGATATCATCAAATATCTAGTCAGAGTTCATACTTCCCCAATTGTCTCATAATTATCTTTTAAATTATTTTATTTTTCTATTTTTTAGCCATGCCGTGCAGCATGTGGGATCTTAGTTCCCTGACAAGGGATCAAACCCACATCCCCTGCATTGGAAGCACAGAGTCTTAAACACTGGACTACCAGGGAAGTCCCAATACCTTAAAAAAAAAAAAAAAGAAAAGAAAAAGTTTGGGGAATTCCCTGGTGGTCCAGTGGTTAGGACTCCGTGCTTCCAACGCAGGAGACATGGGTTTGATACCTGGTCAGGTTAAGATCCTGGAAACCGTGAAGCGAGGCCAAAAAGCAAATAAGTAAATAAAATTTTAAAAACAGTCTGCATACATACTCAAGTAAAGTTTATACATGGCTGTTGGTTGAAACATCTTTTAAGATTCTTTTAAAAATCTATAAACTCATCTCTCTATTTCATCCCTTTGTATCGTATTTGTTGAAGAAACTGGGTCAGGTTTCCCACAATCTAGATGCTGCAGACTGCATGCCCATGGTGCTGTTTCTCTGTCCTTATATTTCTGGAAAATTGGGAGTTGGACCTACCATTATTGATGGGCTTCAGGTTTGGTTTTTTGGCAAGACTTCCTAAGTGGCACTGTGTCGCTCACATGGCTGGCTGCCTCTCTTTTAATGTTATAGCAGACTGGCACTCAGACTTTAATCCATCCATTCATTCATAGAGTTGTTGGGCAGAGGGTAGGATCGGGTGATGAAGGACCTTGGAAACGGAGCTGACTTTCCAGCAGGAGAAGTGCATGCAACAAAGCCCAAAGGCATCATCAAAGTACTTAGCAGAGGCAGGCCAAGGTCAGATTATCATTTTAAATTTGCGACATTCTAACTCTGCATTTCAAAATTCCAAGACTACAACTTCTCAGTTTTCTTAGACTGCATTACACTGGCATCTCAAGATTCTAACACAGCAACAGCTTTCCAACTTTCTAGAATTCCCACATCCCCACTCTCGAGGATCTTGGCATTCTTTTTTTTTCTTTTTTTGATCTTGGCATTCTTGAATTCCAGTATTTCAAAACAGCATTCCAGCATTCCACAGTTCTGAGCCCATCTCCCAAGAGGTCCAAGCTGCCACTTTCTAAGATCACAGGCTTCCAAGATTCTAACAAGACTCCAGCACTGGGACTTCCCTGGTGGTCCAGTGGTTAAGAATCCACCTGCCAGTGCAGGGGACACGGGTTTCATCCCAGGTCAGGGAAGATCCCAAATGCCCAGGAGCAATTTAAGCCCACAAGCCGCAACTACTGAAGACCGAGCACCTAAAGCCCATGCTTCTCAACAAGAGATGCCCCCTCAACTAAAGCATGCCCAAACAGCAATGAAGATTCAGTGCAATCAAGAATAAATAAGACTGAGCCCCAACATTCTAAGGTACCAGCATTCTGGCTTTCACCAACTGCAACATTTATGGATGCTAAAAGTTCAACACAGGATTCCACCATCATGGACCTAATATTCAAGGACTCCAACCTGCCAACATGGGAGATTCCAGTCTGTCAATGGTACCCATCATGGGCAATCTCCCAGTTCTGAATTCCCAACTTCTAAGAACCCAACATTCCTTGAATCCAACATTCTCAGACTTTAATAATTAATACCGAATTCTAACATCCTAGAATCCCAACATTTTCAAATCCCAACCTGCCCACAGTACAGGAATCTAACATGGTGAACTTCCAATGCTGAAATCCCACATGTTCAGTGTTCCACATACTAATAAGTCTCCGATTACAACCAACCAGCAAGAGACCCGCCTGATCTCAACATCCGAGAACTCCCAGTTCACACACACTCTAGCATCCGAGGCTCGGACCTCGTCCCCTGAGCCCTCCAGGCTGAAGGAGATGCTAGCCCAAGCAGAGCACCAGCCAGGTGCCCAACCTGCGGTGGCCGCTCAGTGAATGGCGAGGATGCCCCCAGCCCAGAAGGCTGCAAGGTTCACCTGAAGCAGTAGTTGGTGTCCAGGGCTCGGCGGTGGCGGGAGCTGTGCAGGTGCTGGGCTCTCTCCAGAGGGGTGGCCATGAGGAGCAGGAAGGGCCGGTTCATGCCGTGAATGGTGGCGAGGTCACCCCGGCGGCCGGAACTGAACCCTGCTTTGGTTTTGGGAGTCAGCGGGGTGAGGAAGATTGGGGACACACACACACACACTCAGATGGATGAATGGCGGGGATGGGCGGGGGAGGACACACACACATCACTGCTGGGGGGGTGCAGGCAGGGGGCCTCACCGTTAATGTCCACTTGAAGCGTGTTATCTTTACTGTCACAGGAACAGTGGGCACTGAGGCGAAAGCCCTCTATTTCCTCTGTGGGAGTGGGGAGAGGGAAGCCAGTGTGAGGGGGGCGGCTCACCCACCCCTGCGGGTGGGCAGGAGAGGAAGGAAGGCGCAGACCCCTGGGGTGTGGGGGGATCTCTTTCTTGCGCCTTACCCTGCCTGCCCCCTCACTGCACCCTCTCGCTGCAGTTCTTGGCCTTGCGGCCTCCTCCTCCTCCTCCAGGTCTCAGCTGCAAGGCCACCTCCTCCTGGAGGCCCTCCGGGACACAGCCCCTCCCCCCACCCTGACAGCACTTTCTTTTCTCCAAAGCACTGACCTCTGCAGCTCTGACATTTGTCTTTGGCTATTTATTTCCTCATTGTTCTCAGTGACGAGCAGGATACAACGGGGGCAGGGAACCTTGTTTTCTTGTTCCCTGCTGCGCCTGGCCCACGGTCTTACAAACAAACATCTCCTGAGTGCGCTGGGCGCCAGACCCTGTTCTAAACACTCTTTGTGAGTTATTTCCTTTAATCCTCACCAAAGTTCCCCATTTTACAGATGAGGAAGCCAAGGCCCACAGGCAGGGCTGGGATGGGATGCAAGGACCGAGGATCCTGTCCCAAGGCAGGTGCAGAAGAAAGATTTTCCTTCTTCCTTTTATTTTTTTAAATATACAAAACAAAAAGTAACGGTTTTTATTAACATTTTTTGAAAGAAGAGTGCATTAGTCACTCAGTTGTGTCCAACTCTGCGACCCTATGAACTGCAGCCCACCAGGCTCCTCTGTCCATGGGATTCTCCAGGCAAGAATACTGGAGTAGGGAGCCATTCTCTTTTCCAGGGCATCTTCCCAACCCAGGGATTGAACCTAGTCTCCTGCACTGCAGGCAGATTCTTTACCATCTGAGTCACCGGGGAGCCCTTTTGAAAGAACATGTATATCTAATAATCATAGCAGTGTTTATCAGTTGTTCTTATTTTTTAAATTAACTTTTAGCGGAGTGTAGTTGCTGTACAATGTTGTGTTAGTTTCTGCCGCTGCTGCTGCTGCTAAGTCGCTTCAGTCGTGTCCGACTCTGTGTGACCCCACAGACGGCAGCCCACCAGGCTCCGCCGTCCCTGGGATTCTCCAGGCAAGAACACTGGAGTGGGTTGCCATTTCCTTCTCCAGTGCATGAAAGTGAAAAGTGAAGTCGCTCAGTCGTGTCTGTACAGCAAAGTGAATCAGCTGAATGTATACATATATCCCGGAAGAAAGGTTTCTTGAATGAATGACTGAATGAATGCTTTCCTAAGCACCCACTATTGTGTGGACCCTGTGTTGGGTGCTCTGGACTCAGCAGTCAGCCCAGGACACTTGTCCCAGTATGCATCTGCTCCCTAACCCCCGTCATTTCCTCTGGCCAAACCATCACCTCTTCCATGAGTCCCAACACAATCATTCTCACCCAGAAAGCCCTCTTGGACCCCCCTCAGAGGTGTTAGGGTGCCCACTCTGGGCTCCTATAGCACTTAGGGCCTCCCTCATCCCAGCCCTGATCATCCTGGCCATCATGGCCTGCTAAGGCTTTGGGCAAGATTTCCTGGGTGTCTAGAAGTGAGTGCAGGTCCTCTGAGGGCAGGCCTAGAGGTTGTCATGGTTACCACTGTGTTCCCCCATCCCACCAGCACAGGGCCAGCCACAGAGCAGGAACCTACTAGCATTTATGGATGAAGGAATGAATGAGAGGGAGACTAGGGAGGGAGATGTGAGCACTGGGACCTTCGACATGACAGGACAGATAGTCCTCTTCCAGACAGAACAGGTGTGTCAGGCCTTCCCCGGACTCAAGGCCTCTGCGCAGCCTATCCCTCTGCCTTGAACACTCTTGCCCCTCCCTCCTTTCCCGGGCTGGCCCCATGCATCCCTCAGACACCCGCTCCAATATCTCCTCCTCCAGGAAGCCCTCCCTGACCTCCCAGGCTGCATCAGGCACCTCCTCTGGGCTCCCCATCCCAACCCCGCCCACGCTGGGACATCACTACCTGGTTTTCAGGTCTTTTCCCCAAGTCCCCCAACCCAAGTCATGGAGCATGAGCTTCCTGAAGGTCAGGATAAAGCTGTTTTTGTCACTTCTGTGTCTCCAGCATCACCCAGCACAGGGCAGGTGCTCAAGAAATGGATTAACCATTAATCACTCAGGTGTGAGTGTCTGGGAGGAGGGCCAAGTCTAGGCTCTTCAGCACCAACATAGGGCAGGGGGGTGCTAGGCAGGATGGTCCCAGGACAAATAATGGGTTACAAAACAGAGGTGGGGCAGATAAGTGGTCCTCACCTCTGTGGGTCAGCCACTGCCGCACAACTCCAGTGACGTCAAAGGACAGCCACTCCGGTGAGTCGCTGGGGGTGAGCAGCCGGTTGCTGAGGTAGCGCCAGGAATTGTTGCTATATTTCTGGGGGATGAAGAATTGAGGGGTGAGACAGTGGGTAGAGGCTGCCACACACACCCATGTACCCTGCACCCGTCAATCCATCTGCTCCCCAAAAACAGGTCTCCACACAGTCCATCAGACAGTCCCCCTCCCAGACATCCACACTGAGGGGCTTCACAGAAACCACCCAACCCCACGACAGGGGACAGAAAACTCCAGGCTGGCAGTCAAGACACCTAGGCATTTCAGCCTCCACCCTTTATCCCGGGATGGCTGTGGAAAATTCCTTTCTCTTTTTTGGCCTCAGTTTGCCCGGTTCCTTTCAGCTTGGACAGCTCATGAGGCCATGATTCTCCTACTGATACCATAGAGGTCATTGACGTCTCTGAATTCTGAGAGTCTATCGCTTTCTACAAATTATGTTCAAAGTCATTCCGTAACTCCAGCACTTGGTGGCACCCCAAGAATTACACATTCTATGAACCCGAGAAGTTTTATGAGACTCAAGTTCAACAAACCCAGGAGTCCAACGTGCCAGAAACCTAGACAGTTGCAGACACCTGACATCCCCGAAGAATGATGCCCTGGGAGCTGGCAGCAGAAAGCCAAGTTCTCTAGACTCCGTGCAGTTAGTATCAAAGCTGCCTCGTCGTAAGAGTCTAACATCTACCACTGAATCTAACATTCCATCTGGCATGGCTTCTAGGTCACATAACCTTTGAGAAAATCCAGATTTTCTGGACTCTTCCTGGAGACTCTTCTAGAACAGAGCTATCCAAGAGAACTTTCTGTGACGATGCAAATGGGCTTTATCGGTGGTGTCCAAAATAGCAGCCACTCACCCCATGTGACTACGAACCACTTGAACTATGGCCAGTGAGACTGAGAAACTGAATTCTTTCTTCTATTTAATTTAATCCATTTAAACGGCCATATGTGGCTAGTAGCTACTGGGTGGGCACAAGGCATTTTGAAAGTCTCCAACTTTTCAAAGATTCCAACTTTCCTTGTCCTGAGTTTTCAGAGTCCAGCTCCGAAGATTCCAGCTGCTAAGCACTTAACATTCTAGGGCTCTAGGAGACTCCACAGTCTGTGCTCTCTCATCCTTCAGGGTTGGTCTGCCTGGACCCTGCAACCACCAGCCTTGTGGCCGTCCCGGGACTACCCCAGCCCAGGCCACCTCGCAGGACCCTTGCCCCCACCTGGTAGAGCTCCACGTGCTGCTCCACTTTTAACTTGAGCCTCAGCAGGCGCAGCTCTGCCCGAGAGAGCAACACAGGTTCGGGCACCGCTTCCCGGAGCTCAGACGTGTTGAAGAACATATATATGCTGTGTGAGTTAGACTTCATTTTCTCATAGATTTCTAGGCAGAAAGAGTCAAGAGGAGGGATATCAGTGTTTGGCAAGGGGTAGGGGAGCCATTGCACCCAAATTGAAGAGCTCTAGGTTGGAGTCTGACCCTGACACTTTTTAGCTGTGTGAACTTAGGCGACTAGGTTCTCCCCTCTGGGTTTGTTTCCACCTCATTATTATTATTATTATTTTAAATATTTATTTATTTGGCTGTGCAGGGTCTTAGTTCTGGCATGGGATCTTTGGGCTTCGTGGAATGTGGGGTCTTTAGTTGTAGCATGCGAACACTTAGTTGCAGCATGTGGGATCTAGTTCCTTGACCAGAGATTGAACCTAGGTCCCCTGCGTTGGGAGCTTGGAGTCTTAGCCACTGGACCACCAGGGAAATTCCTCTAGCTCTTTAAACGGTCATCCTTCCCTCTCATCAGCTAGAAAATGGCCCCTCAGTACACAGTCAGCTTGGGGGTGGGGCTGCTCTGCTTGCTCAGACCTCCCCAGCACCTGGAGCTTCAAATGCAAGTTATGTTGAAGCAGAGAGATAAAGGCACTTGGATCAGACTATGCCTCTGCTGCCTTCTGTGACCTTGGGCAAGTCACATTCCCTCTTGGAGCTGTAAAATCTACTTGACATCAAGCTCTCTGCCTCCCAACCCAGGCTCTCCTAACTGAAGCGCAGTGGAACTTTGGGCAGGTGAATTCCTCTCTCTGTGCCAGATTCTCACCTATAAGCCAAGGACTGATGACAGGGTGAAATAAATGAGATGATGCAGATGAAGTATGTCGCGCAGAGTCTACATACAGTGGTTACTCTAATGTGTGTTCAACAACCCCATGAGAAAGAGTCCATTAGTATACCCATTTTATAGATGGACAAACTGAGGCAAAGAGATGAAACAATTTGCCCCTAGGCCACACAGCCAGGAAACTACAGTATGGGGTGAGGATTCAAACTCGGCCAGTCTGATCAGAGCCTATGCTCCCTATAATCCCTAGGTTATGCTCCCTCCCTGATAGTGTGACATTATTTTTGTTATTATTATTAGTATTTCCTCCCTTAACTGGTTAGAGAAAGTAAAGTTCATTCTAGACAAGGATTGCTTCAGGGGTGGGGGAAGGGAAACAGAAAATTAAGAAGACTCCTAGTCCAGGAGACTTCCCTGGTGGCTCAGACGGTAAAGAATCTGCCTACAGTGTGGGAGACCTGGGTTCAATCCCTGGGTCGGGAAGGTCTCCTGGGGAAGGGAATGGCAACCCACTCTAGTATTCTTGGGCCCCCCCCCCCCGAAAAAAAAAGGGGGGGCTCAAAGAAATATTTCTGGAGAAGGAAATGGCAATCCACTCCAGTACTCTTCCCTAGAAAATTCCATGGATGGAGGAGCCTGGTGGGCTACAGTCCATGGGGTTGCAAAGAGTCGGACACGACTGAGCAACTTCACTTTCTTTTCCTAGTCCAGGAAAAATTGGGGACTGGGAATGAGGGGGACAGGCCATGATCAACTGGAGCAGTTTCTTTAGGCCTCTGCAGTGGGGGCGTGGAAATGGTGGAGACATGTTGAGAAAGCACACAGGAAGACCCTCTTGAGCGCCTTCTTCCCTCTGCTCCTCCCATCTCTTGCCGGGCTGGCCCCTCTCCCTCACAAATAAGCCCTATCTTGGCTCAAGTGTTACTCAGCCGACCCAAAAGGAAGGGCAGAGCCCAGGCCCAGGAGACAGAAAGGGAGGAAAAGCGATAGAGGGAGCAGGAAGGGTCTGAGGGAGAGATGGAGAGTAGGCTATGGAAGAGAAAAAGGGAAGAGATGGAGAGAGAAAGTAGGAGACCCAGAGAGGAAAAGAGTAACACGGATGCGGGAAAGACGAAAAGGCAGAAGACAAACGGGAAGACAGACGGAGGGTTTGGGAGCGAGATGGAGGCAGAAGAGGGCTGAAGAGAAACTGAAGGTGTCAGCGTTGGAAAAACCTCTCCAACGAAGGTGAAGCGTCGACGGAAAAGGTGAGACGGAGACGTGGGTGGGTAGGCTGTAGGGATGTCATTTGACTGAAGCCGCAGCTGGGCGCCCAAATGGGCCAGAGACCCACACGTCTACTTCTCACGAGGGAAACTGAAAGCGGGGGGGCGGGGTTCGTCCCCGAGCCTCGGGGCCCAGCGGGACGCCTGGGTACCGGCGCGGGCGCCGACAGGGCGGGCCCAGGGTAGCCCCGCCCTGAGCTGGGGGTGAAGAGGGCGGGAGCCGCCGCCGTCGCGAGGGCGGGGACCGGACCTGCCTCGTCTCGCCCCAGGCTCCGCGCGCGATCCCCGCCCCGCAACCCCCCCCCCCCAACCCCGAGGCACGAGAAGGAAAGGGAAGGGAGGGCTAGGCAGCCGGACGCTGGGGTTTCCCCAGCCTCGCAGAGAGGAACTAGGAGCTTGGGGTCTAGGCTCTCCGCACTGAGCTCTGCGGGGTCCTTCTGCCCCTTCCGGAAGCGCAGGCTCCTCCCCCACGCCCGCGCGTGGCACCCACGTGGGGCTTCTCCAACGCCTACAAGCTCGGTCTTTCCCCCGGGTCTCGCAGAGTCGCATCCACCCACCTACCTCTCCCTACTACGATTCCTCACTCAGCCCTCTCCCTTCCAGCCAGCGGCGGGAGGGTGGGGGGCCCTGCTGCTCCCAGCATGACACGGTCCGTAGCTCCTCTACCTCATTCCAGGTCCACTTTTCTCACGCTTATCCTCCCGTTCTGTAAAACCCCTTCCCACGACCCAGTATTGTAGGTTTCCTGGGGGCGCGCGCTTCCTCCTCTGGGTTTCCTCCTCTTACAGTCCGTCTGGGAAATATTCAGAGCACCTCCTGGCGCATCCTGGGCACCCCCGCCCCCACCGCCTGGGCACATCCTAGGGTCTCCGCTTCTCTCCCGCTACTTTCCCGCACCCTACAACCTCGCGTCCCCTTCCGACCTCACATTTATCACCCCCTCCCCGCCTCTCCCTCTAAGCCCTCCCCCAATCTCGCGTGTTCTTCGCGTCCTGTGCATGCGGGTCCACTCTCTCTACTTTCCTGGCACACCTCTGGGGTTCGCTTCTGTTTTTCTGTCCTTGAATCTTCCTGCCTCACAGCCCCTGAACACTGGGTCAGCTTTCCCCACTACCCCTCTCTCCCTTTCCAAATGCCGGGGTGCTGGTTTCTCCCGAAGTGAGCTCCCTCTCTGCAGCCCCGCTCCCACGACCCCCGCATTCTCGAGCACCCTGCAAGGGGAAGTCTTTTTCGAATTGCTTCTCTTCTCTCTAAGGGACTCCCCGCACGGTCTCGCATGATCCCGTCGCCCTCTAAAAGCGGTCCATTTCGCTCACTATCTCTTCTTCAAGACCTTGGGGTTAGGGAGCTCAGCTCTATCCTCTTTGGGACCCCTCCCCCCTACACGTTCCCGGCGCCCCCGGGGGTTCTCTTCCTCCAGCCAGTTTCCTCTACCAGCAATTTCCTCCCTGTGACCCCTGCACTCCGGCGCCCCCTGGGGGCTCCCCTCCAGGGTCCCCTGCCCCTGCGAGCTCACTGTTGCCGTATTCCACCATTAGCACGCGGGTGACCTCCTTGGCGTAGTAGTCCGCCTCTGGCTCAGGCTCCGTTTCGGCACTTTCCCCGGCCACCCGGTCGCGGGTACTGTTGTAAAGGGCCAGTATGGCCTCGGGCAGCGGGCCGGGTGGCACGTCCCCCTGGCTCGGGGGGCTGGCGAGCCGAAGCTTGGACAGAATCTGGCCGCGGATGGCCTCGATGCGCTTCCGCTTCACCAGCTCCATGTCGATGGTCTTGCAGGTGGACAGTCCGGCGACCGGCCGGCCAGGCGTCAGCATTAGTAGCCACAGCAGCGGCAGCAGCAGCGGCAGGAGCCGCAGCCCCGAGGGCGGCATGGGGGAGGCGGCGCCCCCCGGCACAGCCGAGAGCGCGAGCTGGGCTGGGGTGGGAAGAGGGAGGCCCCGCCCCTACAGGGGCTGGGGTGGCTGGGGGTCTCCCGAGGAAAAGGTAGGATGGTCTGTTTGTGGGGAGAGTTGAGGCCTTCAGGGAGAACGGAGCAGAGCTGGAGGAGAAGCTCTGATGGGTGGGTTCTCGGTATCCCACGGAAAAAAACCCGAAAAGGGTGAGCTCTGGTACTAGAGATGGGTGATCTTGAATAGGGAAGCTGAGGCAAGTCTGAGAGAGATCCCGTCTCCCGGATCCCGGAGAGGGGTCCTCGGATGCGCGGGGGCTCAGGAGAGAGGCTGGGGAGTTGGAGGGCCGTGCAGGGGGTTGCACCCGAAGTCTGGGGTCAAGTCTTCGCGGGAGTCGGGTTTGCGGCTCCTGATGGCTGGTCCGGAATGGGGGCGCCTGGGGAATGCCGTGTAGGCGGCAGGGAGGGAGCAAGCGTCCGAGGCGGTGGCGGGGTCTGCTGCTGTCTGGGGTCCTCAAGTCCTGCCTCGAGGAGCAGCGCTGCGCGATGCGGTCCCCGCGCCTTCGGCTCCCAGCGGCAGCGGAAAAGTCTCAAAACTTTTTTTCCTCTTCTCCCAACCAGCTCGTCCCTCCTCCCGCTCCTCCTCCCCCTCCTCCCCGCAGTGGCGGCGGCGGCGGCGGGGGCGGCGGCGGCTAGTCTCAGACTCTGGGGCCTCGGGCTGCTCCTCGGCGGCTCCTTCCTCCGCTCCCGGCTGAGGCCGGCCCGGCGGGCGGCTCCGAGCCCGGGGGGTGCCCCGGAGGGGGCGTCCCCCCTGCCCCCGGCCGGGGGCCTCGCTGTCTGGCGGATCCGCGGCGGGAGGAGGGAGGTGGGACGGCCTGGGGCGCGAAGGGCGGCGGCAGCGGGGACCGGCAGGGGCGGCGGGGGTTTTTGAAGCCGCCCCGGCCCCACCCAGGAAGCGCGCGGGGCGGGGGCGGCCCTCAGGGGGAGGGCACGGGGGGGGGGGGCCGGGCCACGGTCCGCATCTCGCGTGGGCGGGCTCCAAGGGGGGTCCCTTAAGCCCCGGGGGAGGGGGCGGGGACCCGGCTCCGCCCCACCAACAGGGTGCTGCCTCCTGGCGGTCGAGCGCCAGCGAAGCGGGCGGCAGTGATGCGTGTGGCTTTGAGGACTGGGCAGGGGGTCAGCGAGAGAATAAAGACCTACCTAGTGCGGAAGGCTCAGAGGATGGGGACGCAGGGTACAGGGACTCCGCGGTGGACCGCCCCAAGTGGAGAGTGGGAAACCAGCGCAGAGGGGAAGAGGGTCAGCCAGAAGCTAAGGAGCCACTGGGGAACGGGGCACGGGGTGGGGGGAACCCCCAAGGAGTGGGGGCCCTTAAGAGCATCACCCAGAGTGGGGAAGGGGGTCAGATGCTGAGGCAGAGGGCAAGGGGAGGGGGCTTGAGGAGGAGGGTAACAGTAGGAGGAATCCCCCCTCCCACGTCTGACAGATGAAGGTCAAAAAGGCACCCACACTTGAAAAACACACCTTTATTGAGCCCCTCCATGTGTCCACAGCTTCTCTGCACCCAACCCCCGTGAGCCCACACGCCTACTGCCCCCATTTTACAGATGGGGAAACGACCTGGGAGGGGCAGCCACTGGGCTTGAGGTGTTAGTCAGGATAGAAGCCACACCAGCTTTGGCTGGGGTCAGGTCTGACAGTCTCCAAAGCCCACACTTCTGACTACGGCACCATCCTGCCCCTTAGGAGGTGTCCAAAGACATGGCTGGGGGCCAGTCATCCGCACAGGCTCCTTCAGCATTCAACCCCATAGCGATCGAAGTGGCGCAGCAGCAGGCTCAGCTCAAGGTGCACGGTACCACCGGAGGTGGTGTGCAGGCGGTAGCGGTCAGCCCCACTGTAGATGGCATCTCCGTGTAGCAGCTGAGGGCCGCCACCCACGAAGGCCCTCGCCAGCTGCTCTCGCCAGCTGCCCAGGGGCCGCCACGTGGGGCAGTCCAGCTGGTGGGTGCCTGGACTGCTGGGCACATGGCAAAAGCCATAGCCTGCAAGCTGGCAGCGGCCAAAGCTGTCCTGGGACCACACCTGGAGATGGAGCCGGGGCCAGCCTGCAGGATGGGAGGGAGGGAGGAAAGGTGAAGGGGTTCAGCCCAGCCTCTTGCTCCTGAAGACCCCAGGCCCACTGCTTCCCTGCCAGGTTTCTGCCCCACCCTCCTCCTCTGAACTCCTACCGCCACAGAGCAGCCAAAGGATCTTTCTGAATCCAGGTTCTTCCTCTGCTCAAAACCCTTCCATGATTCCCTAATGCACTCAGTATAAAGTCCAACCTCAACATTCTAGGTCCTTGAGATCTGGCCTCTGTTGAATTTTCTGTCGGCCTCCTCCTCTGTGTCATCTCCGGGGATCCCAGTCCCCAGGTGAGGGTGTTGGGCCTTGTTCTGGATGCCTCCCTCCTTCCCTCCCCATGGCCACACCCTGTCCTCTTTCCTGGCCTTGGGGCCTTCTTTCTTGCCTTCATCATCGTTCACCTGGCAGCTGGAAGCATCTTTCTCCCCTTTCCATAGATTTCCCAGTTCCTCACTCAAGATACAGTTCAGTTCCTCACCCTATAGGCGAAGTGCTTGGGAGATTCAGCCCCATTTCACCTTCCTTTCTGAGGCTCTCTGAGCTTGGCCCTGTTCTGGAAGCTGGGGATACAGCAGTGAACAGGGCAGACAAAAATTCCTGCCCTTGTGCAGCTGACATCTTAGACAACCAACACAGTAAATACGCAAATTATAGGGTATGTCAGATGGTGATAACTGCTCTGGAGAAAAATAAGCTGGGTAGGGTGGGAGTAGGCATGCAGTTTTAGAAGGCGGTGATCAAGAAAAAATTTACTGAGAAGGTGACATCGGAGGGAAGAGACTGGGGGCTATATGGCTATCTAGGAAAGAGTGCTCCCAGCAGAGAGGATAGCTAGTGTAAAGGCCCTGAGGTAGGAGCTGCCTGGTGGGACTGATGTGGCTGGAGCAGACAGGGAAGGGGAAACAGAACCAGATCAAGCAGGGCCCTGTCCTTCCATGGTAAGGCTTTGCCTTTTACCTTGAGTGATGTGGGGACCACAGAAGGTCCTAAGCAGAGGAGGAATGTGACCTGATTTAGGTGTTCACAACAGGGACACCTCAGTAAAGTAAAGACACTATGGTAACAGCCCAGTGAGAGGTGATGGTGGACAGATCAGGGGTGCTTTGAAGGGGGTGGGGGGAGTGATGACATTCAGGATGCATTTCAAAGGTGGAGCTAATGGGATTTCCTAATAGAATGAGAAAAGAAACAGCAAGGATATTTGGGATCCTTAAGAGCTGAAAGGACTGTGGCCTGACTCACCTTCCAACCCATCACCCATGAGGCAGCCAGAGGGATCTTTTTTTTTAATTGCAATATTTTTTTTAATGTTTATTTATTTGTTTGGCTGCATCAGGTCTCAGTTGTGGCACGTGGGATCTCTGTTGCTGCATGAGGGCTCCAGAGCCCACAGGCTCAGTAGTCACATGGACCCAGCTGCCCCACAGCATGTGAGATCTTAGTTCCCTGACCAGGGATTGAACCTATGTCCCCTGCATTGAAAGGTAGATTCTCAACCTCTGGGCCACCAAGGAAGTCCCCAGAGGGATCTTTTAAAAGCAAAATCTGAGTTGTCAATCACCTGCTCTGGCTCCCCAGATATGGCCTCCACTCTGCGGCCTAGCACTGAAGATCCTGCAGGGACTGTTCCCTGTCCCCTGTCCCCTGCCACATCACCCCGTGTAGTCCCCCTGCTTGCCCTCCATCCTCCAAATAAATACCCCTGACTCACCTTCCCCCTTGATCCTTCCACACATGGCTTTCGGCCTAGAACCCTCTGCCATCTTTCTGTTTTAATAGCTCCTACTGACTCTTCACAGCAAAGCCAAACATTCACCCTCCTCCGGGAAGCTCTCCCTGAACTCCCCAGCCGAGTAAGGTACCTCCTCTGGGCTCCCAGAGCCCTTCTGGATCCCTCATCCCAGGCCTGCCCACTCTGGGTTGCCACTCAGGGTAGCTCTTTCTCTCCCCAGAGATGATCTGTGTGGAAACAGAGCTGGGCTAGCAGGGGCTGTCTCATCATTGACATCTCCTTGGCCACCCCGACACAGGGCAGGCCCTCAGTAACTATCACTTATATGATAGAAATATATGGCATATTTATCTAGACTATTTCCTGGAATCTACTCCTTTCTAATGACACAAATATTCCTCCAGAAAAGGTTTTCTGATACTCCTCCTCTCTCACATATTCATTTACCCTCTGAGCAGCAGAAAAGCCCTGCTTGCAGAACAGCCTCTAGCCTTCACCTCTTTCTCGCTCATAATCCTCTCCCAGCTTCCTCCTTTTTTTTCTTTTTTGTGGCTGAGTCAAGTAGTGTGTGGGATCTTAGTTCCCCTACCAGGGATCAAACCCACGCCCCCTGCATTGGAAGCGCTGCATCTTAACCCCTGGACCTCCAGGAAGTGCCTCCCAGCTTCCTTCTGATGGAAGACTCTCTTGCTTTGTCTCTGTGAAAGCCACGTCCCTCTCCCCTGGCCCGCCCCTTGACCTTGCCCCGTTAACCCTGGCCTCTGCCCTGGTTCTAAGGAACTCTAGAGCTGGCCTGGGGAGGTTTCTGCTCAGCCTCTCCAGGGCCAAGTCTGGTCAGGAAAGGGACCCAAAGCCACAGGAAGCAGGGCCAGCACTTGGTGTTCCGTTCTGGTAGCATGGGGGTGCCGCTAACCCACCTCCTGTTAGTCTAGCCAGAGGCCCAGGCTGGGAACCCACCTTGAAGGCCTTTGGTGGCGAAGTGCAGGTCGATGGGATGGGACCAGTAGGCCATGTCCCCTATCTGGGGAGTGTCCACCTGTGTTTGGCCCTCCCGCACGCCTGACAGGAGCTTCCATGCTGCCCCTGCAAGTGAAAGCCAGGATATGGATGAAGTGGGGGGAAGAGGCAGGAGACAGTCCTCAAGAAGGGGATCCCACTGTGGCTTGCAGGACCCCCTTTCTCTCTAGAACCGGGGGTGGGTGGTGGCCAAGGGTTGCAAAGCATAGATCCTGGAGTCAAATGTTTAGATTTAAATCCTAGCACTATTTCTTCCTGCCTATGCAACCTTGGGCTTGTTACTTTTCTGTGCCTCGGTCTTCCCATCAGTAAGGTGGGTATAATAATAATGCATCCCTCACAGGTTTGTGAGGTGATTAAATGAATTAATACACACGAAGCACTAAGAATAGTGTCCACGGCATAGTGCCTGCTGAATAAGTGTTGGGTACCACTTTATTATATTACTATTCTCATTCCACATTTAGAGGCCCTAGTCTGAGGACTAAGATGGGGCCAAGGGTGTCCTTCATGAACAGAAGCACAGAGCATATTGTGAAAGGTGCATCGTAACAGCAATCCTACCGAGGGTGACAGTAATAGCAAAAATGCACCGAGTGCTTACCAAATGCCAGACGCTGTGCTAAGCGCTTTAGTAATGAATTCATTTAATCCGCCTTCTGGGACTCTTAATCCCCACCCCACCCCCTGCTTACAGATTCTCCTCCATAGCCCATAGGCCCTGCAAGGCCTGGCCTGTGTGCCCCCCCCCTCCCTGCCCCCACCTACCACCTTCCTGAGCTCATCTTTCATCACTTTCCTCATTCCTCACCACTCTCTGGCCTCACTGGTTCTATTTTTGTTCCACTCTTCAGGGCCTTTGCACTGGCTGTTGTTCCTTTTGCCTAGAAAACCCTGCTCCTGGATATCCCCAGACTTTTTTTTCCCCATACTTCAAGGATCAGCTCAAGTGCTACTTTCACAGAGGTGTTCTCCCTCACCCTCCTATCCCCAAACTAACCAGTCCCTCTCACATCATCTCTCAGCTCATCTCTTCCTAGGATCTAGTGTACTATCTGTAATCATTGGACTCATGTCTTTATCTGTTTATTTATTCTCTGTCTCCCCTCCTGTGAGCCCCAAAAAAGCAGGGATCTTGTAAAGTACTGGATCCCTAGGACTGCAAACCCAGATCTTGGTAAAAAGAAGGTGCCCAATACATGTTTGTTGGACAAAGAATTGATCCTAGGAGGTGGGGGCTAATACAATCCTCATCTTACAGGTAAAGAAACAGAGGCTGAGAAGGAATGGCATTTGGCCATTCATTCCACAAACCTTTACTGAACAACTTCTCTGTGCTAAGCACTGTTCTCCACGCTGGGCCTACAGCAGGACCGCAGCAGACCAAGTCCCACAGTGGAGCTGATTCAAATGGAGCCCTGTTTTGTTTCTGGTTTGTCTTTTTGTTTTTGACCGTGCCTTGAAGCATGTGGGGATCTTAGTTCCTTAACCAGGGATCAAACCCATGTCCCCTGCAGCAGAAGTGTGGAGTCTTAACCACTGGACCACCAGGGAAGTTCCTCAAATAGAGCTCTGACTGATAACAGAGACCAAGCCCCTTATCTGACTGCCCTTTGGCTCTCTCTTGCATAACTAACGCCCCTCTCCCTGGCAAAGAGCCCCCTGAAATAATAAAAATCATGTTGGTTACTGCTCCCTTCTGGGCCAGGTGAGGAAAGCAACAGGCCTTGAGTCAGGATTCTCACATACAAGACTTCCTGACACTGCTATGAAGGATAAATAGTCCCATTTTACAGACGAGGAAACTGAGGCTCTGAGAGGGAACAGCGCTTGCCCCAGGTCACAGAACAGATAAGTGGTAGGGCGCTGGAAACCTAGTCAGTTCCGGGTTTGTCTTCTTAGTCACTCAGCTGGAGGATCCCAATTTCCCAGGGAATCTCAGCCACTAGTCTATCCATCAGTGAAATCACAAAGGACTCTGGACCTAAAAAGATGATGACGACGAAGGCCACACTCATTTCACGCGTATGTATCTCTGCTAGACAACATATCCCAGGCTTAGAAACAAGAACCCATCCAGCTGTCACACAAGCCAGGCAAACACTTACGAGGACTTACAAATCCAGGTCCTCTTCTGAGGGCTGTTGATATTCATGTAGTCCTCACAACAACCCCAGGAGGTAAATAGTGTTATTATTCCCATTGTATAGACAGGGAAATCAAGGCAAAGACAAGTGCCCAAGGTCACATAATTAATAAACAGGAGCTGGTTTTGAACCCAGGCAATCTCTTCTCTTAACCTCTCAGTCCTCTGCTGCCTCTTAGGTGCTATTAGCTTCATTTTCAGACAAGGAAACAGGCTCAAAAAGGTCAAGTCCAAAGGCTCCTAATTAATAGGTAAGGGAGTTTGTACTTGAGCCCAGACTTGGTACCCCGTGGCCCTATCACACTAACCACCACACTCTACTGCCTCTGATGAAAAGGCATGAAAACTGGGACCTCCAAGGTCCCTCTTGGGCTTGTGTGGATGAACCTGGATGACGACCAAAACTGGGCTCCTACGTTTTCACAGAGAAATGTGAATACAGGAGGGTGGTCTCTCCTCTTAATTGCAAGATGGAAACTTCCAACAGAGACAGTAAAGCAAAGAATTAAGATGGGGGCGTCACACAAGGCACCTCTAAGACAGTGAATGGAACCCAAATAGTGTTGTTAGGGCCATTAAGTGTTTTTTTTTTTTTTTTTTTTAACAGGGGAAAGCGCGAACACAGTCCCCCACTACCACAAGTTATGCAGTCGAGTTTCCCACATTTGGGGAAATCGCAGGGGTCAGCACATCCGGAGTGCAATGGATAAGCCTCGCCCTGGGAAAACCACCTTCGTGATCATGGTATCTCCCCTGCCAGGTAAGTATCCATTAAGTGTTTTGAGGGTTGGGAGTGTGTGCTGGGGGTAGGTGGGTGTGTTAAGCCTATAGTCCCCTATCCTTGCTGTGTGTCCTAGGTCACTTCAGTCGAATCCGACTCTTTGTGACCCTATGAACTGTAGCCTATCAGGCTCCTCTGTCCATGGGATTCTGCAGGCAAGAATACTGGAGTGGGTTGCCATGCCCTCCTTCAGGGGATCTTCCAGACCCAGGGATTAAACCCATGTCTCTTATATCTCTTGCATTGGCAGGCAGGTTCTTTACCACTAGTACCACCATGGGAAGCCCTCAGGGAATATGTATGGAGAGACTAGAACTCAGAGTACCCAGAGGTGGGATGGGAAGGGATAAGAAGGGAGCCTGAGGCTCGCACGAACAGAATGTGGTCAGGGGTAGGAGTCCTGAGAACTGATGGAAGCTGAGGATCAGGGACTGAACCAAGAGGTCAAGGAAAGAAGGTGGAGCAGCTAGACTGAGAGGTTTCGGTGGGGAAATGAACCATGTCGGGGAATACCTGTGTGGACGCCCCACTTGCAGAACAGGCTACTTTCCGAGAAACCGGTGGCCCCCATGATCTGTCCGATCACGTGCACCTCAGCCATTGCCCTGAAAGGGGAAAATATAATCACAGCCTTATGAGAAAAGTGTACAATTATCTCCACCTAATAGATGGGAAGACTGAGGCCCATCAAGTAAGGAGCAATACATGGGATTCCAAGCTAGTTTCGTCAAACCACTGAGGTTGCGGTTTCAGCCATGATACTAACTGCCTCTCCAGAAGAGTCTCAGAAAAATGAGGGGCGAGAAACGGACGCTCCAAGGAGCTGGCGCGTAACGCGGCCTGCCTCTAAAATAACTTCTTCCTAGGCTCAACGCCGCGGAAAGTCCCGCCCCAGGGGCCCCAATGGCTCCGCCCACAACACAAAAGCTCCGCCTCCCACGTCAGATATCCGCCCCCCAAGTCCATGAAGCGCATGCGTTTTAAGTTCTGGGCGCCTTAGCTCCGCCTGTGAGTTCGCACATGCGTTATTCCTACCTCAGAGTACTTAACGGTTAGGAGAGGCGAGAGCGCTGGAGGGGATTGGAGTTCATGGGCCTGAGCTGTCTCTCTCTCCGCAGGCGCTGACTTCCCAGGTCTGGCTCACGCCTCTCCTAGGACCTTCCTGGCAGCGAGAGAGCTGAGGCGCAGATCTCTCCGAGACCGCGCCCGCCTCCTGCCTCCCAGGTTGTTGCTGGGGCAACGGCAGCCTCCTCCCTTGGCCTTTCACCCGCCCTGCGGGTTGCTAATTGGCCCGAGCGGCACTTGGGGGGCGGGACTATGCTGTGATTGACACTTTCTCTCCCCCACCCATCTCCATTTTTGGGTAAGAAGTCTGTCCAGCCACGATCCACGGTTCAGCCATTTGCGGCGTGGCCCCATTGTGGCCATGTTGAGCGCGGCGAAGAAGTTTGAACAGTGCCTGTCTCAGATATTCTCATAACAGAATAAGCAAATCCATCCATGCCCCATTACCCCTCAAACTGTCTCTCAACAGGGACCACAAGACAGACTTGAGCCAGAGCTAAGGGGGAATCTCACGAGTTTGGGTGCAACCCTCTGCCTCCTAACTGGAAATAAACTTCATCTGGTTGGCGGGGTTCCTTTTTAGAGTTCCCCCAAGCTCCTCAAAGAATGATTAATTCAACTTCCGCCTCAGAAATACCGCCCATTTCTTCATTGTTAATGCTGATTCTGAGCAGTGAGTGGGTGGGGTGGGGGAAGGGGTAAGAGAAATGAGGAACTGAGGCCACTTTATCTGCAGAAAATCCTGTTTTTTGAAGGCTGGACTCTGTCAGTAACTTAGGACCTTGAGCAGCTCTAGGTCTCAGTTATCTCATCCATGTCACGAGCCCAAGTGGAGTGACTGAGTCAGGCACTCAGACGTTCTGATTCCTGAACAGTACCTTCTCCACCCTCCAAGTCCAGTTGAACCAAGACCAGGAGTCCAAAGGGAACTTATTCCCCTACTTATTGTAAAACAGGGACAGTAAAAGTTAGAGTCACCAGCTCAAAGTTATACGGAGGGGGGGAAACATTTCAACAGGATAGTGTCGTGGTTTGTGTGCAGGTTAGAAAGGAATTTCCAGACATGAAGCAGAGTGAGAGAAAGATAGAGTTTATTAGAGAGGGAGATGCCCTAGGAACTGCAGGCCTACCTCCTGACAGAGCAGGGAGAGCTGACTGTTAGAACAGCAGGCCGGCCCAAGAGAGAGCCAACGCCTTTCATCGGCTAGTAGCCAATTTCTGTAGCCTCAAGGCAAAACTTCTGCTGGAAGGGTGGCATTAGGTGATTGGTTAGGATGCTGTAGGGTGAATAATGGAGTGGGTGTTTTTACCTAATATGGGGTCAGGGAACTGAGTGGTTTAGATCTGGGGGGTGCTCATGGCAATGGTTGCTATGGGGGCTCTCGTCAGTTCCTGAGATGACCTTAGTACGGGCCTTCACATCTGTGGACTTGGTACAAGGCTTTACACCTGTGACCTTAGTGTAGGACTCCACAGATAGTACTTATATAGAAAAAATAATGCAATAGGTATATAATTCAATAATACTTCACTAATAGGTATATTTGAAAGCTACCATTTATCAAGTGATTTCTCTGTGCCAGCCACTGTAAACTGATTGTTTTGCAAACATGATCTCCTTTAATCCTTAGATATCCCATGTGTGTGCTCAGTCGTGTCCGACTCTTTGCAACCCTTTGGACTGTAGCCCGCCAGGCTCCTCTGTCCATAGGGATTTTTCAGGCAAGAATACTGGAGTGGGTTGCCATTTCCTTCTCCAGGGGATCTTCCTGACCCAGGGATCGAATTCATGTCTCTTACATTGGCAGGTGGATTCTTTACCACTGCACCACCAGGGAAGCCCACAGATATTCCACAGGGTGGGTAATTATCAGTTTTATTTAAGATGAAGAAATTAGGGCAAAATCATAACCTTAAACCAAATCGACTATAGTTCTGTCCTGTGCTACGTGCTCAGTTGCATCTGACTCTTTTGTGACTGCATGGACTGTAGGCTGCCAGGCTCCTCTGTCCATGGAATTTTCCAGGCAAGAATACTGGAGTGGGTTGCCAGTTCCTACTCCAGGGGATCTTCTTGACCCAGGGTTCGAACCCATGTCTCCTGCATTGGTAGGTAGATTCTTTACCTCTGTGCCACCTGGGAAACCCATAGTTCTCTCACGCTGTGTCCCAAAACTTTATGTTCTTCACCTCCTGCTGTCTTACTTCTCTTGGATACACATCTCATCTCCCAGTATCAAAGGAATATGGAGGTCATAGGTGTCATCCTCAACTCCATCACGTCCCACATCCAGCCAGTCATCAAAGTCCTATACATGTGACTCATCTGGTTGTCCATCTGGTGGTCTGATTCCATTTCACTGGGTACAGGGTTCATTCTCTGGTCTCAGAACTAAGATCCCACATGCCACACAGCATGACCCCAAAACAAAGTCTCATAAAATGCTCCTTCTTAAATATTTTTTCTTCAGCTGGTTTCTTTCCCACTGGTAATATTAGTGATTAAGAAAATGCTTCCCAGTTCAACTACCTGGATTTAAGTCTTAGTTCTGGCCCTTCCATTTGACCTTTAGCCCTCAGTTCCCTCGTCCACCGTGTTAGATTGTGGTCAGAATTTAATGAATGCATGAAACTGGACATTTAAAACATGTCCACAGATTCTTGACACTCCTTTCACTAGGTAGTGGAGCCTGCCCCTCTTGAGTATAGGCTGCACTTTGTAACTTGCTCCTAACCAGTAGCTCGTGGTACAGTTGTTGCTGTCTGACTTCTGAGACTAAGCCATAAAAGGCATTGAGGATTCCGCCTCCATTTCTCTCTTGCATGACTCACCTTGAGAGAGCCCAGCCACCACGATGCGAAAGCAGGGAAGCAGCCAGCAGAGAGACCCAAATGGGGAAGAACCAAAACCAAACAAATCAGCACCATGTGAGACCTATCTTGGAAGATCGTCAGCTGCAGCAAACTTTCAGGTGACTTGCAGCTGGCCACCATGCCAACTGTAACTTCATGACACCCTGACCCAGAGTCAGCCAACAAAGCCATCAACAGATTCCTGACCAACAGAAACTATGTCTGCTCCCTCGGCCTTACTCCAGGGGCTTTTGCTGTAAGGCTCCTGGCATTGCTGTAGGGTACATGAACAAGCACGCATCCCTCCCCAGGGAGACTCTGCTGTCCTCTGGGGCCTACACGTGGAGCTGACAGCTCAGGGTGGGAGGCTGGCAGGCAACTTCAAACAGGGTAGAGATGTTAGCTATCAGTAAGTGAAGGACAGTGCACATGCCTGAAAGAACCAGGATAAAATGCTAAACTCCGATGTAATTGGAATATGAACCATGAGTCAAAGGAAAGACACACCAAATAATTTCTGACTAGCATCCGAACATGTTGGAGGTTTCCTGTCGTTAATCAGGAGCGCTAACTCGGGAGCTTATCTCATCCCAGAAGAAATAAAAAATCAAAAAAAAAAAAAAAAAGAAACTATGTCTGATGGTAGGATTTCTTGTTTTAAGCCACTAAAGTTTTGGAGGATAATTTGTTATGCAGCAATAATAACAATGTAAATGCCTAATAATAATAATACAAATGCCTAATGAGTTTAGGGTAGTGCCTGGCACATAAGAAGCACTATAAATGTTTGTTATTATTGATGGTTTTTACTGTTCATGTTGTTGTTACTGAGATGGCATATTTTACATATTTTTTACAAGAAGCACACTGAATATCTCTTTATGTAGTTTTTATTCTTAAAGTCTTTCAAATTGTGATAACATATCATAAAATTTACCATTTTGACCATCTTTAAGTGAACAGTTCAGTGGCCTTAAGTACATTCACATAATTGTGCAATGTCTCTATAACTCTTTTCATTTTGCAAAACTGAAACTATACCAATTAAACAAAAACTCCCATCCCTCCCTCCCTTCCTCTAGCCCCTGGAAACCCCCTATTTACTATTTCTATGAATTTGACTACTGTAGGTACCCCATATGAGTGGAATCAATATTTGTCCTTTTATGACTGGGTTTTTTCATTTAGCATAATTTAGCATAATGTCCTCAAGGATCAGCCATGCTGTAGTGCATGTCAGAATTTCCTTGTGTTTCAAAACTATATGGCAATTATTTATTTATTTTGAAGCATAGTTGATCTCCAACACCATGTTAGTTCCAGGTGCACAACATAATGGTTTGGATATCTATACATTACAAAGTGGACATCACAGAATTTCCTTCCTTTCTAAAGTTGAATAATATTTTTAGATATACACTCTGTTTTCTTTATCCATTCATCTAGTTGGGTTGCTTCCACCTTTGGGCTATTGTGAATAAAGCTACTATGAACATGGGTGTACACACACATCTCTTTAATACCTTGCTTTCAGTTCTTTTGGGTATACATCCAGAAGCAAAATTGCTGGGTCATATGGTAAGTCTATTTTTAATTTTTGGAGGAAATGCTGTACTCATTATTAGAGTGACTGTTCATCCTCTTTTATATCTTGGCTTTTTTTTTTTTTTTTGGTCAAGCAGAGTGGCTTGTGGGATTTTAGTTCCCTGACGAGGGATTGAACCCATCTTCGGCAGTGAAAGAGCCTAGTCCTAACCACTGAACCACAGGGAATTGCCACATCTTGCATTTTTCACTCAGTGATACATCTTGAAAGGTTATCCATATCTTTAGATCGAACTCACATTTTCAAAAATAAATGTTTGGCAGTATGTGTACAGAAAAGTGCACAAATCATAAGTGAACAGCTGAATTAAATTTCATTAACTGAACACACCTGGTAATCAGAACTCAACTCATGAAAAGAACATGACTAGCCTCCAAGGATGCCCTTCATGCCTCATCCAGGATGCCCCCAAGGGAAACCACTAACTGGACTCCTAACAATATGCATTAATTTTGCCTGGTTTTGTACTTTATATAAATGAAATTTCGCAGTATGTATTGCTTTGTGTCTGTTGTCTCTTGCTCAGTGCCTTGTGAAATTTATTCCATGCCATTGCACGTGGCTGTAGTTCTTTCATTCTCACTGCTATATAGTTTCCTCTGTGTGAAGATGCTATACTTTATCCATCTGTTGATGGGAACCTGTTTTCTGGTGGACATATGTTCATATCTTATTGGACTGGAATTGCTGGGTCATTAGGTGGCTCACTAGTAAAGAATCCACCTGCCAATTCAGGAGACCCAAGAGACATGAGTTTGATCCCTGGGTTGGGAAGATCCCCTGGAGAAGGAAATGGCAACCCACTCCAGTATTCCTGCCTGGAAAATACCATGGACAGGGAAGCTGGGTGGGCTACAGTCCGTGGGGGTCACAAAGAGTCAGACATGACTAAGTACGCACACGCACACACAAGATATGTTCAGCTATAGTAGAAACTGCCCAGGAGTTTTCCTAGTGGTTGAACCAATTTGGATGCTCATTCAACCTAGTGATTGAACCAGTTTTAGATGTATGAGAGTTCCCCTGCTCCACATCCTTACCAGTACTTCTTAGTGGCTTCTTCTATCATTTAACTATTCTCATGGGGGTGTATTGGTAATACACTGTGATTTTAATTTGCATTTGCCTGATGATTAGTTGGGTAATTTTTTAAATGCTTATTGCTACCTTGGATTTCCTCTTTTTGTGAAGTTTTGTTCAATTTTTTCACTTGATTTTCTTTCCATATATATATGTATGTATATACACACACATATACACATATGTATACACATATACATATATTATATTCATAATATTATTTTAACAGTAAAATTCTCCCAAGAACTAGAGGGTTCTCCTATATAATCATAATACCAGTTTAACATTTCCCCAAGTATCAATTTAATATTGATAGGAAACTATCATCTATTCATAGTTTATATTCAAATTTCTCCCATTGTCCCAATAACATACCTTGTCACCATCTGCTCTCCATCTGGGATCACACTTTGTGTTTATTTGTCATGTTTCTTTAAGTAAGTGTTAGTCGCTCAGTTATGTCCAATTCTTTGCGACCCCATGAACTGCAGCCCACAAGGCTCCTCTCTCATGAGATTTTCCAGGCAAGGATACTGGAGTAGGTTGCCATTTCCTTCTCCAGGGGATCTTCCCAACCCAGGGATCGAACCCAGGTCTCCTACACTGCAGGCAGATTCATGTTTCTTTGCGTGCGGGCTAAGTCGCTTCAGTCATGTTCGACTCTTCGCAACCCCATGGACTGTAGCCCGTCAGGCTCCTCTCTCTATGGAATTTTCCAGGCAAGAATACCAGAGTGGGGTTGCCATGCCCTACTCCAAGGGATGTTCCCGATTCAGGGATTGAACCCGAGTCTCTTATGTCTCCTTCATTTGTAGGTGGGTTCTTTACCACTAGCGTCACCTAGGAAGCCAGTCATGTTTCTTTGGTCACCTTTAACCTAGAACAGGTTGCCAACTTTTAGATTTTTATGTTTTCACTTTCATGACACTGACATTTTAAATAGATATATTTAATCTGGCTGCATTAGGTCTCAGTTGTGGCACGCAGGCTCTCTAGTTGTGGCACATGGGCTCCAGAGCGTGCAGGCTTCATAGTTGCAACTCACGAACTTAGTTATTCCTTGGCATTGTCCCCTGCATTGCAAGGTGGATTCTTAACCACTGGACCACCAAGGAAATCCCAATACTGACTTTTTTTCCCCATTTATTTTTATTAGTTGGAGGCTAATTACTTTACACCAATACTGACATTTTTGAAGAGTTCAGATCAGCTACTTTATAAAGTGTCCCTCTATTTGGCTCTCTCCCATGTGTTCTCATGATTAGATTCAGATGATGCATTTTTGGCAGAAGCATCGTAGAAATGATGTCATGTTCTTCCTTTTCAAGTGCACGTCAGTAGGTACACGGTGTTGATCTGTTCCAATACTGGTTATGTACACTTCTACCACCTGATTTAAGTGGTGTCTGCTGACATTGTTCATTAATACTGTTTTTTTCCCCTTTGTAATAAGTTATCTGTGGGGGGATCCTTTGAGACTAAATACATGTCCTGTTCCTCACCAAACTTTCACTCAGTGGCTTAGGCTTCTGTTGATAATCCTGGCTGGGGTTTCACGTTCAGTATTTCAGGACCATCACAAAGCCCAAGAACCCAGGAAGGGGCAGGGAGACTGTACAAGGCTGATGGTGGCCAGAGAATGTAGAGAAGTGAATAAATCTCTAGGGTGTGGGACTTCCCTGGTGGTCCACTGGTCAGGACTTTGCGCTTCCACTGCAGGGGGTATGGATTCCATCCATGGAATAAAATCTTGCATGCAGCGTGACCAAAAAAAACCCCCACAATTTCTAGGGCGGCCTACAGGGTTGGGGGGGCCCCATATTGTTCAGGGATTCAGTAAAAATCAGTAAATTCAGCCTCAGTAAAATGTACTGATTCAGCCTCAGTAACAAAGGGAAGCTGGTAAGAATTCATGTGCCCACGCCACAAATAGGTATTGAAGGCTCGCTTTGCACCCAGGCACTGTTCTAGGCCCCGAGGCACAGCAGTGAACAAAAGAGAGCAAATCCCAGCTCAGCTGCAGCTGGCACTGAAGTGGGGGAATTCAAACTACAAACAGCCAAAGTATGTAGTATGTTTCACAGTGATAAGAGCAAGGTTAAGGAGATAAATAGTAACAGGTTATCTCTCCTGATAGAACAGTTCTGCTCCCTCTCCTCTTGTATCCTCCCGTGGGTCTCCCCGCCTGTTGTCAGCCAGAATCTCTGGCTGAGCCAAGTGCACTTCCAGACACCATCTGCTCTCCCTGGAAGTGGGGCCTGTGCCAACTCCAGCGTCTGGACTCTTGGCACGGAGCCCCAGAGCCCTGGAGCGAGAGAACTCTGGCCGGCCCCACATCAGGAAGGGAATCCTCCAGTTTGGCTGTCTGCGACTGGTGAGGTGGAGGGCTTCCGAGAGAACAGGGAAGCCAGTGCAAGCTGGGTGGCCTCCTTGAAGGAGGTCGAAGCCTGTAGCGTGAGAAGAGTCCCTTCATCAGACTGAAGATGATGGCTATATTAATAAATAATTCTATTCCTAAGCACTATTAAACACGTTCAGAGTGCCTAATTTGGGGCAAATGCTGGACATGTGTTATTGCACCTAATCGAAGTGCTTTATATATGTGATCACAATCTAAGAGTCAGGGAGTACTTACCCATTTTACAAATGGAGAAACTGGGGTTCAAAAAGGTGATGCTATTATGCAGAGGTCACATAGCAAGTGCTTTGAAGAGCCTGGAAAGGAACTCAGGTCTGTGTGGTTCCAAACGATAACTCATAACCACCGCCTGTACCACCTGATAATCAGCACACCATCCCTGGTCCACTCCCACCGCCGGCCCTTTCCCTGGAAGCCCCCACCTCACCTTCTGCCTGTTTTCACCGCTCTACGTGGGCCAGCAAGAAATACAGCCTTGGGTTAGAATCTGCCTGTGGCTCCTGGCACTAGTTGTTGACCTTGGACCAGTGAACTCACACACATCTCAGCCTCAGTTGCTTGATGTGCAGAATAGGGAGAGAAATCGAGAGGAATCCGTGAGATGATGAATGCAGCCCACCTAACGCAGGGGCAGGGCCTGGGTCACTGCACTCAGTGACCCTGCTGCGCGCTCTTAGGCAAGCTCTAACTCTCGACTCCTGTTTCCTCCTGGGCACGACAGGACCACCAGTGATAGTGCCTCTCAGGTCGTTCTCAGAAACAAACGTGTCCGTGTATATACAGAACGTGTGTGTGTAAAGCACTAAGAACCGAGCCCACAGTTAGCTGGGGTTGCTGCTTTGACTGCTGGAGAGCGGGGAGGGCGGTGGGCTGGAGGCGGGGCCAAGCCAGGAAGGCCCTGGAGAATCGGGGCGCCCCCTCCTCCGTCCTGCAGCTTTAGGGTCTGGGTTCGGGGAGTCAGGGCCCGCTGTTCTCAGAGACTCCCGCCCGCTCCTCCACACCGGGGGAGGTAGGGGTCCGCACCCGGCGCTGACGTCGGCCTTCAAGGCCCCATTCCCGGGCCTCCACGGAGGGCGGAGCCCGGGAGCCCGTCGCCCCGCCCCCATCCCCGCCCCCGCGCGCTGCGGGCCCGGGGCGCTGAGAGGGGCACCGGGCTGAGCGTGGAAACCTCGAGCCCGCAGCCAGGCCTGGACCCCGGGGAGAGCGGGGTTCACTGAGTGCCCCCACCCTTGGCGGCAGGGTCGGGTCGGGTGTCGGTGCAGGGAACCCAGGAGGTCCCGGCCTATGGCTGTGGGCGGTGAGTGAGGGGCGCAGCTGCGGGCCGGAGGCACCACTTTTACCCCAGGTCTTGGGTTTGGGGACAGGGAGGCAAAACCTTGGCAAGGAAATCGGCTCAAGCCAGGTTTGGACTGAGGGCGGAAGACTTGGGGACCCCCCTCTCCCCCCGGGCGATCGTGAGGGCAAGAAGAATATTGTCTGTGGTTGAGTGGAGTGTGTGGTGGGTTGGTGGTGTTCTGGGGGAGGAGTGCAGCGGTGGATTCTGGTCAAACAGGAGGTGTCTGGGGAGCAGATGGGTGTGGGTCATGAATGTGGCTGGAGTAAGAGAGGGGTGTGTGGACCCTGGTGTTTGGGGCAGGTGTGCAGGGGAAGTGATGGAAACGGGAGAGTGTTCCGTCTGCATGTGTGGGAAGCCAGTGCATATAGGTACATCTGGGGAAATTCTGATGTTGAGGGGATTAGGATGAACGTATAAGTTGTTTGGGGTGAGTGTGTAAGAAGGTTGCAGGCCTCAGAGGGGTGTTTCCTGGGAGCTCATGTTGTTTGGGGCAAACTCCCTTGGGACAGGAGTGTGCCCAGGTGGGGGTTGGGCTTGCCTGGATGGGTATGTGTGGCAGGGGACCTGGGTATTGAGTATGCAGGCTTGGGGGGCACAGGGGGTGTGTGGACTAAACATCACTGGGGATGGCTGTGCTGGAGAGGGATGGGAGGGTGAACCCAGGATGGGTGTGTAGTTCCTGGGCCAAGTAAGTGTGTAAAGCATGGTTTGGAATAACTGTGGGACAGGTATGTGGTTTTGCCCTGAGGAGAGAGAAGCCCAGAACTGAATGTCCAGATTCCTGAGTGTTTTTTCTTTTTTCACAACTTGGACCATCCTCTTTAACTCTTTTTTTTTTTTTTTTTTAATTTGGCCATGCTGGGTCTTAGTTGCAGCACACGAGATCTTCAGTCTTCATTGAGGCATGTGAGATCTAGTTCCCTGATCAGGGATTGAGCCTGGGCCCCCTGCATTGGGAGTGCAGAGCCTTAGCCACTGGACCACCAGGGAAGCCCCTCTTTAACTCTTTAGACCTCAGTTTTGCTATCTGTAAAATGGGTCTTAGAATGGTTCAGCTACCTAGTTTCTGCCTGGAGCCTCTCCAAAGCCAGGAGTCAGGGGAGGGATGAAGGTGAAACTGTTAACATTGTCTTGTCTTTTCCCCTTCCCCTAGGAAGGAGGCTCTCACCAGCCATGGAGAGCCCCAGTCTTCGAGAGCTCCAACAGCCCCTACTGGTGGGTGGTGAGCTTCCCATCCAGAAGTCCAGTGAGCCTGAGCTGGGGCCTCCCTTTCAAGAGACAGCCTTTGCGGAGTCGCTGAAGGGTTGGCAGTTCCTGCCACCATCTCTTCCTTCTGTGAGTGCAGGACTAGGGGAGCCAGGGACCCCCGACTTTGAGGTAGGAGCAGCACCACTAAGGAAGGCTCCCTAGTGGGAAGTGGGGGAAGGGGCTGGAGGGAAACCCAGCTGTGGCCAACATCCAGCAGGCTGGCAGGTGGAGTGCCCATCTTTGGCCTGGAGTCTCACTTCCCAACTGCGTACATGTTCCTGGGTTTCCAGTTGTGGTTTTTCCTGTTCCTCCTCTCCCCCGCTTTCTTTACCTTTTTCTCCCCAGATTCGTCTCTCATCTTTGTTCTTTTTGGCTCTTTCTTCCCAATCATTTTTGACCCCCTTATTTTCTGTCTGTCTGTCTCTCTAAAGGCGATGCATCTCTGCACCTCTTTTTCCTCCCCCCTCCAGTTAATGTCATTTTTTATCATTTCTTATTCTGTGTCCATATTCTCAAGCTTGTCTTTTATTTGCAAAGCATGGTTTTCCTGTTGCTACTGCTATATAAGAAATCACCCAGAACTTGGTAGCTTAAAACGACAATCACTATCATGGCTCATGGTTTCCATGGGTTGGGAATTTGGGGAGGACTTGGGTGGTTCTGCCTCAGGGTCTTTCATGAGGTCGAGGCCAGCCAGTGGCCAGAAGTGGAACAGTCAGGGTCTGAAGCAGCAGGGGGGTCTGGTTGGGTATCTCTCTCTTAATGTGGTCTCAGGGCTTCCGCAGGAGTCACCCCATGTGGGCTGGTTTGGGCTCATGGCACGTAAGCTTCAGGACAGCACTCCAAATGTGCCTCCAGCCCTCCAGCAGGAGTGTTTCAACAAAGCTGAACCTGCCTCACCTTTTCTGACTTAGGCTTGTGAGTCGTGTGGTATTATTTCCACCACATTCTATCAATTACAGATGAATCATAGCCTGCCCAGACTCAAGGAAAGTGGACACAGACCTCACCCCTTGATGGGAAGATTATCAGTCACACTGGAAGAAGAGCCTGTGGGAGGGGAGAGGTGGTTATGGCCATTTTTAGTAACAGTCCGCCACACTGTGGCAGTAAGCTTCACTTTGACATGGTTATGTATCTGATGATTCCAGTATTTGAAGACTTTCAGGGCCTGCTAGTTCTCCTCCATGGTTCCTGCATACCTAGTTATCTTTGATGGCATGTTGGTTATTGTATTTGAAAAATGGTTTTGAGGGTTAGAATGAAAGTACCTTGTCCAGAAAGGATTTGGTCTGCTTCTGTCAACTGTCCAGGGGCACTGCCATTCAGAGATCATTTTTAATCTAGTTCAGGGTCTGAGTGAAAGATTAATTTTTCTGGGATTGGGAAATGCCTGCTGGGCAGAAGGGACCTTCTCTGTTAATTTTTTTTGTTGTCGTTGTTAAATTAATTTTGATTTTCACTTCAGTTTTGGCCTTACAGTGACTCCTTAAAGTCTTCTGAGCTATTTGATGCAAGATTAAATATATATATATATACATTTCAGCTGACTCATTGGAAAAGACCCAGATGCTGGGAAAGATTGAAGGCAGGAGGAGAAGGGGACGACAGAGGATGAGATGGTTGGAGGGCATCACTGACTTGACGGACATGAGTTTGAGCAAGCTCTGGGAGTTGGTGATGGACAGGGAAGCCTGGCGTGTTGCAGTCCATGGGGTCACAAAGAGACAGACACGACTAAGCGACTGAACTGAACTAATATATATATATATATATATATATATATATATATATATATATATATATATGTTAACCTAGAACCTGTGGTTTCAGTAGGCAGGTTTGTCCTAGTAATTCAGGCCACCAGAGTGCTCTCCTCTGATCTCCATCTTTTTCAGGTTCCCGTCCCCATTGGTTTCTGTGTCTACTTCAGGGATTTTTAACTCAGGGCTTATGAGCAGGTGTAGTACCCACCCGTGGCTGGACCTGTGAACTTCTTGAAATTGAACTCAAAGCTTTTGAGCATGGGTGAGGTTTTTCTCAGGAGGCAGGGTCCAAAGCTTCCTCTCGGAGACATCCAGGATATAGAGGGGTCACAAGTCTAACTCTGGGAACATTTTTCTCTCTTGGTGTCTTTGGGGGCATGGGGAGCAGAGCAGTGGGGCAGGGAAGGGGGATGGAGATGGCCACTCAGGCTGTCTCCTGCCCATAGGATGTCTCATCCAGTGACAGTGACTCGGACTGGGATGGGGGCGGCCTCCTCTCCCCGCTGCTACCCCACGACCACCTCGGCTTGGCTGTCTTCTCCATGTTGTGCTGTTTCTGGCCCTTGGGCATCGCCGCCTTCTGTCTGGCCCAGAAGGTCAGTCTCTGGGTGGGGTTGAGAGGGGACTGGATATAAAAGAGAAAATGGCATTTGAAAGAAAACAAATGAGAGGAGCCCTGCTTAGGTGGGTTGGGGGGGCGGGTTGGGAAGTGAAGAGGATTCACATAGAAATATTCAGGAGTGAAACGAGGCGTGTTTGTCACAGAGGGGAGTGCAGAGTGAGCTCCACTCCTAGGCCTACCCCCCGGCCTCTGGTAAGGTGGTGGTCAAGACACTTAACCTCCCTGTGCCTCATTTTCCTTATCTGTAAAATGGGGATGACTAATTTGTACCTCAGGGTCATTGTGAGGCTCAATGAGTTGGAACTGTGGCATATAGTAATATATGTCTATTTTTATTAGTCACCCAGTAAACCCAGTGCCCAGCTGTGCCTGACCCACGGTAGCTGCTCGCTATGTTTTTGGAACATATGAATACAAGGGCGTGGGGGATGGAGGAGGGATTGGGCTGCGGGAAGCAGGGTGGGATGAGGGGACGCCTGAGTCACCGCTGCCCAACGCCTCTACAGACCAACAAGGCTTGGGCCCAGGGGGACGTCCAGGGGGCAGGGGCCGCCTCCCGCCGAGCCTTCCTGCTGGGGGTCCTGGCCGTCGCGCTGGGCGTGTGCACATACGCGGCCGCCCTGGTGACCCTGGCCGCCTACCTCGCCTCCCGGGACCCGCCCTAGCTGCCCCTGCGGCGCCCGCAGTGAACCCAGAGGCTGGTCGCCCAGCGCGTCTGCGGTTGGAGTGGAGAGTCCCGGTGGACGGGCGGCAGCGGCAGCATCCAGAAACGGGAGTGGGCTGGGCCGCCCCCTCCCTCCCGCCTTCCTGGAGGCCGCAAAGAGCGATTAAACACCAGACACTCTTGCCGCCAAACCTGTGTCTGTCTGAGTGTGTGGGCAGGTGGACAGGCGGGGCCAGAGTGACAGGCTGTCCCCCGGGGTGTTCCTGGACACCTCAGAGCCGGAGAAGGGAGAATCCAGGGAGGGCTCCCAGATGGCAGAATACTCTTTCAGAACACGGGTGGTGGGCAGGGAATTAGGGAAAGCGAGCTTCCAAGTACTTCCTCCTCTGAGTTCAGTGTAACGTGTGGTCTGAGCCTCACTTTTCCTCATCTGCAAAATGGGACTGATTTCCCCCACAGCTGGAACAGTTATAGACACCAAATGAGTCGTACGGTCTACATAACAGTCTCCTCCTGAGTCCCTTTAACAGCAGTGGCAGAAATCCAACTCTCTTACACACAAAGGGGAGGAAAACAGAGAGAACTGGATTCAGGGTGTCGAGTGAAATGGTCTGGTCTCCCCATCTCTTGGCTTCCATTGTGCAGGTTCCCCCTCCTGGGGGAGGAAAATGGGAGTGGAAAACTCTGGTGCCACCAAGGTTGTCTGTGCCAGGCACCCTCTCATTGGCCCACCTGGGGTCCAAGGCAGCTGCATCCCACGGCCTGAGATTGGGATGGCTGGAGCCTCAAAGCGCAAGCAGGCAAAATAGCCCTGTGCCTAACATGCTTGTCAGATACATTAAATGGGGCCTGAGGGACTTCTCTGGTGGTCCAATGGTTAAGACTCCACACTTCCGATGTAGGGGACGGCGGTGCCATCCCTAGTTGGGGAACTAAAATCCCACATGCCATGGCCACCCCCCCACCCCGGGCTGGATGTTATCAAGTAATGAAGTGAGAGCTGTTTAGTTTTCTTCACTCCACTTATCGCCATTTTGGGGTTTCCCAGGTGGCACTAGTGGTAAAGAACATGCCTGCCAATGCAGGAGATGGAAAAGATGTGGGTTTGATCCCTGGGTCAGGAAGATCCCCTGGAGGAGGGCATGGCAACCCACTCCAGTATTCTTGCCTGGAGAACCCCATGGACAGAGGAGCCTGGTGGGCTACAGTCCATAGTTGCAGAGTGGCGCACCACCAAAGCATGCACAGGTACATTGCCATTTAATCCTGCTAGAAGAAAACATTATTCACTGTCTGCGCTCTCCTGAGCATTTTCACGGAGTGTAATTTCAAGCTATTTATGCATTTCCTTGGTTACTGGGGATGAAAATGACACCTGCCCAAAGGGGCAACTGTGAGTCAGCACACCCATGTGAAGCTGCAGTGAAGGACCCCCTCCCCCAACTCGTCATTTTCACCATAACCCCCAAACACCAGTGGCAGACAGGATCTGGCAGGCATGTGGCCCACCTGTGGGAATGTTATTCCTTGCAGGATGCTGCATCTTCTTGGCTCCTGCCCCCTAAATCTGAGGGTGGGTATCAGTCAAATCAGAACTGAAAACATACCTGTTTCTAGAAGCCCCTTATGGGGTGCTACCACCTGAGAACCAACAGGCTTTGGCCACTTCCATTCACCATCAGGGACCTGAGGTCCAGAGTGTGCTGAATCTCTTGGGGTCTGAAGAGTGGGGGCTCTGGGTCTGGACTCTGAGCAGGGACCCATGTTCCACCACTAACTAGCTAGTGACCTCCGGTAGTTAACTGGCTCCTAAGTTTGTTTCCTTACCTTAAAATAGGGATCGTAACAGCCCCACCTCAGGGGGTTGCTGGATAAAGGCAGTGCTCAGAGGCAGATTGCCTTCCAAGGCACACGAAGCCTGTTGTCTCCCTGACCGTATCTTCCCTCCCTACCGCCCTCCTTTCCTCTGCTCCAGCCACACCAGCCATCCTGCTGGTCCTTGAACCTCTGCCTCTCTCTGCCAAGGGGTCCTCCCCCCACGTGTCCATGAGTACCTAAGCTCATCCCTGGCCTCCTTCTGGACTTCCCTCGGATGCCCCCTCTCCACGAAGGTGTCCCCAACTGATGTACTGAATCTGTCCCCTTCCCCCACCATGAACTCACCTAAACCCCCTTTTAAAAAAATTTTTGTATTGTTTTATTTTTTAAATAGCATCCACCATCCAACACACACTACTGTTATTTGTCTATCACCTCACCGCTCCTCGAACCTGGGCCTCATTCACTGCTGAAGCCTTAGCACCCAGCAGGCTTTGCACACTCTAACTGCAGTCTCGGCTTCATGGGGCTGTTAGAATGAGTAGCTTCATTCAGTGAATGCACTACCCTACCAGTGTCTTCCTGGAGTGGGGTGGGGTCTGTGCCCGTCCCCCATGCCCAGGGGGCTGGCTATAGCCACTCTTTTCTCGCCAGGGCCGGCCTGCTGGCTTCTTTGACGCTGGAGGTGGCGGGAGGGGTGGCCTGCCCTGGCTTGCCTCAGCTCTTGGAGTAACGCCTCTGCAGCGATTCCCGGTAGAAGCGGAAGACGTGTGTGGAGGCAGTCTGGGCCGCAGCCAGGCACTGCTGGAGCTGGGAGGGGAGAGGGGGGTCAGTACCGGGGGCCCCACCTGACTCCCAGAGCCCCCCAAACCTAACACCTCCCCTTCCACTAGAAGCCCCTCTCCCCAGGGGAGGGTGGTGGTGAGGGGGTTACTCCATGTGCATTCCCATCTTCCCCACTTCATGGCCTCCTTAGGGAAGGCTTCAGGGCTGATTAAAATAGCTCCAGGACCTCAGACCAACAGCATCAGGCATCCTGCCCCCTGGAAGCATTCCCAGGCTCATTGAGCTCCAGACCCAGAGAGATTGGAATTTTAGACCCAGAGGCCCTGTGACTCCAAATACTCTTAAAAGCCATGGAACTTGAGACCCCAAATCTTTACTGCCGTGTATACCTGGATTCACAGGAGGGCCAGGTGGTAAATGTTCTTGGTGACCATTTGGCCCAACAGGTGCCAAACTCTGTTCAGACACCCCAAACTCCGGGGTGCACAGCTCTGAGCTGGAAGCTGGGAGGCCTTCAAGTGCCCTGTGTCCTGATTTCCACCTGAGCCCCTCTTCTCATAAACTGGTCTTCCCTTTCAAATTCCCACAAAGGTTTCTATGGCCACAAAGTTTAAAAACTCCTATTTACAGAAGGGGTGCAAGGAAGGGGTTCCCCTTAAGCCTCTTAGAAGTGACCGGACCTCATGTCACGTGGGTGGGAAGGCTCTGGCGTTCACCCCCAATCGTGCAGTGGTACCTCGGCATCGGAGTAGAGCCCCTTGGTGGTGGACATGAGCAGCTTCCGTTCCACGCTGTCAAGAGCAAAGGTCAGGACTGCCCGGGCCTCCTAGGAATGAGCGGTACAAGGTGGAAGGCCTGGGACCCTCCTCTCAGATACAATCACAGCTGGCCCCAAAGCGGGTGTGTTTGTGTGTGTGTGTGTGGGGGGGGGTTGCTTTTTCTGCAGCCAGGCCCTCACGTAGCAAGTATATTATTTGAGGGGAGTCTACACATCACCCCTTCCCTGGGGAATTGCTCCCCACGTGATCCCATCACATGGTTCCAACAGGGGTTTCCAAAGCACAGTATCCTGCACCAGAGAAGCAGCCACAGTAATGGTCATCCCCAGTGCCTCCCAGCAGTGCTCTGTTCTCTGGGGCTGGAAGCCAGCAAGCTCTATTTCCCAGGTTCCCCTGCCAGTTTGGTTCTAGTTGGAATCTGGTGGGAGACAAGGAAGGAGAAAGCAGCATCCAAGTCCTCACAGGAGTATGGGGCATATCACCTGCCACAGTCATTATGGAGACGGGGCGGCTGTGGACCTCGGCAGCCAGGCCAGAGCCAGACTGTTTCCATTAGATCTGACTGCTCGCGTGTCCCCAACAGCACCCAGCAGGAGCTGGCTTCAGGCTTCTCATCTCGGGGTGGAAGGGTCCTCCCTTCTTCCCTTTTGCTTCTTCGGCTCTTCCAACATGGCTGTTGTGACTGACCAGTCCCCTGCATTCAATCCCCCTGCTACTGTCTGAAGCTCCCAAGGGGTTTCTTTCTGCTTTCCCAACTGGATGTGACTGTCACAGTCCTGAGCAGATAACTGGGAATAACCAGAGCCCCAGCACATTGTGAACTTGAGCCACTGAAGAAACTCTGACTTTTTGCTTTTGTTTTTGAACCTCTTAAAATCAACTCCTTTGTCACTTCAGCAGGTTAGAGCTGGGTTTCTAACAATTGCCCAGAGGAACAGAGCGGAGCTTGCCAGCTGAGCCTGAGGTGGTACCAGCCAACTGTTTCGGAGAAGCGAGGCCCAGAGGAGGAGGAGAGGGAGGGTGCCTGCCCAGGGCCTTTCATCACCCTGACCTTCATCCTTACCTTTTCCTGTTTAGCAGTAGGGTCTAGCATGAGGGTCCCATCAGAGTCCAGAGCACAAGTGACCCCACAGAAGAGGGCCCGCATGGGCACACCGGCGTCCACCAGGGCCATGCAGGCGGCATTCAAGCAACAGGCCAGGAGCTGAGTGCCACAGGCAGTGGTTAAGAGTTTTTTAATCTTTTTTTTTTGGACCACTCTATGTGGCTTGTGGCATCTTAGTTCCCCCACCAGCAATTGAACCCGGGCCCTCAGCAGTTACGACGCAGAGTCCTAACCACTGGCTTGCCAGGGAATTCCCATGTTAAGAGTTTCTACTGAAGCTTGGTCAGCAGAACACATCCATGACTCCGGTTCACCAGGATAGTGCCTGTGAACACCAGACATCTAATTGATCACAGAAAGGCAGAGTAATCCTGGGATCTAGTATCCCTGGGTTCCAAACCTGAACTGCTACCTCTAAGCTGTGTGACAACAAGCTACTTACTCTCTCTGAGCCTCAGTCAGGGATCACAATGATACTCAGCAGGTATGCACCTTCAGGGAAACAAAGGTCAGAAGCCTTTCAAGATAAAACAAGGAGGCAGTGGCAGAGCCAGGCCCAGGGCTGGGGAATCGAGCAAGCAGTGCTACCAGGTGACAGACTGGCAGGATGACGGAGGGAGGAGTCCGTGTCCTCAGGGAGCCCGCAGTCCAGGGGAGAGGTGTGGCCCTGGCCCTGTGCAAAGTGAGCACAGGTCTGAGTCAGACAGCTAGCCCCAGCTTAGTTTCCTCAAGTCTTTTCTCCCCAGGGCCCAGCTTTACAATCAGTCAGCCCCACCTCTGCCACTGACCCTCCATTATCTCCCATCTGTGAAGTGGGTTCACAGTGATCCGCTTCCCCCATCTGTGAAGTATCTGCCCAACGCAGAGCCACACACACACACCCACAAAGCTGTCTAGAAATGCCCATTTCTGGGCCTCTGCCTCTCGCATCCAAACTGCAGCCACATTCCAAGGATAAGCTGCTGAACCAAAGGCTCTGCCTGCTCAGGGCTCCTGCAGTGTTGAGCCTCAAATTCAAGCTCAGGATCAGAGATGAGGTCAATGGCATAGGCTCTGGAGTCAGAGATGTGAATTCTGCGTGTGAATTCAGCCTCTGCAGCCTTCCAGCTGTGTGACCTTGGGTAAGCAAACTCCCCTCTCTTGGCCTTGGTTTCCTCACCTGAAACATGAGACGAGGACCCAACTGCTAGGGCCTTGAGCTCTAGAACCACATGGCTTGGGCTCATATCCTGGCACTGCCAGTTACTAGAAGTGTGAGTTGTCTGTGCTGTATAAATTGCCTGACACACAGTAAACACTCAAGCCGTGTTTGCTGTTCCTACAAGTTGACATCTGTCAAGCAGACCAAGAGAGGGTGTGTACATGGCCATCGGCAAGAAGGGCAATCAATGAGATTCTGGAGGACTTCCTGGAGGAAAGGATACAGAGCCAGCATCGCTAACGACCTGCAGCACCACAGTTATGGAGGTTCGGGGGTGCAGCGCTCCCAGTACCACCGCTTCACATGTGTTTCTGATCAGCCGCTCCCGGCTCTTCTCCGCTACGCCTGCAGAAATCAGGGGTGGGGTTGGGCTGTCAGGCTCTTCCTGTCCAGCTGGATCACCTGTCTCCATATGCCCCACCCAAGCCTCCAGAAAAGGGCCTGCAGTCTCAGCCCGGGAAGATCTTGCAGGGATGACAGAGGAGTCCCAGGGGGAGGGAGGTGGGGCCTGACTGCCACCCACTTGATGCCCACCACCTCCAGCGCCCACCAAGGGAGTCTCTCGGTGGCAGGGGAGAATCTCAGAGCTCTCCCATGTCATGCTGCTGTCCATTCCCATCCCAGTGCACCCGGCCCTGGGGAGTGAGGGGGGCAGAGAGTAAAAGGGTGGAAAAACAGATTAATGGAGAGGAGGAGAGATAGAGCCAGGAAAGAAGTGGGGGGGAAGTGAAGATGGAGAGAGACAGGGAGAAAAGTGATAGAGACGTACAGGCAGACAGCTGGCGAAAAAGACAGAAATAGCTGAGGGGAGATGAGAGGAGGAGTGGAGACCAGAAAGGGCAGTGACAGTGATACTGGGCGAGAGGATCAGTTACCAGGCAGACCAGTCTTTGGCCTCAGGATCACTTCCAGCGTGGCCTTGTTGAAGATCTCTTTGCTGACCTTCACCTCAGCTGGCCCGTACACGCCGGCCAGGACAGAGGTATCCCCTGGGGAGACAGAGTGGGAGAGCTCACCCGCATCTTCCCTGCCTCTGGGGTCTGACACGAGGCACTTAACATAGTGGGCCCTAAGCTGGGTGGCCAGGGGTTCCCACGTCACCCTCACTCTGGTCCACCACTTGTTGGCAGTGATTCCTTGAGCATTTGCTTCACGTCTCTGCCTCCACTTCCTCATCTGTAAAATGAGGATAACTACAGCATGTCCCTGGGACTTCCCTGGTGGTCCACTGGCTAAGACCGCGCTCCCAATGCAGAGGACCTGGGTTTGACCCCTGGTCAGGGAACTAGATCCCGCATGCTACAGCTAAGAGTTTGCATGCTGGAACTAAGACCCGGTGCAGTAAAAAAAAAAAACCCACAAACACCTACAGGACATCCTTCACAGCTATGAGGATTAAATGAGATAAAAACAGAAACACTTAGGATGCTGCCTGCAAATGTGCTGAGGGCTCAAAGGACTTTAGCTACTATTATAAACTTTAACAGGAAGTTCTTCCTGAGTGCTAACCTTCCTCTTTCTTACTGCTACTAATCCCAACTTCTCCTTCCAAAGCTTCCCACAGGCCAAGTTCTCTTCCCTCTGACTCACGTGCCCAAACTCTGCAGCAGTCAGGACACCTGAGGAAGGGATAAATATCTAGGGCTGGGTCCTGACACCTGCTTATTTCCTCCTGGCTCTGTAATCTCAGCTGATTTTGCTTACTTCTCTGAGCCTCAGTTTTCCCATCAGCAAAATGGGTAGACTGGACTACAAGAGCAGCTTCCAAACATTCCTGATCCTAACTCCCTGTAAGAAATACATTTTAGACTCAAATACATAACAGGACCCCAAACTCACACAAATCTGTGTGGATGTAAATGGAACGGACGCCTCCCAAAACAACTCTTACTGTTACTGCTTTGATGTACTCGGATATTTTCTACTCTATTTCAGTTACAAAGAACCACTAAAGGGGACTTCCCTGGTGGTCCAGTGGTTAAGAATCCGCCTTCCAACGCAGGGGATACCGGTTCGATCCCTGGTCAGGGAACTAAGATCGCACATGCCGTGGAGCAACTAAGCCCATGCGCCACAATTAAAACCTGACCTGACCAAAGAACAGAAATAAAACGGAAACAAAAACAAAAACCCACTAGTGAACACAGTAGTTCTCAACCTTGTATGCACACTGGGCTTACTGCAGAACTTTAAAAAGATCTAGATGCCCAGGCCACTCTTCTAGAGAGCCTTAATTCCATTGCTGGGGGCTGGGGCTCAGGTACTGGGAGCCTCAGAGCTCTAATAGACCATTCTAACGTGCAGCTGGGCCTGCAACTCGCAGTGGGAAGACATGGAGCTCCAGCACGGCTTCAAAACACAGGCCTACAACCAGAATCACTATGGGAGATCATTTAAAAATACAGAGGACTGGCATCCTTGGGTCGGGAAGATCCCCTGGAGGAGGAAATGGCAACCTGCTCTAGTATTCTTGCTGGGATAATCCCATGGGCAGAGAAGCCTGGCTGACACGACTGAGCGACTAAATAATAAGGACAAAGAGGGCTGGCCTTAGCTGGCGTAGGTGGGTTCTGGGGCTTGGCATTTTTAACCTCACTGGAGAGTCTAGTGAGGGTTTGCAGAGGACCCTGCTCCAGGGTTCTGGGCTTTTAGAACATACAACGGGCTCAGTATTTCTTTCTTTTTTAGAACACACAAGGGGCTCAGTATTTCTTAAATTCTAAGAACCTCTAGGTAGCTGCCCTGAGCAAGACAGCTAAGACTGGGGAGGTCCCAGGTAGAAGCTTTTTTGTTCTGGGGCTGGGGAGGAAGAGCTGCCATACAACTGAGGGACTCTCTTGGCTCCAGGAGAAGGGGCTCTGGAGGGGGAAATTATCCAAGCAGAACTAGATCCGCACTGGGGTCTTCCTTCCTGTTACTCCAATGGCGCTGTCTGTGCTTCACCTGGGCACAAGAGTGCCTCCCTTCTCATCTTCCCAAGGCCATGGCTCTAGCAATTCCCTCCCTCTGGGCCCCACATCCATCTAACTCCTGGCCCATCTATCTTATCCTGTTATAGCAAAGCTCCTGAAGAGCTGTCTCCGCTCACTGACTCTTTCTTTTCCTCCTTGACTCCACCCCTCCACTGGAACAGCTTTTTCTTTTTTGAATTTTACTTATTATTTTTGGCTGTGCATTGGGTCTTTGTTGTGATGCGTAGGTTTCTTACTGCAGTGGCTTCTCGTCTTGTGCAGCACAGGCTCTAGGGTGTGTGGGCTCAAGTAGTTGTAGTGCAAAGCATGTGGAATCTTGCTGGACCAGGGGTCGACCCCGTGTCCCCTGCACTGGGAGCTCAGAATCTTAACCAGGGAAGTCCCAGAGTGACTCTTGGCTGCACCACCTACAACAGACAACCAAGTTGTCAACCCACAGGTCTAGTCCATCCTCACATGATTCAGTCTCTCAGCGGGACCAAAACAGTTGGTTGGTCCTTACATTTCAAACACGTTCTCTGGGCTCCAGGTCACTACCCTCTCTTGGTTTTTCTCCTACCTTACTAGTTGCTCCTTCTCAATGTCTTTTCCTAGCTCCACCCAGGCTAGAAGGCACAGGGTTAAGTTCTAAGTTCTTCTCTTCTCCATCTATATTAATTTTCTTGGTGATTTCATCCAATCAGTAGCTTGAACTGCCATCTAGAGCCAAAGGACCCCCAAATTCCAGTCTTGTATGTCCTATTGCCGAATCCACACTGCCATGGGAAAGTCTATTAGGCACTGCAAATGTAATGCTCCCAATTGAACTCATTTTCTCCCAGCACAGCTGGTCTGGGTAGAAAACTTGAGTGTTATCCCTGACTCTGTCATACCCCCAAACCAAACCACCTGCAATTTGTCAGTTTTACCTTCAGACTCTCACGGCCTGTACTGCTTCCACTCTAGGCTGAGCCACCCTCCTCTCCTCCTTTCCCCATGCCCTTTGCCGTCAACACTGCAGCCAGAAAGTCTAAAATCTGTGGTTCCTAATGCTTCATAAGCTTTCCTCTTGATCTCTTTGGGGTTTGCTCCCCCCCTCCACCCCAGCAAAAAGCCAATTTTAGGGGAAAAAAAACTGCCTTAAAAAATTTTTATTTGACTGCACTAGGTCTTCATTGCAACACGTGGGATCTTTAGTTAGGGCATGCGAACTCCTAGTTGTACCATGTGGGATCTAGTTCCCTGACCAAGGATTGAACCCAGGCCCCCTGCATTGGGAGCTCAGAGTCTTAGCAAGTCCCATCTTTAAGTGTTTATTCAAACGGTACCATCTCAGTTGATGCCTTTCCTGACCATCCTAACTAAGACTGCAACCCTCGCTGGCACACCCCATTCTACATCCTTACTGTATTTTTCTCCAGTTTTTTACTACATTTTTTACTTATCTTTTGCCTGTCTCTCTGACTAGAATGTTAAGAATGTCAAATCCGTTATGGCAGGGACTTAAAAAAATTTTTATTTACTTATTCTCAGTGCCCAGAACAATACTAAGCAAAGGTACATGTTCACTGAAAGAATGAATGAAAGCAGGTTTTGTATCTGGGTTTCAGGTAATGCCCTAGAGCAGGGTCTGAAGCACTTATGGGAGTGACCCTTAGGCCTATCTCCAGAGGAATATTTCCCTCAGAGGGGTCAGGGATTTGAGTCTAGTTTCAGAGTTGTTTAGCTAGGAAAAGGGGATGTTTCCGTAGTAGGTAAGAACTGCCCCAATCTTAGGGATATTGGGAGATTTGTGTATCCCAGTCAAAGGGACATTTACCCAGGAGGTGGGGCTGGGGACATCACCATCAATATGAGAAGTAACTATTTGGATAAAAGATCCTCCACCGGTCTAGGGAGTAAACCGGAAGTGCTGATCTGACAGTCCACAGGGTATTTATGCAAACAAACAGGTTTGCCTCAGCCTGGTATGTATGGACCCAGGGTGCGTTTGTGGGAAACCGGAGAGGACCCTAGTCAAGGGAGACACCCGGGTAAGAAGATTTCCCCTATTCTGGAGTATTCATCCTTTAGAGGCGGTCTGCCCTCTCCCATTCTGCGTACTTAACAATCTTCTCCTTGCTAGTCTGGAGGAAGAGATATATATCTAGCTGCGTATGCAGGAGTATCCACCCCGGCAAGAACTGCACCAGTTCAGGAGAGATTTTTACCAGCTAGCGGAGTACACTGTAACCGCCCCCCAAAACGAATACAACTTACGTAGTTCCTACCTTGCAGAAAAGAGGCAGAGCCATCAGGCCGGGACAACAAGTTCTGTTCGCAGGCAAAGTGCCGGAGGCTACAGCCGGGGCCCCGAGGGCCGTGCTCTGTCCCAGAATCAGCCCGGATCTTCGATTCAGTCTGCATTGCCCCCTCCATCGCTCCGGAGCCCACGTGCAGCCGGGGCTTGTTGCTTCCGCCCAAAAGTGCGGGCTTGCGTACGAAGTGCGTACTCAGTACGCACGCGCCGACCCGCGGGCTCCAGGAGGGGCGCCCGCACGTGGCTCGGCGTTTACTAACAATCTGGGCCCGCCCACTCCCGCCTCGGAAGTCCGGGAAAGCCATTGGACAGAAGAGAAGAGTGGGCGGGCCTTGGCATGGGCTCGTCCTACCCGAGGCCCCCGGCTTTGAAACCCTGAGGCTCTGGACGGGTTGTCCTCTTCTTTGCCTGTTACAGGAAGAACTAACGTGAGGAAGTCAGAGTAATTTTGAGGAAGTTAGGTGGCCTTATGCACCTACATGTGTGTCCTAGAGGCTTCAGAACTAGTAGCGTATGGTTTCGTGGCAGGGTGTTGTTGGCATTTGAGTCAGGCTTATGAAGGGGCAGGCTCGGTCTCGCCGAGGAGAGGGGCGGATCTCCGAGAGATGGTCAGTCAAGATGGCGATGGCGGCTGCGGCGGTGAAGTTTTGGGGACGAAGTCGAGGCTTGGGACGGGCCGGCCTCCCGCTCCTGCGGCTGCTTTGGGCTCGTGGGCTGGCTAGATCTGTGAGTACCTGGGGCACCTGAGAGTTTTCTCCAAGGAGGTATCGGAATGTATATGCCTTCTTCAGAGTGGGGGGGGGGGTCCCTTATGTCCCTTTAGGAAGTGAAGAAAGGGCTGTTAGAGAAAGGACGAGGGCTGGGAGAACCACTTGGACAGGACATGCAAGGGAATAACTTACGCTTCCTTAGGAGAAGAAAAGCCAGGCAGCTCCTTTGTGACCCTAAGGGAGGGAGAAAACTTGGAGAGAGCGAGGGAGTTTATCTTAATTGCCGCCCATCCTCAGGGGAGGCCACTTGGAGAACACGGGAGAAGGGTGTGATCTCTCCCCTCAGGAGCTGGAGAAAATTGTGTTTGTAAGGGAAGGGCTTTCTTCTCAATAAAGAGTCCACTTTCAAGGAGGAGGAGAGAGACATCAGTTGCCCCTTCAGGGGCTTTTATGGTGCCTCGTGTTTCTTTGCTCCAATTCTGATTTTTAAATAAACTGCGTAAAAAAAAATAGTCGTTCTGGGACATCCCTGGTGGTTCAGTGACTGAGACTCCGCGCTTCCAACGCAGGGGGCCTGGGTTTCATCCCTATCAGGGAACTAGGTCCCACATGCTGGCAGTTAAAAGAGTTTGCATTCCGCAACTAAAAATCCTGCATGCCACAACTAAGACCCAGTGCAGCCAAATAAATAAAGATAAAATACTTATAAAAAGCCGTGGATCCTGTGCTTCCGATATAGAACGATAGCCAAGGACCTTGTCGGTTTTGGTCACTCTAAGGAGGAGGTGATCAGTGAATATTTACTGAACTAATGAAGGGAGAGGTTCTGGCAGAGCACTTAGTCCATATTTCTTAGAAACAGTGGAGAAATGCCTTGTTTCTTGTCAAAAGGAGCAGACTCCCTTTAGACTAATGCTGCTAATGGCAGACTCGCACAGCAGAAATGTAGATGGGAACCAGTATGTAGAGGGAGAGAGGAAGGGGGCTGAGAAAAGCTGTGAACTGAGATTTTGCATATAAGAGTGTAGTGGTTAAGAAGATTGGCTCATGTTAAATCATGTGAGGCTGTGTTCTGTAATCTACCACTTTCTAGTTCTGTAGCTTTGGTCAAGGGACTACTCTTCTCTGGACCTGATTTTCTTCTCTCTAAAATGCTAACAATGGTCACCTTGTAGAGTTGTTGTGAGAATTAGATATGTAAAGTGCTAAGAACTGGATCTGGCATATGATGAGGGCAATTGGAAGTGTTAGCCACTGTTGAAAGTGAGGTTGGAGGGAAGGGACAAAAACTGACCTTGAAGATGGGGGATGGGGAGGAAGAAGGGAGGTGACCTGGGAAAGGCCTGGATTGGTGAAGGCCTTGGCGGTAATTCTATCCAGATCTTGTGGGGCTGGGTCTGACCGTCTGATCACCAAGCCATTAGGAAGGGAAGATGGAATCTGGGAAGAAGCTCTTGCTAGAGGGAGAAATGGGAGGAGGATGGGCTGTGAATAATGTGTGGGAAGACCTGAGAAGGGAAGTCACTTGAAGCAGGTAATTTCAGAAAGGTTACTGGAGCAAGAGGGAGGTGGGAGAGTCCCTGTCTTTGGGCTGATTTCTGTGGGGGTTTGGTTTTGATTTGAGCAGTCAGATCCTCCACAGCTCCATCCCTGGAGCCCATTGGTTGAGCCTGTGGAGTGAGGGTGAGCCTGACTGGGTGGGAGGAGGGAAGATGACTCATTGCTGGTTAAATCTGCCTCCTTTCTTTCTCAATCTCCTTGCTAGTCTTCCCTCTTGCCTTCCCTCCTTTTTTTTTTTTTTTTTTTTTTAGTGAGGTCATTTGTTGGCGGGGAGGGAAGCAGGGAAACATTATTTGTTTGGCTATACTGGGTCTTCCTAGCAGCACGAGGGAGCTAGTTCCTTGACTGGGGGTGGAACCTGGGCCCCCTGCTTTGGGAATGTGGCTAAGATTGGGAATCAGTCACTGGACCACCAGGGAAGTCTCTGTGTATTTTGAGAGTCCCTGTTTCTTCTCCAGTTTAAATTATCTCACTTGTTTTTCTTAAGCTTAAAAAAAGTTTTTTTTTTTTTTTTTTTTTTTTTTTTGGAGGGAAGAAGGAGGAGAGTAGCATTTACTCAAAGATCTGGGGCCTGGTGTGTCCAGTAGCACCTTCCCTCATGACTCAGATGGTAAAGAACCCACCTGTCAATGCAGGAGGTACAGGTTCAATCCCTGATTCAGGCAGATCCCCTGGAGAAGAGAATGGCAACCCACTCCAGTATTCTTGCCTGGAGAATCCCATGGACAGAGGAGCCTGGTGGGCTGACTTTTTGTGATGATATCCACGTTGTTCAGTACGGTAGCCACTAACCACCCATGGCTACTGAGCCCTTGAAATGTGGCTAGTGTGACAGAGCACTTGAAGTTCTCATTTAACTTTAATGACTTTAAATAGCTAGAAGAGGTTGGGGGCTGCCATATTGGATGATGCAATTTTAGCCAGTCAAGGTGGAGTCAGGAGATTGTATCTTGGAGGCAGGTTGGGAGGTTGTGTTTGTAGTGGACTGGTTGGGTTGTTGGGACAGACAGTGTACGGAGGAAGGCTCCTCATTCTACACCCACCGCCCAACCCCCGCCTGCTTGCCTCTCCTTTCACTCCCCTTTACTCACTCTGTGCTCTGTTGCCCTGGAGGCATTTGGCTGGTTCTGCCGTCAATCCTGTTTCTAGCAGACATTTTATTGTTCAGGGAGAAGAGGAAGAAGGGAACTTGGTTGTCCCGGAGTCCTGAGTTGTTTTCTTAGCCACCACCCCAAGAAGCAAGTGTGATCTCGATCAAGTCACTTCGCTTCTCTGAGCTTTAGCAGGTGGGGTGACTGGAGCGCCTCCTGCCCAGCTGGGAATCAGGGAGCACCTCAAAGCTAGGTCTGTGTGAGTTATCAGTAATGTTATCTCTCGGACCCTGCTGTTCAGGCAGTGTGTCGGGGGCTCTAGCACTCCAGGGCCCTGTGCAGCATCTCCATGTGGTTGGTGCCCAGAGTATATCGCAGCATGAAACCATAGAAGTTCATCTCCCTCTTGGCTGGTGTCTTTTTTTTTTTTTTCAGTGGGTTTTGTCATTGGCTGGTGTCTTAATGAAGCACTTTATCATTGACAGGGCCAACTCGTACCATTGTTATATTTAACACTGCAAGGTACGTACTGGTAGTTTTCTTCTGTTACAGGGGAGGAAACTGAGACTCAGAGAGGTGAGGTCTGAACTTGGAGCTCTGAACTCCAGAACTGCCCGGAGAAGCAGGGGCAGGACTTCGGTTCAGGTCTTACCACATCCTGCTTAGTCCAGACTGGGTGTGCATCATCAGCCTCTGCCTGGGGCTGGTGGCAAGGTGGGGTGCCCTCCCCTCCCTGCACTTCAGCTCACTGGCATTTTCCCTTCCCTTGGGTGAGCTCCCACCACCTGGGTAGGGATATGGTCTTTCCAGTGTGGGCAGACAGGGCATTTCTTCAGAGAAGCTTTCCCACCCCCACCATCAGTCTCAATCTGTAGAAAAGAACCCTCCTGCCAGGCAGGAGACTCGGGTTCAGTCCTCGGTTGGAGAAGATCCCCTGGAGAAGAAAATGTCAATATTCTTGCCTGGAAAATCCTATGGACAGAGGAGCCTGGTGGGCTACCGTCCATGGGGCCGCAAAGAGTCAAACCCGACTTAGTGACTAGACCACAACCACCACCCACACCATGCACTCCGTGAAGGCTCAAGAAACGGGAGCTGTTGTTTTTCTCCAGGGACAGGGACACTGGTGTGGCTCTGACTGATGCAGAGCAAGGATACTTTACACCTTCAGTGACTTGGGGAGCTTAGTGCTACTAAACCCCCCGGGTTCCTGAGGCCAGAAAAAGCCTGACCTGTCTCCACCCTTCCCTGGCCTCCCCAGCCAGGCCCTCACCCATCTCTGGTTCCAGGAGAGGGAAGCCACTAATGTGGATGTTGACATTCTCAGCTGGAAGTAGAGCCAGGGTTTAGCTCTCTTTGAGGGCAGTGTGCCTCAGATCCCAAAGAGCGCTGGCTGAGGTGACCTTAGCCATCCTAGTTTCAGAGGACCCGGTTCCCTGGCCCCATCCACAGAGCTGTCCCAGGCTGGACCCTGCCGTCTTCTCCAGCTTCCCTGTAGTGGTCAGCCTGCCTGGCTTCCTATGCTGACATCACCGCTCCCGATCTCCTTGGATCGCGGACAAGTTGCCTAAGTTCTCTGAGCCTTGGGGCCACCTCTCACGGCGGTGTGGTCATGGTGCCCTCCTCGGGTTCAGTGGGACATGGACATCACCCAGCGCGGGCCTGGTGTGGCCCGGACGCACCTCCTTAACTGCTGTCATTAACGTGCCGCAGCCAGACGGTCTCCACGGTGCCAGGGTCTCTCCTCTTGCCTCAGCCTTTGTCCTTTCAGAGAACTGACATGTTTGCCCATCCCAGTTTTTGCCTGGCTCACCCCTGCTCGTTCCGCAGGCCTCAGCTTCCCTCTTCCTTTTCCCCGAGGTTCTTTCCTCTTACACGTGATACAGGTAGTGAAAGGCTTCCTTCTCCAGGTATAGCAGGTGCTTTTTATCCACCCACCACCAGCTGGTGAAGTAGAAATTCTTTGTGGGTTCAGGGAGGCTGTCTCCTGCCCCCTGTGACGTGACTGGAGAGCCAGGATTCAAGCACGGGCCGCTCAGCCCTCCAGCCCTCACCCTACCTGACGTGTCGACCCTTCACAATCCTGCCTCCTCTGAGATCGCCCCTCCTGATGGTAACTCCTGTGTTCAGTGTCCATCATCCATCTCTCCCCATCGTCTCCAGCCCTCAGTTCAGGGCCTGACTTAGAGCAGATATTCACTGATGCCTTGTTTGACCACAGTAGCCATCACGCACACTTGTTAGGTACTCACATTTGTCCAGCATTGCTTATACGCCAGGCACGAGGTCCTCTACACACAGGAGTTCTTAATCTGCACACCAGCCTCCCTTTACACATGAGGAAACTGAGGGAGCTGTAGTTCCACATCCCGGAAGCAGTGGTGGACTTGGAGTCCTTGTCCTTAACTGTGGCTCTATGGCTCCAATAAGTACTGCCCCTCAGTACTTGTGGGGCAGACCTGGCCTTCCAGAGCATGTCTTGGTCCTGTGCTGGGAGAAGGCATCGCTTCAAGGCTTCCTGTAAATCCATGCAGTTTCTGCAGGATTCCACCAGGACAAACCCACTTGGACCAAAAAGAAGGGAACATGTTGGAGAGGCATATATCCTCTGCACGTGATTCACCGTGCCCCCCACCCCCACCACGATGGAGCCTTTCCTGAGGGCCAGGCACTATGCGGAGCCCTTTGAAAGCTCATGGAATCAGCACAGTATCCTTGGTGTAGGTACCACCTTCATCTCTACAGGCCCCGGATGTGGGGGCGCTGCCAAGGCCCAGCTCCAGGGATAGCACCCTGCCGGTAGCCCTGCAGCCTCTGGGGGCAGATAGCCGTGCCCTGACGCTGGGGTTTGCTCTGAGCCCTGTGACTCTGTCCTCCTGGGTCCTGCTGGCCTCTGGCCTCGTGTCCTAGAGCCCCTCCCCAGATGGAGTCTCCCCTGCGCCTCAGTCTGGAGTGTCCACTGGGGCCCTGTCTGGAGTTAGCATCTGCTCTGAGACGCAGGCAGTCCTTCCCAACTTCCCTTTTCCCCAATCTTCCCAAATGCCAGTCAATTTCTCTTTTATCATTTCTCCTCCTAGATTTTGGTTTTTTCCCCCCTTCTACCAGTTTTTGAGCATATAATGGGTCCCACACCTGTGCTGAACCCTCTGCATACCTTATCTGAGGTACTACTTATAACCTTGCGCAGCCTTTTTGCAGATGAAGAAATTCAGAGACACCGTGTTTTGCAGAGGGTTGTGCAGTGAGCTAAGAAATTGGAACCCAGGTTGGTCTGACTCCAAACCAGTGAACTTAACCGCTCATTCATGCGTTGGGTCAGTAATTCCCTGTTGAAGTGTGTGCCCTGTAAAGCCACGTGGACATGCTCCCTGCCTCTGGAGCTCATGGTGTGTGTGTGGGGGGAGACGACACTTCCAGGTGGTCGGGAGGGTCCAGCCCACGTGAGCACCCTGAAAGAAAGAGGGTGGTCTGCAAGAGCTGAGCTGCTGCCCTGCTGTTGTCAGGCCTGGGCCTGCCCTGCCGTTGGAGCATAATTTCCTTTCTTTCCTCACCACCACAAATGCAGAGAAACGCACACTCATTCACATTCCCCCACTGGCCCCTTTGCCTCAATTAAAGGAGGGACGGTGGGGAACCCATTTGTGCACCCACGTGTGAGACCCAGCTCAGGACGAACCCAGGTGTCGTTCTTCAGTTCCTCTGGGAAGTGAAGCCACAGTTAGCCAGCCGAGAGAGGACCCTGGGGACCTGTGGGAAGTTAAGATGCAGACGTGTGGAAAGTGGGCAGCTGCGGGGGGGGGGAGAGTGGGCTTGGGGGTCTGGCTGTCAGCCCTGCCCAGGTTTGCAGCCCAGTCCCGACTTGTCTGGTTTAGCTCTGGGGCCTGGTATAGGAGGTGGTACTGCTGCCCTGAGCCTCAGCTTCCTCGTCTGAAGGGCAGTAGTAAGGACGCTCTGCCTCCCGGACGTGCTCTGAGGGCTCAGTGAGGGTTGTGTCTGGGGACTTCAGCCTGGTACCCTGCTTGGGCTTAATGAAGGGGCTCTGTTGCGCCACTGAGATGGTTCAGGGCTGTCTAACTGGAGGGCTGAGAAACGGGATCAATTCTCCTGTTGCTCATGTGGGCTTCTCCTGGGCTCTCCCTGCCAGGCCTTGTCTGAGCCAGGGGTTGCGATGTTTCCCACCGAACTCCTCCCCAGTTCCACAGATACACGCCGCTCCTCACGTTCTGCTTTTTGCCGGTTCTGCCTTGCCTGCATGCTAAGTCACTTCAGTCATGTCCGACTCTTTGCGACCCCATGGACTGCAGCACACCAGGCTTCCCTGTCCATCACCAACTCCTGGAGTTTACTCAAACTCATGTCCATCGAGTCGGTGATGCCTTCCAACCATCTTATCCTCTGTGATTCCCTTCCGCCTTCAGTCTTTCCCAGCATCAGGGTCTTTCCCAGTGAGTCAGTTCTTCACATCAGGCGGCCAAAGTATTGGAGTTTCAGTTTCAGCATCAGTCCTTCCAGTGAATATTCAGGACTGATTTCCTTTAGGATGGACTGGTTGGATCTTGCAGTCCAAGGGACTCTCAAGAGTCTTCTCCAACACCACAGTTCAAAAGCATCAGTTCTTCAGTGCTCAGCTTTTTTTATGGTCCAACTTTCACATCCACATATGACTACTGGAAAAACCATAGCTTTGACTAGACAGACCTTTGTCAGCAAAGTAATGTCTCTGCTTTTTAATATGCTGTTTAGGTTGGTCATAGCTTTTCTTCCAAGGAGCAAGTGTCTTTTAATTTCATGGCTGCAATCATCATCTGCAGTGATTTTGGAGCCCTAGAAAATAAAGTCTCTTAACTGTTTCATTGTTTCCCCATTTATTTGCCATGAAGTGATGGGACTGGATGTCATGATCTTCATTTTTTGAACGTTGAGTTTTAAGCCAGCTTTTTCAGTCTCCTCTTTAACTTTCATCAAGAGGTTGCTCAGTTCCTCTTTGCTTTCTGCCGTAAGGGTAGTGTCATCTGCATATCTGAAGCAGAATACAGGCAAGAATACTGGAGTGGATTGCCATGCCCTTCTCCACGGGATCTTCCCAACCCAGGGATCGAACCCACGTCTCTTACATCTCCCATATCGTCAGGCGGGTTCTTTATCACTAGAGCCACTTGGGAAGCCCGTATGTTCTGTTACCCCGGCCTCAAATGCGCCTTCCCTGACTCCTAGATATCCTTCGGGTCCCAGCTCTCACATCACTTCCTCAGGGGAACTGTCCCCTCTCCACTCTGCTGTCACCCCACAGCCTCTCCTGGAAGAACACACACCACCCTCGGTGTTACTTGTTGGGGATCTGTCTTCTCTGCTGTGTGGCAGGGGCAGGTGTCTTGCCTCTCTTAGGTCCCCAGAGCCCAGCACAGGCTGTGGAACAAAGCAGGTGCTCAAATATTTGTTGAATGAGTCAGTCTGGGCTTCTGGAGGGGGTTAGGGCTGGAGAGTGCGGTGAAGCGTGTGGAGCTCTTTGCCAGGTGCTGGGGGAGGAGGCCTTCTAGTGTAGATGAGAGCAGAGATGTGGTGGTGGAAATAAGGATCAGCATTACTTTGCAGCTTCACGATAGGTACAGATACTCTTCTCACCGTTTTATACGTGTGCTTTTGTCTAAGCCTCCCAGCGTTTCCATGAGGTGTTCTCCATGTTACAGGTGGGAAAGGGGAGACTTGAGGAGGAAGACCCTCATTCCCATGGTCACACAGAGGCAGGCTGACTTTTAAGGGCTCCCAGATGTAAACTCTAAGCTGAGAGACTGGCTTAGAGTGGTCTCCTTGTGGGTAGAGGGGTTGGTGAAGAGCACACTTGGGTGTGTGTGTGTGTGTGTGTGTGGTCACCATGAGAGATGAGAGGAGGGGGTAGTTGTGGTCAGCCTTGAGAGTCCTTGAATGCCAGGAGAGGAATTTGGGCCTCTGATAATTATAGCTACCAGTTCCTGAGCCACCTGCCACTTTATTGGATCATTTAAGCTTTACAACAACCTTGTGTGATAGATACTATGATTTTCACCCCAGTTTTACAGCCGAGGAGTTGAGACACAAGGCAGTTATAGGAACCTGCCCGAGGTCACACACTGGGAAGGTGATGGAGCGGGAAGTCAGACCTTGTGTGTCAGGCTCCAGAGTCCACCACGGCCTGGCGGCTACATCACCAGCAATACTGCCTGCCACCACAGGGAACCTCTGCTGCTCCTGACTTGGGTGTTCCCCTCCATCCTCTCTCCCCAGCACCCCCACAGGTGGCAGCGACAGCAGCACTTCTCGTCCCTGGATGACAAGCCGCAGTTCCCAGGGGCCTCAGCGGAGTTCATAGATACGCTCGAATTCATCCAGCCCAATGTCATCTCTGGGATCCCCATCTACCGCGTCATGGACCGGCAGGGCCAGATCATCAACCCCAGCGAGGATCCTCACGTAAGAGGCCGCCTCCCCCTGACCCCGTGCCTCCCACACCCAAGCCCCTTGCCCATCTCCTCTCTGGCCCCAGCTGGCCCACATCTGTCTGTGCCTTTGTCTGCAGCTGCCCCAGGAGAAGGTGCTCAAATTCTACAAGAGCATGACCCTGCTCAACACCATGGACCGCATCCTCTATGAGTCCCAGAGGCAGGTGTGTGGGGATGGGCTGAGGAGGGGGCCTGGGATTACCTGAGGTCCTGCCCACCCTACCTGTGTCTGGGCCAAAAGACAGCACCCAAAGAAGCGGGAGTGGAATGGAGATCCCTGTCTTGTGGTCCTGCCCCAGGGCAGAAGGTTGAACTGGATCACAGGAAGCCTGTTGTCTGGTGGGCTGGGGCTTAGCTGTGCTGGGGACGGGAAGACGGGAGAAGACTGGGTGGCCCTTCCTCAGACACTCACAGTCCTGAGAACAGGGTGACCCTCGGCGCTTGCTGGAGCGCCTGTGCGTAGTGCGCTGTGGAGGGACACTCAGCAGTGTTAGCTTCAGCAGACAGAGACCAAGGCACAGCAGTGTCAGCAGAGAAGGAGCTTGTGGACTCGAATACCTGCAAGTCTGCAAGGCCCTGTTTCAGGCACGGCTGGACCCAGGGATCCAAAAAATGTTACCACACCTGTTTCTCTCTCCTAGTGTCTTTTCCATTCTCCCTTGCCTTGGCTTCCCTCATGCTCAAACTGCGGTGGTCTCTGGATGCTCCAGGCTCACAGTGGGGGCAGTGAAAGGCTTCAGGGTGCGAGCTCTGGAGCAGGACTGCAATCGGAGTCCTCATTCTGTCACCCTCTAGCTTTGTGATCCTGAGAAAGTTGCTTAACCTCCCAGTGCTTCAGTTTGCTGGTCTCTAGGTACCTTATGGGGTTATAGCTACTTTGCGGAGGTTGATGGTGGTGTGCATAATAGCCTGAGAAACAGTGAAACTGGCATTTGTCATGGATACCAGCCTTGCAGTTACTGTCTTCTCTACTTAGCAGTGGAAGGAGTGTCTGGTCCCTAACGTTCCAGCAGAAGGCCTGGGGCTGATGCTCATTGGCCAGGCTTTGGTCACAGACAGATCCCTCTTTGAACCAACCCATGAGATTGAGTGGTCAGGCCAGGGGACCGTGTGCCATTGCCTGGGAACCGTGGGAGCAGATGCCTGGAATCTGTCCTTCCTGGGCTGCAGAGACTTAAGAACAGGGGCACGGGGTTCCTGTTAGAAAAGTGGGAGAATGCAGGGCAGGCTGGCCCTCAGCGTCCACCACCCCTGCTGGGTCAGACGTGGGAATGGGCTTGGGAATCTGTACCTGTATCAAGCTCCCAGGTGACCCCACTGTGGACTGAAGCCCGAGGCCCACCGCGGACAGTTCCAAGTAGAGCATGTGGGCAGCCAGCTCACAACAGTGCTGCATGTGGGTTCTCCACCCTGCCCTTGGCTCCTGTCATCCACAAGATCAAGACCGGCCCTTCCTGTCTGCCCTGTCTCCCGTTGTGGCACTCAGCCATCTGTTCCCCTCTGCACAGCCTCAGGGCCAGGCCACGCCTCCCATCCACTCATGTTCATGGGCTCCTTCCTGCCCCTGGGTTGACTGTGCACACGGGACCTTTGGAACCTGATGATGTGGGCCCGAGTCATGACTGTGACTTTAGGCAGTTGGTTTTTCTTGTCTTTGCCTCAGTTCCCTTAGTGTATTGAAGAAAAAAAGTAGAAATAACAAGAGAACACATCCCACAAGGTGGGGTGGGAGTTCCGTGAGATGCGCACATCAGGTCCCTTCACCATTGGCCAACAATGGGAACCCTCAGTAAGATCAGCTTGGCCATCAGTTTCCAGCCTTTATTAGCTGGGATGACGCTCAGCTATAGGTAGCAGACAGCCCTCCCTCAACACTCCCCAAATCATAACAAAAATAAAAGCAATAGTTTAAACAGATTAGTAGTTTCCTTTTCTTGCATAAAAGAAACGTGGAAACAGGTGGTCGGGACTGATACACCACAATGTCACTGGACACCCAGCACTGGCTTCTAGCCTCTAGGGCCCCTCAGGAACCAAATGGCTGCTGGAGCCCTCCATCACGTCTTATTCCAGGCAGGAAGTAGAAGGAAGGTGGAAGGTCGGACATGGCACTGCCTAGCTATCTCCCCACACCCATATTTATAGAACTTTCTAGGTAGTCCCACCAAATAACACCACACGTGTCACTGGTCACTCCCCACTGCCAGGGACACTGAGAAAGTCTGTCCGTCTGGGCATTTGCTGCCGGTGGTGCAATGAGACCTGTTAGTAAAGAGAAGAGGGATCGGATGCTAGATAGGCAGCCCGTGACCTCTGCTACTAGCCTATGTCCCGTTTCCTCGGGATTCCTCCTTCTCAGGCTCCTCCCCACGCCAACCTTGCAGCCCAGCCAAGTACTCAGCATCCACCCACTTGCTTGGCACCGGCGGTCAATTAACTTTTAATTGACTCCCCACTTGGAAGCAAGTATTATTCATCGGTTCCCGGATTGTGACGGGAGGCTAGGCCTGTGGGACATGAGGCCTGGGAACAGGGCATCCTGCAGAGGCTGACCTGACTGTCCGTTTTACCTTCCATGCGGTCCTGCTTACTGCGCATCCTCTTTGCTGGGGCTCCCAGGTCTCCAGCTAGACTTCACCTCTTAGCCCCAGTTCTGCTTGACTTCTCACCCTGGGTGTCCCTCACCGATTTCAGCCTGTTCGAACTTGACCTCAGCACCTTCCTCCCAGACTTGTTCCTCTCCCTTCCTTAGGCCATTTCTCAGTGATGGGTGCCACCATCCACCCATTTACCCAAGCTGGAGTCCCGAAGTGCACCCCTGTCCCCTCCTGTCCGCTTGCTATCACTTCCCCTCTCATTCTCTCTGTCCTTAGAAATCCATTCTGCTCAGTACCACAGTCAGGAATCCAGACGTCTACATTTCTGCTTCATCATCATGGGCAGCTTGACTTTCTTCCTGTAGTTGTTGCCTCATGTTCACAAGATGGCTGCCACAGGTTGAGGCTTCATGTCTCTGTGCGAAGTACGGGAAATGGATGGCAACGATGCAGTCATCTCTTTTATCAAAAAAGCAAAAGCAGACTTCCACTTGTCTGGCTAGAACTGTGTCCTGTGGCCACTTCTGACTATAAGGGAGGCTGGGAACCTGCTTTTCCAGGCTCTGGGATTGAGGGGTTCAGGAAGGGGGAGTCACCTTGGGCACTGGTGCATCCAGTTAGCAGATGCCTCTCCAACCTTGCCTCCCCATGCCCCCTGCCACACTTTACATCCCAGCCCTTTTGGCCTCTCGGCCTTTGTTGTCAGCTCCCTGGAAACCTCCACCATCCCGACGTTTGCTCACCTTAGGCCTTGCTCTGTGATGCCTCTCCATGGTGGAGTGGGTACACCTTCAGCTTCCATCACCCTGGCTCTGAACAACCTGGCAGTTATTCCATGGAGGCAGGCCTGCCAGCGTGGCCTGGCCCAGAGCCGGCCTTCAGGAAGCATCTGCTGAATCACAGAGTCAGCAGACAGTTAGCATTTGGATACTTGTCTGTCGTTGCCCAGCCTCACTGAACCTGGGCCCTGGGCCCCCCCTCTACCCCCAGGGCCGCATATCCTTCTACATGACCAACTACGGCGAGGAGGGGACGCACGTGGGGAGCGCGGCAGCCCTGGATGACACAGACCTGGTGTTTGGCCAGTACCGGGAGGCAGGTACGTCTGACCTTGGCCGGGCCCTAGGGAGAGTGGGCCTGGGGCCTGGATCAGCCTCAGTCCCGCCTGCTCTGAAGGCAAGGCCTACATTAGTTACCAGTGTGCCCTTCTCCGAGCGGCATGATGCCAGGGAAGCCTCGGGGTACTTCCCCTCCGAGAGGCCTGGCGATACTTTGGTTAAGCGCCTGTGCCCCTAAGCTTTCAATGCCCTGCTGGTGATCGGATGTTAGATTTGGGACAAGTCACTTCCATTCTCTGACCCTCATTTTTCTCATCTTGGAGATTATGATGGGGCGGCGACCCTCTGCGTGGTGGGGCTGCTGGGAGCCTGCAGTGAGGGCAGGCTGGGCTGCGGGACCCCCATCCACACGTGCAGGGCTCTGCCGGCCTCTCCAGGTGCCAGGTCACTCACCCAGCAGAAGCACATGGGCGGTGTGTTTTAACCACTTCTAAGTAAGTGAGGGAGAGGATGGAAGAATCACAGACTAGGAATGAAGAAGACGGACGAGCGTTTAGGAGAGACGGGGGAGAGGGGAGCTGAAGTTGGGGGTTCCAGAGCAGTTGTTGGTGTGGGGCCCGGGGGGGAGCCCTGTCTGTCCCTTCCTCTTAAGTGCTGCACAATCCTGGGCAGGTTGCTTAATTGCGCCATGCCTCAGTTTCCTCATCTCACGTCCTTACTGTGCAGGACGGGGACCCCTCCCAAGACAGCTTCACCGGGCAGATGACACGAAGCCCTCAGCACAGGGCATACGGTGCAGAATAACCCCTCAGAGTTGGAGAGGATGCTGTGGCTGGAGCCTCGCACCCTGCGCAGCACTTCCAGGAGGTGTGGCCTGGCCAGGCTGGCTGTCCAGAGCCTGGACCAGCTGGCATGGCCGTCCCCTCAGACTGTCTCCTCTCAGCTGCGCCAGACCCCCCACCCCCACACACTCCGGGAGGACAGACGCCCCGTGATAATGACTCTGGTTCAGCATCATTAGATTTCCCCGGGCGCTGGGCCACAAGCCAGGCCCTGCCAGGTTTGCCGAGTGCTTCCCACTGTTTCTGCCGAGGGGATCTCTCTGGGGAGGGCTCCAGGCAGGGCCTGGCATCGCGGGCGCCAGCTGGGCGCTGCACACGGGGGCCGTTAGGGCCCGGGCCACCTCTGCAGGAGTGAGCCGTCCTGCCTGGGTCCTGGAATGCCCTGCGTCCCAGCAGCTGCGGGGGGCGCCTGTGCAGGGCAGGAGGAAAGGCCGACCCCGCTTGCCCGTCCTGACTGGGCTGACTCGGTGTCTCCCGTCTCTGAAGTGGGGAGAACAAGGGCACTCAGGATGGCGGCTCTCCTGGAGCCTGTCTCCGTTCCCGTCACAGTGGGGCGGAGGCCCCTGCCAGCCTCGCACTGGAGGGGCTGCACGGGGCCCCCGCCAGCCCTGCCAGCCGGGTAGTGTGAAGCCCGGGTCAGAGAGGTGTGCGCTTGTGGCTTTTGATGATGAGGTAGGTGTCCACCACGGGTTTCACTGCTGAGGATAGATTTGAATGTTTCCTCCCTTAGTCCAGGAGTCATGAACATGACCCATACGTTTGTTTGGTACGTATGATTTTTTTTTTTTTTTTTTAAGTAAATGAATTAGAGGAACACTTAAAAATCAAGTGGCTTCTCAAAAGAAAAAAAACAGGCAAGCTGAATTTCTCCTTTTGAGAAACGAAACCATATGGCCTTTGTGAGCAGAGGTCAGTGGGTCCGAACAGCAGCCTCCCTGTTGAGCCAGGCCTTTCGGCTCTGCGCACCGTCCCTGTGAGCATCTGAATGCGCCTTCGCCACTCTAGTGTGGCTCCCTTGCTGTACCGGCAGGGGGACGGGGCCTGGCGGTGGGTGAGGGGGTGGCCTTCAGGGGTTGGCCTGCCCCCGATACCAGCCGCCAGAGTAACCCTGCCTCCTCCCGCTCCAGGTGTGCTCATATACCGGGACTACCCCCTGGAGCTGTTCATGGCCCAGTGCTACGGCAACGTGAGCGACCTGGGCAAGGGGCGCCAGATGCCCGTCCACTACGGCTGCAGGGAGCGCCACTTCGTCACCATCTCCTCTCCACTGGCCACGCAGATCCCCCAGGGTGAGAACGCACGCCCAGGCCCGGCACACATGGACTGCCAACGTTCCCCGCTCGGGCCCTCACCTCCTCCACCGGGGCCTCCTGGTGGGCGCCAGGACCGAGCGCTGGTCTGGGCGCTAGACTTACAAGATCTCTTTCTGGGACCCTCGTGCGAGGGCTCTGGTGGCGTTCGGCAGGCACAGCCACACTCTGTTTCCCATGCTGGTGCTTGCCTCTTGTCTGTTCACCGGCACAGCCAGCCGTGTGGAACTGTGTGCCAGGTTCCTTGCTAAAGGTCACTGGCAGGTTGCGAGAAGAGCTGGCTCTCATGTTGTGGACCAGGTGGCTCCAGAGCCCAGGTTCTCTACCCCCACCCTGGTCTTCCTCTGTCCTCGGAGTCTGACTCACCCAAAACTGATTCTGGAAGCGCATGATGCTTAGCGCAGCCGGTGTGACTTCTATTAAAGATGACCGCTTGTGAAGCAGACCCGCTTGGGGCCTGCAGTCACAGAGTGCAAAGACAAGGTCAGTCTGCTCCAGGGCAGACACTTGAGCTGATGTGTGCACGGTTTAGCAGAGTCCCAGGCACGTTCGCCCCTAGTGAGTTTTAGATATCTGAGAACAAGGGCGGTTTATGTCTGAGGTGGGAGGTGGACAGGGCAGCCTTCTCGGTGGAGGTAGCATTTTCACTGATCTCCATTCCGTAGAATTTCCATAAGTGGGGTCAGGCCCTCACCTTCTGTTTGGGTGAGTGGTTTAGTCAGTCAGTTGGATATGTCTGGAGTCCATGCGGTGTGCTGGGCACCGTTCTGAGAGCAGTGAACAGAGGCAGCAAAACCCTGAGGCCTCCTGGTGCTGACCCTGGTGGGGGAGATGGACGGCATCCAGAGCAGATAACACGTGGAGTATGTCAGGGGTCATAAGGCCTACCGGGAAAACAGCCCAGGTGTGATATGGGCTCTTGACTTTTGAGCACACTGGGTGGGGGAGGAGGAGCGAGTCCCGTCAGCCTGGCTGGGGGGTAACAGGGTGTGTGGGCGGAGCAGGGATGGGGAGGCTGCTCAGGCGCGCAGGGGGGAGGCGGGGCTGGGACCACCAGGGCAAGCTGAGGAAGAGATCAAACTTTTAACTCCCATTTGGAGGTAGAGCAGGTGCGGGAATGACAGGACTGAAAGACGGTGAAGGTTTTGGCCTGAGTGGTTGGAAGGACAGAGCTGCCATCAGATGAGGGGAGAGGACCAGGCAGGGCAGCTTCTCAGGGGCTCAGGTGTTTTCTTCCCCTTAGAGCCTGGCGACCGCCAGCCTGACCCCCAGAGGCCCGGGTCGGGAACAGGTGTGAGTGCTGGTGAGATGCGCATGTCTCTGCTTTTGCAGCGGTTGGAGCGGCCTACGCGGCGAAGCGGGCCAATGCCAACAGAGTGGTCATCTGTTACTTCGGAGAGGGGGCGGCCAGTGAGGGGGATGCCCACGCCGGCTTCAACTTCGCCGCCACCCTCGAGTGCCCCATCATCTTCTTCTGCCGGAACAACGGCTACGCCATCTCCACGCCCACCTCGGAGCAGTACCGCGGGGACGGCATTGGTGAGGGCCCTGCTGGGTGCCTGCCCCTCCCCTCCCGGCTCAGGTCTCGACAGAGCCCTGGGGCCAGGCTGGCCTCTCTGTACCCACAGCGGCTCGAGGCCCCGGGTATGGCATCCTGTCTATCCGCGTGGATGGCAATGATGTGTTTGCCGTGTACAATGCCACCAAGGAGGCCCGGCGGCGGGCCGTGGCGGAGAACCAGCCCTTCCTCATTGAGGCCATGACCTACAGGTATCGGCTGACTGCCCCCATCATCCCCCAATTGTGACAGCCTGTCCCCGGCTCCTCCCCCACATTGGTCACTGTCCCCACTGCACGACCCCATTGCCCGAACTGTCTGGCATCTTCTGGCCTTTATTCCATTCCCACTCCTTTGTTCCTAGTTTAGCCCTGCCCTCCTGACCCTCGCCTGTGGGCCGCAGCCTGACCTGGGCCTCCCCTCCCCCTGTAGGATTGGGCACCACAGCACCAGTGATGACAGCTCGGCGTACCGCTCGGTGGACGAGGTCAACTACTGGGACAAGCAGGACCACCCCATCTCCCGGCTGCGGCATTACCTGCAGAGCCGCGGCTGGTGGGACGACGAGCAGGAGAAGGCCTGGAGGAAGCAGTCCCGCAAGAAGGTAAGGCAGGGCTTCCCTTCCCCAGTTGGAAACCACCCCAGGGGCCATGCTTCTGTCTGATGCTTCATAAGGAACGCTGCACGAACGGAGAGGCTGGGGGGGTTGTTCGTTGTCATTTAGTTGCTCATTCGCAGCCAACTCTTTTGTGACCCTATGGACTGTAGCCCACCAGGCTCCTCCGTCCATGGGATTTCCCTTGCAGGAATACTGGGGTATTCCCTCTCCAGGGGATATTGCGATTTCCTTCTCCAGGGGATCTTCCCAACCCAGGGATCGAACCCACATCTCCTGTACTGGCAGGAGGATTCTTTTCTATTGAACCACCTGGGAAGCCCAGCTGTGGGGGTGGAGGGGGGGGTGCCATTGAACGGAGTCTTGGGGATCGCCCTGATGTCACGATGCCCAGGCACGGGCACCTTGGCTATGTTCCAGCAGATGTCTGTCCCCAGCTCTTTCACCTCTGAAGAGGGATACTGGGTACCTGCCTCAGAAGCTTGTCTGAGGCCTTGCACTTACTCCACATGCAGTTTAGGTGTCCACCAGAGTCCGTGCACTGCCCTCCTCAGCCCTGGTCATCAAATGCCAGGGACATTGCAGCCCAGTGGGCAGGGCATACCCTGGTGTTGGCCAGCACGTGCTTCCTGACTCTGCCCCGACCATGTCATCATGGACACGTTTTTTTCTTTGCCTTGCTTTCCTCACCCAAGTTACCTGCTTCTTAAGGCCGCTAAGAGGCTGAAATGATTCTGTACTCTTAGTACAGCGCCGGGTTACACTAAGGATGGAGCAGCTGGGGTTGGTGATGTTAGCTGTCACCACTGTTACGATGATTATTTCCATCATCTGCGTGGGAACTTGAGGCTCAGGGGTGTCCAACAGGAAGAGGTAGGTTCCTGGGTGAGGGATCGACTGCCTGCCCACCGTCCCTTGTCTCCCAGGTAATGGAGGCCTTTGAGCAGGCTGAGCGGAAGCTGAAGCCCAACCCCAACTTGATCTTCTCGGATGTGTATCAGGAGATGCCTGCCCAGCTCCGCAAACAGCAGGAGTCTCTGGCACGTCATCTCCAGACCTATGGCGAACACTACCCGCTGGACCACTTTGAGAAGTGAGGCCACTCGCGCCAAATGAGGCCCCACAGACCTTAGGGTAGTGCCTCAAATACCACAAGAGCCAGCCCCAGTTTGAGGGGCAGACGGGACTGGCAGGGTGCCAGCTTCCTCAGCAGCTGCCTCTAGCACACTCAGGAGCCAGGCAGTATTTGAGGTGTCTCCTGCTCCGCTAGGCTGTTACACTGGGGGTGTCCTTGGTCAGCCCCCTCTCCGCCCTGAGTTACATGGGCTTCTCCCAGGGGCTGGGCGAGGGCACCTCTGGGGCTGGACGTGGCCGGTTAGCCTGTGGAGCTTGACTCAGGATGAGAGGTCAGCATGTAGTGAATAAACTGTCTCTGTGTTTGGCTCCCTGCCACCTCTGGTTTCTGTTTCCTGGAGTGGGGACAGTGGAGCGAGGCCAGCATGGCTGGCTTGGGACTCCCCTAGCTCCTCCACTGGAGATGAGTAAAGCCACGGCTGTTGAGCTGTTGTCTTCCTCCAGAGACTTTCATAAGCTGGAGGGTCAGCTTCAGTGAATGGCATGGGTGTGGGGTCCTCCAGAGATGACCTCAGGTCTCCCGAAGAACGGGTCAGAGCTGGCGTCCAGCATGACGGCTCGGCCATTAGAGCGGACCTCGCCCAGGGTGGGGGCAGCCGAGCCTTGCTCTGTACACTACCCCAGGTTCCGATAGACAAGAGAGATGACTCTAGGTCTTAGAATGCGGAGCGCGCGTATTTTGTTTCAAAAACAAAGACGAGGCCCAGGAGGGGCAGCCTCCATTCCAGGACCGCCTTCCTCACCCCTCAGGGGCTGCCCTGCCCGCTCCTTCACCTCCGGGGCTCAGCAACGGAGCCCAGGGTCCTGCAGCTGTTTCCAGAGCCGGATGCTGTCCTGAGGGCTGAGGGGTCGCACAAGCAGCAGGTCTCGGAAGGCACAGGGGTCAGCAGTGCGGTCTGCCGGCCAGGACGTGAGGAAGCCTTTGTGAGTCCTGGGGGCCAGGCCCAGGGCTTGGAAGCACAGGCCAGTGTAGACGTCGCCAAAGGGGAAGGGGGCCACGCGGGCCGCCGCCTGCAGCAGCCAGGGTGCCAAGCGCCCCGAGATCACGTAGCCGCCCCCACTGGCATAGGCCGGGTAGCTGCCCTCGAAGAAGGACCCGGGCACGTAGAAGGGTCCTCCGGGCTTCCGGAGGGGCTTGGCCTGGGTAAAGACCTCACCCAGGTAGAGGCCCCGGGCCCGGGCAGGCGACAGGCCCCGCAGGTGGTCCAGCAGAGCAGGGGTGTGCACGAAGGCGTCGTCCTGGGCCTGCAGGACAAAACTCACGCCGGGGCAGTGGCGGCCAAGCCAGGCCAGCAGCATCAAGTCCTTGAGCGTCTGGTTGAAGGGGACGTCGAGGAAGTCCCAGAGCAGCAGGTCACTGTAGCGGCAGCTTTCCCAGGACACCAGGGTGCTGAGGTCCGGCCCCGCCTGGCCCACTGGGGACCCCAGGAGGAAGAGCAGCCGGACCCCGGGGGCCGACCCGCCCCACGTCTGCCTCACGGCCTGTCGTTCCGCAAAGCGCCCTGGTTCTGACTTGACAGCCAACAGCAGGAAGGGGACGTCACTGGGATCCCCGCAGCCGGTCACCTGGCCTCCGCCGCCTGCGGGCAGCCACTGTGGGAAGCTCCGGCAGGCGGCCCACAGCAGGAAGCGGCGGAGGTCCTCGGGGTAGGAAGCAAAGTCAGGGATCTCGGCCGCAGCGGCAGCCCCCCAAGCGCCACAGTCCCCAGCCTCTGTGCTGTTCACTCCAGGCAGGGTCCCCAGACGCCACTGCTGCTGGTTCCAGTAAGCCGAGGGCAGCGGGCCAGTCTGGCCCAGACGGGCTGAGAGGTTGGCTGGCAGGGTGGGTTCGGTGCTGGCTGGTGTGGAGCCTGGCGGGCTGCTGCGGGGTCCTGGGTAGGCCTTGCCCAGCTGGGGCTCGGACATCCACTCGATGTACACTTTGAGGCCCAGGAGTGTGAGCAGGGCTGACAGGCAGAGAAGGCACTTGTGGCAGCGCATGACCTGGCCCGGGGAGGGGCGGCTGTGGGAGTGGCTGAAGAGACACAGGGGCCTTTGGGGCCGGGCCGCTCCGGTGAGGCTTCTGCGGTCCAGAACCTGACCCGGCCCTCCACCGACCACCCGAAGCCCGTCTTCCTGGACCGGCGAACCCCTGCCCCACTGCCATTCCAGCTCCTGGCTCTTTCCACTCAGCCACTCAGACCCCTTCTGTCTTCCCCGTCCCCATCCCCACCCTCCTAGAGACCAGGGGCTCCGCGTTCCTGCCCCACCCTTCCCCTCCTCACCAGGAGTCGGATCACAGGGATCACGTCCTCGCCCCACAGCCCCCACCCCAGGCACTGCTCCCTCCTCACCTCTGGGGCCAGCTCCGGTCAACTCCAGTGCCCTGGGCCTGGGTCCGGCTCTCTCCGCCGCCTCCCTCTGCCCTCGGTCCGGAGGTGCCGGTGTTGTTCTCCAGCCCAGCCCAGCCCAGCCGGTCCTCGGGCGGGGAGGGCCCCAGGGGCCGGGAGGGGCTGGGGCGGGGCTGAGGGAGAAGGGGGGCGGGGGAGGGCGAGAGGCAGGCCTGAGGGATGGGGCTGGGGCGTGTCAGGGCTGGTTTTCTGGTGAGACCGCGGGAAAGGTGCAGGGGAGCCGGCAGGCCCGGGAGGGGAGGACAGGGGCCTCAGAGAGAGTCCCAGGGAAGGTGAGGCTGAGGGCCACTGAGCCGGGACTGGGAAGTGTCAGAGTGACCCAGGGAGAGGCAGAGCCCTAAAGTGGCCAAGCCTGAGGCCAGGGGTTGGGCCTGGCCAGGGGTGGAGGCGGGTGGTGAATGTGCTGAGAGGGCAGGGGGCCTTGCCAGAGCGGAGGGTGTTGCCAGGAGTCAGGGTGGAGGGGGGAAGGGGACTAGTGAGGAGAAGACATTAGCCAGGAAGCAGAGAGCCGGAGAGACCACAGGGGCAGGGCGGGAGGAGAGAGAGGCTCAGGGAGGCCAAGAGGAGAGGCTAGAGGTGGAACCGCAGAAGATAAGGGGAGCCCTGGGGGGAAGGGGTGGGAGAGAATGTGGAGGGGCAGGTGGAGGGACTCGGGGTGGAAGCAGAGAGCCAGGAGTGGGCGAACAGCCAGAGCCAGGGAGAGGCCGAGAGGGAGCTGGGGGGGGAGCTGGGGAGGGAGTGGGCGGAGGGGGAGCCAAGCCAGGGGCAGTGAAGGGTGACGGGTGGGGGCACAGGGAGCCCTGGAGCTGGGCTGACCCCCGCACCCCCTCCATTCCCTTGGATGCCCGACAGGGCTGCAGTCCGTCCCTCCTGGTCCCTCTCTCCAGCCCTGGGCCGGCCCTGCCTACAGCTGCACGGTGACTCCAGGAACACTCACATCCGGCCCCCTCGGGACCAGAGGGTGTCTGCCTGTGTTTATGGCCCTACCCTCCAGGGGCCTCTGCTGTTGGGGCTGCTACAGCTGTCTGGGGAGGCAGGCTGGTGGGGCTGGCTCATCTAAGACCTCCTGGAGCCTGGGGTGAGAGTGAGGGAAACCCCCTCCCCCGCAGGTGAGCTTGGCCTGACCCCCCACTTGGGAACTGTCCAAATCGCTGCAGGAGCCCTATCTGTCAGCAACAGCAGTTTGAGTAATGGAGCCCGTGAGACCAGATGGAGGAAGAGAGTGTGGAGAAGGTGGGGACTATTGATGGAGTAAAAGCCAGAGTGGGCTGGGGCAGGGCTCTGAGAGCCCCTGGAAGGGGTCTGCAAGCCTTTTTACCCCCAGGCTGGGCAGGGGGGCTGTCTAACCCCCTGACTCTTGGCTCATCTAGCTACTCCCATAGCACAGACCAGGGGCAGGGCAGAGAGTTTGGGTTGCTGTATGCCTTAATCTGCAGACATTCCAGTGAGGAGAGAAACCATCCAGTGACTGGAACAGGTGAGATCAGATGTCGAGTGACTAAAGAGGTAGGTGCCTTCTGGTAGAATGTGGACCTCGGCCTGCACTTCTGCCTCCCCAGGTCTTTGGATCTCCCTCTCCAGTTTATGCCTGAGCAGTTCAGGTTTCTCACCTTAGTCACCGTAGGTCACTGTTGAGTCCCAAGTTCCAGTCAGCCAACCAAGAAAACTGTCAGGCCAACACCAGCTGCACTAGCTAACTCATTATATCCAGAGTCTCCAGTAAGTGCCGTTCTATCAGTGAGCTTCGCTCCGTGCGGTGTGAGGTCCGCTTTCCCTGGCCTAACATCCGAGAATCCACTCCCGTGCGGCTTCTTGAGTGTTGACTGTACATCTGTCTGCAGGTCTTGCCCTTCCGTGTAAGAGCTGTTCCCTTCTGGGGCGCAGTGAGCACCTGCTCCCCTGGAGCGTGCTGAGGCTTGACCTGTGGCACTTGCAGGTCTAGTGACAGCAGGGGGCGCTCGTAAGTGTCAAGAAAAGCTGATCTCCCTTTCAAGGCATTTGCCCCAGGGGAGGTCATGGCTGGGTTTTCAAGTGTAGGATCGCAGGTGGTCTCCCCACATTGTTAGGGAAGGCTTCCAGGAACTCGGGGGTTCAAGGTCGTCTGTTTCCTCTGGGTCCAACCAGATGATCTGAATCCAGTTTTCTGGATCCCACTGTGTACCAGTCAGTGCCCTCACTTCCACCAGATAAGAAACTTGTCCAGACTGGGGGGTTCAAGTGTCCTAACTCTGCAACCCACAGACCTAAACACTGTGTTGTATTTTCAGCAGTATCTATAAGCAATAACTTTGGTGGGGGGGAAATGCTGTCATGGGAGCTTGCCAATTCCGAGGGGGTGACTGAGCTGGGCACTTGAGGGAATCTGCCCAACCCTATCTTTAGAGCTGTCATTACTGCCAGTGTCATGCCCAGCAGCCACAGGGCCCCCCAGGGCACATGGCACCTCACTGGCACCTCATCACAACCCCAGGCGATAACATTTTTGTGATGCTGCTACATGCCTTGGATTTTTATTTTTTTACTTTTTATTTTATACTGGAGTATTCCCAGGTAGCTCAGTGGTTAAAAAAAAAAAAACAAAAAAAAACCTGCCTGCCAGGGCAGGAGATGGTACATTGGATCCCTGGGTTGGGAAGATTCCCTGGAGGAGGAAATGGCAACCCACTCCAGTATTCTTGCCTGGAGAATCCCATGGACAGAGGAGCCTGGTGAGTGACAGTCCTTGGGTTCACAGAGTTGGATATGACTAAGTGACTAAACAATAGTTGATTAACAGTATTAGCTTCAGGTGTATAGTAAAGTGATTCATGTACATGTTATCTTATTTTTCAAATTCTTTTCCCATTTAGATAATTACAGACCATGAGCAGAGTTTGCTGTTATACATAAGGTCTTTGTTGGTTATTTAGCCTATTTTTTGTTTGGCCCCTCTTAGTTCCCCAGCCAGGGATTGAACCTATGCCTGAGAGGGTAACAGGCAAGAAGGCCAGAGGTTCCCAAGCAGCAGGAGGAAATAAACTGCAAGTGGCAGACGTCCTGCCTTGAGCTAACCAATGTCTTTCTTGTGGAAATGTTTTTTAAACTACGTACTTGCTTTAGAATTTGCCTTTCTTCAAAATGGTTCCACCCAAGACTTTTTTTCTTTTCTCAAACCTTGGGCTGATAATGGCTCAACAAGCCAGTATTCCTATCAATTGTTTTATGGCTGGGGGATGCCATCCTGTCTATTGTGGGAGTCTGGTGAAACTCCCTCGGCCTTGAGCTGTCTCTCATATCTGATTAATAGCTTTCTAACAGATGTAAAACACCTTGCTAAAAACTAGCAAGGGGGCACTCTTTCTGTCCCCTTATGATGTCCATGTCAGAAGCTTTCTCTATCTCTATACTCTAATAAAACTTTGTTACACAAAAAGTTCCCCAAGTAGTCAAGCCTCATCTCTGACCCCAGATTGAAATCCTCTCCTCCAGAGGTCACGAAGCCCAGTGAAACACACAGCTTACAGCAGCAAACTTTCATGCCGTCAGCAGTGGAAGCACAGTCCTAAGCACTGGACCACCAGGGAACTCCCTATTTTAAATATAGCAGCATGTGCATGTCAATCCCAAACTCCCAGGCTATCTCCTCTCCTTCCCCTCAGTAGCCATTGGTTTTTCTCTTAAGTCTATGAGTTTTTGGTTTGTAAGTTCATTTGTATCATTTTTAAAAAATTCTACATATAAGTGATATCATATTTTTCTCTCTCAGACTTACTTCACTTAATATGATAATCTCCCAGTCCATCCATGCTGTTGCAAAATGGCACTACTTCTTTTTCATGGCTGAGTAGTATTCCACCATGTATCACATATACCCCCTACATCTTTGTTATCCATTCATCTTGTTGATGGCATCTAGGCCGAGGGTTTCTAATGTTTCATTTCCTACTGCCAAGGAGCTCAGCAGTGGACTCAACCAAAGGCATCATTATCCATTCATTCTGTTGATGACATTTAGGCCATGGATTTCTAATGTCTCATTTCCCACTGCCAAGGAGCTCAGTAGTGCAATTAAGCCAAAGGCCGGAACCAACCAACCCCCCAAATCCTGTCTTTGTGAATTTATCTCTGGGAACACTCCAGATGCCAAGGCTCTTATCAGTCTGGATCCAGTCTAGAGAGAAAAGCCACACAGTAATTTGAACAGGGAAAGTTTAATATAGAGAATCAATAACTTTAACAGCAAAGTGAAGTAAGGAGGGGATTCACTGGTAAGGGGCCCTGGTAGTTACTGGAAATCCACCTTCAGGGGTGTGGTGGAGAGACATTCAGACACCTCAGTGGAGGCTGTCCTCGGCAGAGTGGGGGGTGGAGGGCGCCAGGGGAAGCTGCTGACCACCTGATTCACCTCAGCAGATGCGGGGAGCCCTGCACCACCATGCGCTGCAGGGCAGCTGAGCAAGCACCCCTGAGCAAAGCCAGAAAGCAAAAGCCTTCCCTCCCTAGAGGCACATCTCTCGGACGCCCTCTACTGGCAAACCTTATCAGGCCAGTTATACTGGAGAATACTTCTAAGGCCCAGATCAATTTTCACAGAGCAAACAAAGTTGAATTTGGAGCTGAGCGTCAATAACTCAGTAAGCGGAACACTGTGGAACTCCCCGCATGCAGTGGGTATGGACGAGGGATGCTGCAGCCCGCGGTGAGCCGAGTCATCCCACATAGGGAAGAACCAGCCCTGCAGAATGCCAGCAGTGCCCCCCTGACAGGAAACAGGAGCATATGCAAGTGGGATAATCCGATGAGACTCTTCTGACAAGTCAAGAGAAGTGCCAGAGAAGTGGGCACGGTGTGGGGCAACCACAAGGAAGAGTGCAGCTCCCTGGGGCTACTTGCAGCCAGAGGCCCTTACCTCCCCCAGGCTGGAGAAGGGGGCTCCTGAAACTGGGAAGGAGAGAAGCATGTGGAGAGGGCTACCTGACAAGCTGACAGGAGCTGTGAGCTTCAGGCTGGCTGCAGCCAGCCAGAGCACCCTGGCGGAGAACAAATCTCCCAACCTCAGGCTCTCCTCCCCTCACCCCAGCCCGACCCCCGGGGTTGAATGAGCCCAACAAAGCCAGAAGGATGAGCTGTTGGGCTCTCAGCAGAGCCTGGCCAAGACCCAGCTCGATGGGGAGGGGCCGAAGGCTAGGCGGGGATGGGGCTGCCGGCTGCATCCTGGGACTGCTCCTCTGGCCCCACCTTGAGGCCCTGTGCCCAGTCAGCCCCCAGAACCTCACAGTGGGGCAGCATCTCCTCCACCAGGATCTGAGTGAGGCCCGGGTTGGACACGGCAGGAAGGTCGGAGATATCCAGCCTGCAGAGGTTCCTGAGAGGAGGCAAGATGCAGGGGGGTCACATATAAGGATGGCGTCTGTGTGTGTGAGTGTGGGGGGTGTACCTGCCCCCACACTGACCCCAAACTTTTTAATAAAATCTTTGCTCAAATACATGAGATCCACTGTGTGGATCTGCACACCTCTGGCTCCTGCTGTCCCACATCAGTGTAAATATCTTGTAATTTCCTTAATACAAAAAGACAGGAAGACTAAGTCCTCCCACCCTCCCAGATGTTCACTGTGCAGCTCATCTATGCTGACCCACCACCAGCTCTAGATCTGTCCAGGAGGCAGGGATGGGGGGACTGCCCTCCCCTGGTCTGGGGCCCAGCCTCTCACTGGAGGTGGTGGAGGCAGGCGAGGCCCCGTTCAGAGATGCGGGGGCAGCCGGCCAGCGAGAGCTCCTGCAGCGAGTCGGCCAGCTGGTAGAGGCGGCTGAGACACCAGTCATCCAGGTGGGGACAGTGTCGCAGTGACAGGGACTGGAGCTCCTTCAGGGCCACTGCAGGGAGCAGAGGGCGGATGGCACTCAGGGCCCGTCTGGAGCCCACCACAAACGGGCAGCGCCTGGCCTGTCTCCACCTCCTCCCGCCCCACCCCACTCACAGAGGTTGTCCAGGCCTTGGTAGTTGATGGCACAGCCACTGGCATCCACCGCCTCCAGGGGCACCTCCTGGAGCTTCCGGAACTCAAGGGAGGAGAGGCCACGCTCATCCGCCCGCATCCACTCCCTGTCCCGAAACCTGAAGAGAGGGCGTGTCAGCAGGGTCCCGCAACCTTCCAACCTCCTCATAACACTCCTAGCACCATATCAGAGAAACTGGTGCGCTCACTATACACCAGGCCCCGCGCTAAGGGCTTTACATGTCTGGTCTCATTGGGCCCCCTGACAACCTCATCAAGGATGGAGTGTTTGGCCAATTTTACATACCTGGAAGCTGAGGGTCGAAGAGATTATGGATATTAACATGAGAAAAAAGAGCTATGAGACAAGAATCCTTAGAGATGGGTGAATGTTGAGATATTTACAGACAGGTACACTATTTCTAAGGAGGGTGCTGGATGAAGTGCTCAAAACAAGTGAAATCTTAATTGGAACCAAGAGGAAGGCTAGATGAAGCCTATGTGAACTGTGTTTTAAAAACAGAAGGAAAATAAAGGGGAAAAACAAGAGGAGGAGGAGGGGGAAGGAAGAAAGAAAAGACACACTAGTGCTGACCGAGCACGCATGCTGTTGGCCTGTGACCCATGACAAGTGTCCAGACTGCAAAGTGTCCCTGAATCTTTACAGCACACCTTGTAGGTTAGACATGACCACCATCCGTGTTACTGATGACAAAACTGAAGCTCAGGAACAAGTCCCCAGCCACACGGCCAGGAGGGGCCAGAGACCAGGATGTGCACGGAAGCCAGTCAGACTGACATGAGTCTGTCCGACGGAGGAGCCCCAGGTTTAGAAAGTAGCTCTCCCGCCTCCCCACTCCACCCCACCCCCATTCTGACACCTTTGCCATCATACTTGACTGAGCCTCCCAGCTTCAAGACGAAATAGGCCCCTGCGACGTAGGGGCCGTATCGCTCCTTGATGTAGGTGACAGACCTGCCGGGAGAAGAGTAGCCGAGGGTGAGCCTTGAAGCACCACACCCCTTGCCAGGCCCCGGTGCTGCTGAGAGGGTCTCAGTCCACAGCACGGGATTGAGATGGGCAGGCAGACTGAACCAGATGGCAGATATTTACTGAGGGCCTCTGAAGTGCTGGGCACTGGGGGACAGTGGTGATCAAGGCGGATCATTGTCCTGCTCCTGCAGAGTTATTTCACAGGGGAAACAGATAACCAGCAAGTTAAGAACAAATCGCCGAGTATCAATTCCGTGATGAAGTTAATACTGAGGGAACAGACTAGGAGCGGCTCGGGTCGGGATGGGGGATGGAGGTGAGTGATTTGGTTTTCGTGTTGGAGGAGGTGAAACTTGAGAGTTGAATGAGAGAGGGATTGCAGAGGTCAGGGTCAGAGTCTGCCAGGCCAAGGGAAAAGCCAGTTGCAAAGGCTCAGAGGCTCGAATTAAGATGAACAAACGGCAATAAGGATGCCAGGCTGGCAGAGGTGAGTGGGTGTCCCAAGTAGAGGTCTCAAAGCTCAGTAAGGGGCCAGATTTTCGGCCTTGGAACTTGGCTTTTATTCTAGTTGCAGTCGGAAACCATAAGAGGGTTTTAAGCAAAATGGTAATGTTATCCATCTTCCTTTCTTAAGAGTCCTCTGGCTGCTGTGTAGGCTATAACGGGGCAAAAGGTGACCAGATAGGAGACAACTGCAGTCATCCAAGCATAAAATAAAAGGGCTCCGACCAGGCTACAGGCAGAAGGTGACATTGATGGACTGGATGTGGAGGGAAGGGAAGCAAAGACAGGAATCAGGGATAACTCCTCAGAATGTGGTCTGAACAATGGATGGGCAATGGTGCCACTGACCGGGATGGGGAAGGCCTGGGGATGAGGAGGCTGTTTTAGGGGGAAACCAAAGTTTGCTGTTATCCATGTGAGGTCTGACGTGCCAGCTAGACTTCCAAGAGGATATAGTAGGCAATGGATTGCCTCTATGAGTTGGAGGGTTTCATAAGCATGTGGGCTGGAAATGAAGAGGCACCTGGGCAAGGCTCACATTGGAAGCCCTAGGGCTTCCTGGAGTGGCAAGGGCAGGGTGGGCAGACCAGGGAGGCCTGGATAGCAGGGCTGGGCAGGCCAGGGGTTCTCACCGATTTTTCTTTTGCACCTTCAACACCTGTTTCCGGAGAAGGTACTCCCTCACAGCCTCCACATCATAGAAGCGGTCAGTCAGGAACTGGAGCAGTGTCCTCCCCTTCCTCTGACTGCCCTCCGGGTCCACTGCCTTGCTCAGGCCACGGATGCCGCTGGTACCTCTGTTCCATACCGGGGTCACTAGGCTCAGGGACTGGGGAGAAGAGGGGAGGAGGAGCTTGAGCACAGAGCCTCCTTCGAGACCCACAGCCAGATTCCCTTGGTTTTGCTCCCAAATCTTCCCTCTTCAACATTTCCCTGCTCATTTCTCTTCTAAGAACTTCCAGTTCTTTGGAATCTGCAAAATTTCCCCAGGCTTTCCCCAAGTTCTTTCCTTTAATCAATCTTAAATTCTCTTTGGGACTCCCCTAGTGGTCCAATGATTAAGAATCTCCCTGCCAATGCAGGGGATGTGAGTTCGATCCCTGGTCTGGGAAGATTCCCACATGCTGTGGAGCAACTAAGCCCACGTGCCACAACTACTGAGCCCACTTGACCTAGAGCCTGTTCTCCACAGAAAGATAAGCCACCTCAGTGAGAAGCCCGGGCACCACCGCTAAAGTAGCCCCTGCCTGTCACAGCTGGAGAAAGCTTGCACACAGCGACCAAGACCTAGCGCTGCCAAAAAAAACTTATCTTTGATTTGGCCTAAGGGTCTTCTTGTTTTCCTAAATTCTCCCCCTAACTTCCTCCAAGCTCTTAGTCTCTCACCAAACCTCTATTATCTGAACTCTTAATGTACTACAAATTCTCCCCTGAATTTTATCCACTTCCCAGCAGTTTTCCTAAATAAGGCATTCCTTTCCCCCAAATGTAACTTTTTTGGGGGGCTACACTGAGTCTTTATTGCTGCGCAGACTTTCTCTATTTGCAGTGATGGGGGGCTACTCTTCCATTCCAGTGTGCAGGCTTCTGATGCTGTGGCTTCTCCTGTTGCTGAGAAATGGGGTCTAGGGTGCTTTACCACTGAGCTACCAGCTCCCAAATATAATCTTAATTTCTCTCCAAACCATCCTTAATTTACCTCTTGAAGCTCCCAAATGTCTTCAAGTTCCACCCCACCAAAGTTTTCTCTTAAAGTGCCTCAGTTTCTCTTTTTGCTTTAACCAAATTCTCCCAATAGTTTTGCCCACATCCTTATTTTCCCTTAAAATTCCTTTTAAGCTCCCAACCTTACTTTAATTTTCCTAGGTCCATTCCTTGACTTTGCCGAATTCTTCCTAAATTCATTCCACAATATTGCAAATTCTCCCCTTAATTTCCCCTAGATCTTTTCCCTTGGAATTCCCAAATTCACCTCTTGGGTTTTCCATCAAAATTCCTAACTATTCCATGAGTTTCCCTCACCTTTGGTCTCCTACTCTTGGACCTCAAACCTCAGTTTTTCTGCCAATTTCTTCCAAACCCTCATCCTTTGCAAGTCCCACTGTCGTCTGCCCCTAGACTCCCAGAGCCCGTCGGATCCCTCCCTCTGATTGGTCTGGCGCACTTTCTCAGTCGGCACGCCCTGCTTCCCCATTGGTTTCTCTCCTTCGCTGCCGGTGACCCGCACCGATCCTCCGGCCCCCGACGACCACACGTCTCGGCGCCCAGAGCGAGGCTTAGCGGGAGAGGCCCCCTGCTCCTTCCCGCTCCTTGTCCGCTGGGCGCCGAGAGAGGTCCTGAAGGCAGAGACAGCAGAGCGGACACTAACTTAGAAGGCTCTAAAAGCTTCGGTCACCTACCGCCCTGGGCGCCGCCATCTTGCTAGGACTATGTAACCGGAAGGGGCTCGTCTTATCCAACCCACCAGGTCTCTTGTGACCACGCCCCCTCCGCTTTCCAGCCCTCCTCTTAAAGGGCTTCCGTGGTGGCTCAGACGATTAAGAATCCGCCTGCAATGCAGGAAACTCGGGGTTGATTCCTGGGTCAGGGAGATCCCCTGAAGAAGGGGATGACAACCCATTCCAGTATTCTTGCCTGGAGAATTCCATAACAGAGGAGCCTAGAGGGCTATTGTCTTCTACCGTCCACGGAGTCCCTAAGAGTTGAACATGACTGAGCAAATAACATTTTTTTAAATTTACTTTTTTATTGAAGGTTAGTTGCTTTACAGAATTTTGTTGTTTTCTGTCAAACCTTAACATGAATCAGCCATAGGAATATATGTATCCCCTCCCTTTTGAACCTCCCTCAAATCTCCCTCCCCATCCCATCCCTCTGGGTTGATACAGAGACCCTGTTTGAGTTTCCTGCGTCATATAGCAAATTCTCCGTTGGCTGTCTATTTTACACATGGTAATATAAATCTACATGTTACTCTTTACATACATCTCACCCTCTCCTCCCCTCTCCCCATTTCCATAAGTCTATTTTCTATGTCTGTTTCTCCATTTTTGCCCTGTAAATAAGTTCTTCAGAACCGTTCTTCTAGATTCCATATATGTGCATTAGATTATGATATTTATCTTTCACTTTCTGACTCACTTCACTCAGTATAATAGGTTCTAGGTTCATCCACCTCATCAGAACTGACTCAAATTTGTTCTTTTTATGGCCGAGTAATATTCCATTGTGTATATGTACCACAACTTCTTTATCCATTCATCTGTCGATGGGCATCTAGGTTGCTTCCATGTTCTAGCTATTGTAAATAGAGCTGCAATGAACAATGGGATACATGTTTTTTTTTCAACACTGGTTTCCTCAGGGTATTTGCCTCGGAGTGAGATTGCTGGGTCACATGGTGGTTTTATTTCTAGTTTTTAAAGGAATCACCATACTGTCTTCCACAGTGGCTGTATCAACTTACATTCCCACCAGCAGTGCAAGAGCATTCCCTTTTCTCCACACCCTCTCCAGCATTTATTGTTTATAGACTTTTTGATAATGGCCATTCTGACTCGTGTGAGGTGATATCTCGTTGTGGTTTTGATTTGCATTTCTCTAATAATGAGTGATGTTTAGCATCTTTTCATGTGTTTGTTAGCCATCTGTATGTCTTCTTTGGAGACATTAGGTCTTTTCCCCACTTTTTAAAATAACACTTAAAGGAGCACACACTTATTACTCTTCTTGGCTTCAGCAGTCTGTTGGACCTCTCTTTCCAATGGGCCTTAAAATGGGACCTGACAGTCTTTCCCTTAAGAGAGGGCTGTTGGAGTACCTTCCTTCTTTCTGACTGCACTCATAGTCCCTGTGAGCTTTCCCGTTTCTCTAGATCTAACTAACTGTTAATGCTTCCTTAGAACAGAAAAAGATGCACTGAAAAACTCCATATCTTTATTTTTTAATTATTATTTTTAAAAATATTTATTTATTTTTGACTGTACCGGGTCTTCGTTGCTGAGAGTGGGCTTTCTCTAGTTGTGGAGAGCATGGGCTGATCTGCTTTCCATCCTTGGGCTTCTCATTTCTCATTCTGGGTCCCACTTTGGCTTCTTGTTGTGATCATGGGCTCTAGGGCAAGCAGGCTTCAGTAGTTGCAGTGCATGGGCTTAGTTGCTCCTAGGCACGTGGGGTCGCCCTGGATCAGGGATTGAACCGGTGTGTCCTGCATTGCAAGGTGGATTCTTATCCACTTGGCCACAAGGGAAGCCCGCATCTTTCTTTAAAGCAGGGTCAGGGAAGGGAAAGGTCGAATAGATGGTGATCTTAGATTTCAAGGTAAGGGACAGAGTCAGAATTTCAAGACTAGTAGTGTGATGTGTTGGCAATTTCAGTTTAGAGTTCAAGGCTACATCTCAAGGGAAAATTCATTATGAAGTCTTGTGGATAGAATTACTCATTCATTCATTCTACAAATATTTACTGAGTCCCTACCATGTGGCAGGCACTGTTCTGAGTTGTGAGATTACCATGGAACCAAGGCTCTTACTGGAATGGAGCCAACATTCCAGTCAGTGAGAGGATGGTTAAGAAACAAATGAATAAGCAAGATAATTTCAGACAGTGTTTGATAAGAGGCAAATAAAAACAAGCCATATAATAGGGAGTGACTGAGGCACAGGGCCATCAGTAAAGACCTCTGTGAAGTGGTGACTTTTAAGTGGAGGTGAGGGATGAGAAGGAAACAGCCATTCAAGGGCCTGGGGGGAAAGTGTTTCAGGCAGAGGTAACAGTCAGTCCAAAGGCTCAGAGCTGGGACCAGCTTGCACAGAGGTGTGGGAGACTGGGTCAGAGAAGAGGGCAAGAAACTGTGCTTTATTCCATTTGTACAGGCATGCCTTGGTCTGATTTATATTTTCTTTTTTAAGATTATATTTATTCATTTATTTATAGCTGTGGTGGGTCTTTGTTGCTGCACACAGGCTTTGCTTTTTCTAGTTGTGACAAGTGAGGAGCTACTCTGTTGTGGTGCGCGGGCCTGTTAGGGTGTATTCTCGTGTTGTGGAGCACAGGCTCTAGAGTGTGCACGCTCAGTAGTTGTGGCACAGGAAGTTAGTTGCTCCAAGGCATGTGGGATCATCCGAGACCAGGGATCAAACTTGTGTCCCCTACATTGGCAGGCGGATTCTTAACCACTGGACTGCCAGGGAAGTCCTAACAGATATTAGATGCTAACTATGGACGGTGATTGCAGCCATGAAATTAAAAGATGCTAGCTCTTGGGTAGAAAAGCCATGACAAACTTAGACAGCATATTAAAAAGTAGAGACATCACTTTGCCAACAAAAGTCTGTCTAGTCAAAGCTATTGTTTTTCCGGTAGTCATGTATGAATATGAGAGTTGGACCATAAAGAAAGCTGAGCACCTAAGAACTGATGCTTTTGAATTGTGGTGCTGGAGAAGGCTCTTGAGAGTCCCTTCGGCAGCAAGGAGATCAAACCAGTCAATCCTAAAGGAAATCAACCCTGAATATTCATTGAAAGGACTGATGCTAAAGTTCCAATACTTTGGCCACCTGATATGAAGAGCCAACTCATTGGAAAAGACCCTGGTGCTGGGAAAGATGGAAGGCAAAAGAATGAGGAGGTGGTAGAGGATGAGATACAACTGATAAATTGTGGTGGTTGTTGTTTCGCTGTTTAGTCGATAAGTCATGTCCAGTTCTTTTGCAACTCCATGGACTGTATGTAGCCCACCAGGCTCCTCTGTCCAAGGGATTTTCCAGGCAAGAATACCGAATCTGGTTGCCATTTCCTGCTCCAAGGGATCCTCCCCACCCAGAGATTGAACCTACATCTCCTGCATTGCCAGGCAGATTCTTTACTGCTGAGCTACCAGGGAAGCCCCTCAAAACAACAACAACAACAACAACAAAAAAAAACTGTGGTAGATCTATCCAATAGAATTCTGTGTCAGTCAGGATCCCAGCAGAAAAGTAATTCACACACAAGTAAGATAATTGAGCATTTAATAATAGCACTCTTTACAAAGTGAGGGGTATCCAATGAGGGATGGTGAAGCACCTGTAAACTAGCCACAGAGAGGCTCTGTTACACTCTTATCCTTGAAGGGTCAAAGGGAGAGAGCAGTCCCTGGAACTCGGTAAAACCTATGGGTACAAAAGAAGGCCAACAGGAGTCATGGCCAAAACAAGTTGCACAACCAAGCTCATCAGTGGGGAAGAGGGAAGTAAAATCCTCTCCTAAGGAAAGGACCAGTGGGAGGGAAGAAAATATTTTGAAAATAATACAATCTACCACAGACGAGACTTCCAGCAACTCTCCTACCACCATATGGATGATACCAGACAACAGAAGAGACAAAGAGAGCAGAGAGATTGAGAAAACCAGAGTCCCACTCCAGTATTCTTGCCTGGAGAATCCCAAGGACAGAGGAACCTGGCAGGCTACTGTCCATGGGGTTGCAAGAGTCAGACACGACCTAGTGACTAAACTACTGCTGCTGCTAAAGACATCATCACAACAAAAAAGGCTGAGAGCTGAAGAACTGATACCTTCAAACTGCGATGCTGGAGAAGACTTGAGAGTCCTTTGAACAGCAAGGAGATCAAACCAGTCAATCCTAAAGGAAATCAAACCTGAATATTCATTGGAAGGACTGATGCTGAAGCTGAAGCTCCAATACTTTGGTCACCTGATGCGAAGAGCCGACTCATTGGAAAAGACCCTGATGCTGGGAAAGATTGAAGGCAGGAGGAGAAGGGGATGACAGAGGATGACATGGTTGGATGGCATCACTGACTCAATGGACATGAGTTGAGCAAACTCTGGGAGATGGTGAAGGAGAGGGAAGCCTGGCGTGCTGCAATCCATGGGATCACAAAGAGTTGGACATGACGGAGCAGCTGAACAACAACAAAGACATCATTTAAAGCCTGAATCCAGCATGTCTGTCTGCTCTTGGCCTGCCCCAGAGCTCCTAAAAATAGATTCCCATTTCTGCCTAAATGAATTTGAGTTAGATTTCCATTGCTTACAGCAGTAGAACTACATCTTTTGAGGGAAAGTCTTCATCTAGCTCTGTTACCATCTCCCATCAGTCATGAGCACTGACTCAACTTCCATTGGTTGAAAATCTCAACCAATGAACTTTCCCAAAGGAATCAACTGTCTCCACTAAGAGACAGAGACCAATAACATCATAGCTTCCTAACATTTTAATAGGACAATTTGAAAATATACAGAAAAGTTGAATGATTTTGTACAGTAAGTCACTGCCTAGGTTCTGTAACTGGCATTAGTAAATGTTAGTTACTCAGTCATGTCCAACTCCTTGTGACCTCCCATGGACTTTAGCCCACCAGGCTTCTCTGTCCATGGAATTCTCCAGGCAAGAATAGTGGAGTGCCAAGAGTAGGGTTGCCATTCCCTTCTCCGGGGTATCTCCCCACCCCAGGGATCGATCACCAACTCAATGGACATGAATTTCAGCAAACTCCCGGAGGTAGTTTGGTGTGGACAGAGGACAGAGGAGCCTGGTGTGCTGCAGTTCATGGCGGGGCCTGAATTGCTAGTGATAATGTCTGTGGACAAGTCCAGGGTTGACAGAACTGCTGCTCAGCCTGGGCCAGCAGCCTGGGCACCAAGGCACTCTGGCTGAGGGATCGTTCTCCTGGAAGTCACTTCTGGTTCCTCAGGCACAGGCGCTGGGAAGCCCTGCAAGGGCCAGAGTGGAGAAGACGGGCAAGGATCAAACCAGGCGAAGATAGGAGTAAGTGGAGGAAAGGGCTGCAGGGGGAGTTGGGGAGGAGCAGTGGGAGGGACCCAGAAGGGGCGGGGCAAGAAGAGGCGGGGCAGCCACTCACCCGTGAGGGGTCAATCTGAGAAGCGGCAGGGAGGGGTGGAGTTTGACCTCCGGCCAGAGGGGCTGAGGTTGGATCCCTGTGAACTGACCTGATGTTACACTTCAATTTAAACACATACATATCGCGCGCGCACACACACACACATCCTCCCACACACACGAAGCTGCTGATCCTCCGTGGAGAAGGGACTTTGTGATGCCAGGGGGTGCTCCCCCACCCTCCACTGCCCTTTACTCCCCTCCCTCCGCCCCCAACTCCCCAGGGGCTAGGTCACTCTGGACCTTGCTACTTCCTGTTCCTGGCTGCCGCAGTTCAGAGGCTATGGAGCTCTGGAAGAAGCTGAGGCAGGCTGGACTGGTGCCCCCAGGGCTGGGCCCACCCCCGCGGGCCCTGAGGGGAGTCCCCCCAGCGGAGAAGGTGGGTCAGACCCTCGCGTCGCCAGGGGCTGGCGCTGGAGGTGCCAGGGAGAGTCTGCTGTGGATCTGGGAGGAGCTGGTGAGTGAGGGGTTCAGAGGAATCAGAGATGGGGGAGTGGGGAGTGGAGAAATGAATGGGGATGAATGAAAGTAAAAGGTGCCAGAGACTGAAAGACAGAAAGTGAGAGACAGGAATAGAGAAATAGAGGCAGACACAGATACACACAGAGTGAGACGGAGACGGATAGAGACACAGAAAGACACTAAGAGTGACAGACAGTAATAGAGACAGAGAGATCCAGAGACAGAGAAACAAGAGATGGAAAGCAGAGACTGAGAGCCAAAGACAGGCTCATGTTAAATCTGAAAGGCAGAGATGGAGAAAGTCAAAGGCAGGGGCAGAGAAATAGAGACAGACAGAAAGACAGGATCTAGAAAGACAGAGGGAGACAGCCAAGTAGAGACAGATAACAAGAGAGGGAGACCTAATAAGAGAGATGGAGACTAAGATCAGGACACAGAGAGAGAACAAGAGAGGCGGAGAAAGCGAGGGACAGTGAAATGCAGAGACCATGACCGTGGGAGACAGGACAGAAGCAGGCTGACAGAGTCCAGGGACACAGTGAGGGTCCCACCCGTATGCTGTGGGCCAGGACTGTTAAAGAAAAAGATGACACCTGTTAAAGATGGCAAGGCTGTAGGTATAAAGACCCGCTGTGATGGGATTTTGTAGTAGAGGAGAGAGATTGGGCTGAACCTTGAATATAGCATGGGCAATTGGGAATTGACAGCCAAGGAGCAGAGTCAGGGGATAGAACATTCCTAAGAGGCTGGGGTGTCCCTGGAGGTCTAGTAGTGAAGCCTCAGAGAGGTTCCAATGCAGGGGATTTGAGTTCGATCCCTGCTGGGATAACTAAGGTCCCACATGCCAAGTGGCAGAGCCAAAAGAGGGGAAAAAAGGAAAATTCCCAAGAGGCAACCTCAGGGGTGAGGGGGGAGTCTGGCTAAACTGATCTAGCAGGATTCTTGCTGAAGGCAGGCCAGGGTGATCAGCCATCACCTGGGGGATGGGGGAGGAGGGAGGACGAGGAATCTGATCAGATATGGAAGAGGGTGTTGTTAGTCTCTTAGTCGAGTCCAACTCTTTACGACCCCATGAACTGTAGCCCGCCAGGCTCCTCTGTCTATGGAATTCTCCAGGCAAGAGTACTGGAGTGGGTTGCCTTTCCCTTCTCCAGGGAATCTTCCCGACCCAGAAATTGAACCAGGGTCTCCTGCATTGCAAGCAGATTCTTTACCATCTGAGCCACCAGGGAAGCCCAAAACATACAAAGAGGGGGATTCTTGCTAAAACTGGATTTTACTGATACAAGGAAGTACTGATGGACCCCGGAAAATGTTCAGGATCCTGACTAAAGTTTGGTAAGGCCAAGAATCTGTGTTGGTACTTGAACTGGGAGCTGCTCCCACTCAGGTTTCTAGGCAGAGGCACACTAACTCTTTGCCGTCTGGAGTGGCACGCCCATGACTGCCGCTTCCCACCCCAGGGGAACCTCCGCCGAGTGGATGTCCAGCTGCTGGGCCAGCTGTGCAGCCTGGGACTGGAGATGGGGGCACTGCGGGAGGAACTGGTGGCCTTCCTGGAAGAGGAGGCAGAGGAGAACACCGAGGAAGAGGAGGAGGAGGACAGAGAGCTGAAAGGGAAACTGGAGGGGGCCTCCAGTCCAGTCCCCGGCCACCACCGCCCCCCTGACTTTGAGATGACTATCTGAGGTCCTGCCAGTGTGCTTCCAGTGGACACATGAATGATACGCAAATTTATGTAAGAAGGCAGGGGAAGGGAGGGATTTGCAGGTCAAACTGACCTGCAGATATCCAATTTGGTACTGTCATTTGCTCCTTGAGCAAGTGCTTTCTCTGAAAGTGTCTGAGAGGAGATTGAGGGGTGGGTCCCTGAATGGTGGGTGTGTTTCTAGATGCTGTTGGAGGTTTGCAGAGAAACTGTTGGTGTCTTTGCAAATATGATGTACAGATGGCTGTTAAGCACTTGGAAAGTGGCTAGCTCTGAGGTCTGCTGTAAGTGCTGAATTTCCAAGCTGGGTTTGATAAAAAGAATATTCAGTATTTCAATAATAGTAAAAATTGATTATATTTTGAAATGATAATATTTGAGGTATGCTGGGATAAATAAAAATATGACTAAAGCTAATTTCACCTGTTTATTTGTAAATTTCTTTTACTGTGGTAAAACACAGAACATAAAAGTTACCCTCTTAACCATTTTTAAAGGGTCGGACACAACTTAGTGACTAAACCACCACCAAAGGGGAGGTCAGAGTGCCTTTCTCCTATCTGTTGTTTTTGTGTTTGTATTTCTTTAAATAATATTTATTTATTTATTTATTTTTGGCTGTGCTGGGTCTTCCTTACTGCGTGGGCTTTTCTCTAGTTGCAGCGAGCAGGGGCTACTGTCTAGCTGCCGTGTACAAGTTTCTCTTCTTTTGGAGCACGGACTCTCAAGCATGCTTCAGTAGTTTCAGCATGTGGGCTCAGGAGTTGGCAGTTCTGGGCTCTAGAGCACAGGCTGAATAGTTGTGGTGAACAGGCTGAGTGATCTGCAAGCGTGTGGGATCCTCCCAGATCAGGGATCAAACCCGTGTCTCCTGCCTTGTCAGCAGATTCTTTACCACTGAGCCACCAGGGAAGCCCTGTGTGTGTATTTTTAAATTAAATTTAATTTGTTTATTATTTTTGGCTGTGCTGGGTCTTTGTTGCTGCACGGGCTTTTCTCTAGTTGCAGAGAGCAGGGCTACTCTCTAGTTGCGGTGTATAGACTTATGGCGGTGGCTTTTCTTGATGCAGAGCACCGGCTCTAGGGTACACGGGCTTCAGTAGTTGCGGCTCCTAGGCTCTAGAGCACAGGCTGAATAGCTGTGGTGCACGGGCTTTGCTGCTCCAAGGCAGGTGGGATCTTCCCAGACCAGGGATCCGAACCTGTGTCTCCAGCATTGGCAGGTGGATTCTTAACCCCTGAGCCACCAGGGAAGCCCTCCTTGTAACCATATTTTAAAATTTACAGTTCAGTAGTGTGAAATACATTCATGTTGTGGTGTGAATGTGTTTTCATCTTGCAAAACTGAAAAGGTACCTGTTAAACAACAACTCCTCATCTGCCCGCTCCCAGCCCCTGGCAACCACCCTTCTGCCTTGTCATTATGAATTTGCTTACTCTATGAACCTCATGTAAATGGGATCACACAGTATTTGTCTTTTCCTGACTGGTTTGTTCATCCATGTTGCAACATGTATCAGAATTTCCTTTCTCTTTGAGGCTGAATAATATTTCATTTTATGAACAACCACATTTTGTTTATTTGTCAATGGGGACTTGAGTCATTTCTAGCTTTTGGCTATGGTGAACAGCATTGCTGTGAACAAGGGTGTACAAATAAGTGTCCAAGTCTCTGCTTTCTTTCTTTTTTAAAATATATATATATTTTTGGCTGTTCCAAGTCTTAGTTGTGGCCTGTGAGGTTTAGTTCCCTGACCAGGGATCAAACCTGGGCCCACTGCATTGGGAGCACAGAACCTTAGTCACTGGACCATGAGGGAAGTCTTTTTTTAAAAAATTTGGGTGTATACTCAGAAGTGAGGTTGCTGGACTGTGGGTGATTCTGTTTAATTGTTTGAGAAGTGCTGTGCTATTGGCTCTACCATTTGCCATCCCCACGACCACAACCACGATCCCCATCCCCATGACCAGTGCACAGTGGCTCCAACTCTCCACCTCCGTAGAAAGGTTTTTTAAAAAAATATTTTATTATTCTTATTGTTATTTTATTATTTTTATTTTTTGGCAGTGCCCCGAGGCTTGTGGTACCTTACTTTCCAACCAGGGATCAAAACCTATGCCCCCTGCGTTGGAAGTTCGGAGTCTTAACCACTGGACCATCAGAGAAGTCCTTTGCCAACACCTGTTATTTTCTTTTTTTCTTTTCTTTTTTTCATGATAGCCATCCTAATGGGTATGAGGTGGTACCTCGTTGTGGTTTTACTTTGCATTTCCCTAGTGATTGGGCGGCTCTCCTGGTGGCTCAGTCAGTTAAGAATCTGCCAGCAATGCCGGAGACCTAGGTTCGATCCCAGGAAGAGCCCCTGGAGGTAGGGCATGGCAACCCACTCCAGGATTCTTGCCTGCAGGATCCCCATGGACAGAGGAGGCTGACGTGCTGCAGTCCCTAATGATTAGTGATGTTGAGCATCTTTTCTTGTGCTAATTCACTCATTTCTTATTTACATTTAAAAATATGGCTGCTAGAAAACTTAAAATTACATAAGTGACTCCCACTCTATTTCTCTTGCGCCGCACTATTTCAGATATTTGAAAATGGAATGTGGGTGTGATCAGATGAGCCGCGAGGGGTCATCCGTGTTCCCTGACGCGATGCAAATGCGTCACAGCGCCACCTGCAGGAGATGAGCAGGTATCTGCAGATAGCAGCCCAAGAGAAGCAGGGCTGCTTCTGTTAACTCCTGCCTGTCTACATTCTTAGAAGAGATGCCCAGGGAGACAGTTCTCCGATGGGGGCGATTTGGGAAGGAAAGTTTACTATTCAAGAACAGCAAGGGGACTTCCCTGGTGGTCCAGTGGTTAAGAATCCGCCTTGCAATGCAGGGGACTCAAGTTCGATCCTTGGTCGGGGAAGTAAGATCCCATATGCCAAGGAGCACCTAAACCCAGGCGCTGCAACTACGGGGCCTGCGTGCCACAACTAAAGAGTCTGCACGCAGCAATGAAAGATCCTGAGTGATGCAATGAAGACCCAACACAACCAAATTAAAAAATCAATATTTAAAAAAAAAAAAAGAACAGCATGTCCGGTAGCCCCTGATGTCTGGGTGGGAGTTGATGTCTGGGTGGGAGTTGCTCTGGGCCATGTCCTGGGCCATAGAGGTGACATCTATGGGGGAGTCACCTTCATCAAACACTCAGGGAGTTTGGGTGGGTGTGGGCAGCACCCCCTCCTCCGGTATGGTCCTCAATGCCACACTTACTGAGCTACATCCAGCAATGACCAAGTAAGCGCCAAATTTACCCTTCCAAGCCCAGCAAGGGGGGCACCCCTTAACACATAGAAATAGCCAAAAAATAAAAAAAAAAAAGAAAAAAGAAATAGCCAAGACGAGCAGGGCTGGAATGGGGGAAGGCACAGACAGAGGGGTCAGGGCCAGAATGGGGGAGCCCAGACTCTCACATCTGCCAACATCTCACTTCTCTGGGAATATCCTCACTCCCAACTAGAAAGATAGTAACTCTCCTTGCTTTTTCACTTGATGCCAGACCCTGTATGCCCACTGTTACACTGTACTACTGCACTTTTCAAGGCTCTATACTGTAAGATTAGAAATGTTTTCTTCATTTTTTGTGTTTGTTTTCTATTTGTTAGTTGTGTGGAAAGTATTATAGACCTATTACAGCCCAGTGCTATCTAGCCAATTGTGTTAGTTGGGTACCTGGGCTAAATTTGTTGGACTTATGAACAAATTAGACATATGAATATGCTCTTGGAATGGGACTTGTTTGCATGTAGGGAACTTACTGTACTGAAATTGAATCAGTTATTTATTTATTATTATTTTTTGCTGCACTGCATGACTTGCAGGATCTTAATTTCCTCAGCAGGGATTGAACCTGGGCTCTTGGCAGGGCAAGTGCAGAGTCCTAACCACTGGACTGTCAGGGAATTCCCCAAATCAGTATCTTAAAAACTTCCAACAAACAAAAGTCTACATTTAAAGAAGAGCTAACACCTACCCTTCTAAAACTATTCCCAAAAATTGCAGTGGGAGGCATGCTTCTGAACAACTTCCATGAAGCCAGCATCATACTGATACCACAACCAGAAAGAGACATCACACACAAAAAAGATAATTACAGGTCAATACCACTGATGCACACAGATGCAAACTTCCGCAACAAAATAGTAGCGAACAGAATCCAATGATACATTCAAAGTATCTTACATCATGGTCAAGTGAGATTTATCCCAGAGATGCAATGATTTTTTAATATCTGCAAATCAGTCAATAAGAATAAAAGCCATATGATCATCTCAAGAGATGCAGAAAAAGCTTTTGATAAAATTTTTCAACATAATGAAGGTTGTATTGAACTTCCCTGGTGGTACAGTGGATAACAATCTGCCTGCTGATGCAGGGGACACAGGTTTTACCCCTGGTTAGAGAAGATTCCACATGTCTCGGGCAACTAAAGCACGGAAGGCATTAAACCCACCAGCTTGGGACATAACATTGTTTTCCTTCTCCTTTGGCTCTTATCCAGAGCAATTTCCTTCTGATAATTTGACTCCTGTGAAGGCTGTCTGGCTGTGGTCAGTGAGTGGCATCTGAGAGCCTGAACTTGTGTTCAGAGGGAGCTGAGGGGTCACAGAACAGGCCAGGCCAGCAGGAGGTCACATATGTGCATCTCCTGGGGGCTATGAAGGATGTGGCTGAATGCACGCTAGCTCAGTTGCCCCTGAAATCCCTGTTTTCTTTGGGTTATAATATTGCTTTATTTTGAGATGCTGCAGGGTTTATGCAGCATTGGGCTTTGTTTGGAAATTCAGAGAATCCTCCAATGGCAAGCTTGACTGTGCCAAAAAATAATCAATGAAAACCCGAGTGTTTGAGATATTCTGAAAGCAAGTCACAGATGTCCCTGGTTTGCATCATCCTCTAACCCAGGGGTCCCCAAACTCTGGGTCGAGTAGACTGATATCTCCTACAGATCAGTAGCAGCATTAGATTAGAAATAAAGTGCACAATAAATGTAATGTGTTTGAATCATTCAGAAACCATCCCCCCAAACTCTGGCCCATGGAAAAATTGTTCGGTCGCTCAGTGGTGTCCAACTCTGCTACCCCATGAACTGCAGCATGCCAGGCTCCCCTGTTTAAAAATAGAAAAACCAGGAGCTGTTTTTCTATTGCTCTAGAGGCATGACCTTGCTCCTAGGACTCTGCACTTCTGCTTTCTTAATTAGGTCCTGCCAGAGGCTCCATAAAGCATCTTTCAAAGAGGTAGAAGATACAATAATGTACCCTCCTTCCGGAGGGTGGTCCAGCATGCCTGTAGTACTGGAGACCTGAGAGATCAGAGATACGGATAGTGCCTGAGGCCATGAAACTCTCATGCTTCATTGTCTTCTTATTTGTTTGTTTTAAAATTTCATTTATTTGGCTGCCTTGGGTCTTAGTTGTGGGATTTGGGATCTAGTTCCCTGACGCAGGATTGAACCTGGGCCACCTGCATTGGGAGCTCTGACTGTTAACCACTGGCCCACCAGGGAAGTCCCTGTTAGTTTGTTTTAAAAAATTTTTTTATTTTAAAATTTATTTTTGGCTATGCTGGGTCTTTGTTGCTGTGTGTGGGCATTCTAATTGCAGAAAGTGGGGGCTACTCTTCATTGCAGTGCTCTGGCTTCTCATTGTTGCAGAGCAAGAGCTCTAGATGATGAGTTTCAGTAGTTGTGGCTCATGGGCTTAGTTGTTCCTAAGAATGTGGGATCTTCTCAGACCAGGGATCAAACCAGTGTTCCATGCGTTTAAAGATTCCTAATCACTGTGAAGAAGGAATTCATAGGGCCTGGACTCCATCTCAGGCCTGTCTGTGCTGATCGTGCTCGGCCACCTCTCCAGTGGACTCTGAACTCTCTGCTTAGTGCCTGTGAGAACGACAATGGAAGGATAAGACCCCCTCCGGACAGGGCAACCTTGAAGATCACATCCAGGTTACTCATCACCTAAGAGAAAACAGGCACTAATCACCCCTGCCTCCGGACACTATCTATCAGAATGTAAGCACAGGCTTATCGGTTATTAACTATTTGGAATGTAACTGTGGGCTTATTGATTATTGACTGTTTGAACACATAACACGTGAATGATGGGGTTATTGTAGATGTATTTACCCTTCCTTTGTTTATGTAAGTCTCAAGGGAATTGGGGTAGTGGGTTTGGACACGTACACCTCATACACATGGGGTATAAAAGATTTTCACAAATGCTGGTCGGGGTCCTTGGCTAAGAGGAGACTCTGCCTTGGGCCCGCCGGTGTAATTAACTGCACTCCACTATCTGCATTATCCTTCTGAGTGAGTTTGTTTCCCGGAAAGCGTGGCTATAACAACTGGACCACCAGGGAAGTCCTCCACTCACATTTCTGACCCAGGTGCTGCAAATTCAGAATCTCATGACTTCCTCAGATTGGGTATTTTGCTAGAATAACTCATGAACTCAGGAAAATATTCTGCTTATGATTAGTGTTATTATAGCAAGAGCCACAATTTGGAAGCAGCAAAAGGGAGAGCTCTAGGTCAAAGACAGGGTAGGTTCCACATGCAAGCTCCCCCATGTCCTCTCCCCATGGAGTCAGGACATATCACCCTCAGGCATGCTGAAGCAAGCTCACTGGGTCATTGGTGTTCAGACTGTTCATTCGGGTTTTATCACATCAGCAGGTGTGACTGAATCACGGGCCATGATATTGAACTCAATGTCTACCCCTACTTCCATCCCTAGATGATAGGCTGGCCCAAAGCTTCATCTCCTAATTGCAAGATTGGTCACTGGGATGACTGGGCCCCCATGCTGAGCCATAGTGTTGGCATGAACTCTGAAGGGGTCCAGGAACTCCTGAATACCAAAGATAGTCCTATAACTTGGGAAATTACAGGACCAGGGGCAATGACTTGACAAGTTTTTTTTTTTTTTATACTGCACTGTTATTTGTAGTCCCCATGTTGACCTTCATGCATGCTCAGTCACTCAGTTGTGTTCAACTCTTTGAGACCCCATGGACTGTAGTCCACCAGGCTCCTCTGTCCATGGAATTTCCCAGGCAAGAATACTGAAGTGGGTTGTCATTTCCTCCTCCAGATGATCTTCTTGATGTAGGAATCGAACCCATGTCTCCTGCATCTCCTGCATTGGCACGCAAATTCTTTACCACTGAACCACTTGGGAAGTCCGCTGCCATGCTGACACAATCTCCGTATTCAGATTTGTGGTCCATTATCACATGACTCCTTAGATCCTGATTCAGAAGTACACTGCTTTTGGTCCTGGTTATTGGGCTTCCCTGGTGGCTCAGAGGGTAAAGCATGCCTATAATGCGGAAGACCTGGGTTCGATCCCTGGGTCAGGAAGATCCCCTGGAGAAGGAAATGGCAACCCACTCCAGTACTCTTGCCTGAAAAATCCCATTGACGGCAAAGCCTGATAGGCCCCAGTTCATGGGGTTGCAGAGAGTCGGACACGACTGAGCAAATTCACTTCACTATACATATTAGCCACATTCTATGGGTCCTTAGAGGTTTATTCCCTTTTCTCCCTTTTGCCACACTAATAATTTCTATTTGGGGATTTTGAGATTTGGTGGCCAAAGGAGGCTAGGAACAGTCTTGTGAGGAAGCTGTTGTCTTTTTTCAAAAAATACATTTATTTTTCTGTCTATTTTGGATGAGCTGTGCAGCTTGCAGGATCTTAGTTCTGTAACCAGGGATTGAACCTGGTCCTCAGTGTTATGCCCGATGTCCGAATCCCCGAGCGGGAATAGAGAAGGCCTCCAAGACAATGCAACTCGCAGAAAGGGAAGTTTATTACTGACTCGAGCCAGGACTCTCTGCTGCAACCAACGCAGTGGTGCAGTCAGAGAGCCCTGAGCCCAAGCTGTTACACAAATTTATAGGGTGAGAAGCAGATTGGTTACACGTTTGCAAAGCAATTTCATTGGTCAATACTTTCGCCCGTGTGGGACTTTCCTGGGGGTTTCCGCCCCATTCCTAATTTCCTAATTGGGAAACACGGTCAGTATTAAGTGAAAGCTAATTGGTCCTAATTGGCAAACAGCAGTCAGTGTTAAGTGAAAGCTAATTGGTTGTATCCAGGTGGCCTGATAATCTTACCAAGTAGGAAGGCCTACTCTCGCCTCACATTCCCCCCTGTCTGTTGTTCAAGTAGAGGAATCTTCCTCTTTTCTATCTTGGGCCACTGACACTATAAGTGGACCCAGGAGGGTGGAAATTAAGGTAGTCAGCCAGGGGGAGTGTTGAAACCAAGACTCAAACCATCTCTGCTGGGCTTCCCGTTCTCTCTTTCGTTGTGCCAGTCCCTCTCTCACTTTTGCCATAGATTCTACCACCTCAGACAAGGAAGTCAAAGACTCCTCTAAGTGACTGATTGCATCTACAGTGGCTCCTAGGGAGGAAAGCCCTTGGCCTTGCAGAGATAGTGAAGCTTGGTTAAATTGCCCCCATATCTGAGGTACTTGGCCCTGTGGATTGTGCCACACTCAGGGCTACCAAATCTCTGTTTCCTACATCCCGTTCCCGGGGCCCATCACAAGAGGTTACACAGCTTCAGTTCCTGCAATAATCAGCAGGAGAATTAGGAAACCTCCCAGCGGACGAGTCAAAGGATTTGACGGGTGAGGACTCGCCTTCCATTCTGCTCTTGTTCTTCCGGTGTGGCTTGCTGCACGTGATTGCAGTGAACCCAGGGTCCAATCCCGTCGACCTTGACAGCAGTAGGAGTGGTAAGGAGAACAACATAAGGGCCTTTCCATCTAGGTTCTAATACACACAGGAAGGGGTCTTCCATACAGAATCTCTTATAAGGGGTGTTACGTGCCTGAAAGAGTGCGAAGGGAAGGAGGGTCACCCAGTCCCCGCCAGTCTCTATTGCCAACTTAGCCCTCTAAGCTCTCTCTTAGCAGGGAAGGCTTCCACTCACCCCGAGAAGGTATCTACCAGAACCAACATATAGCGATACCCGTACTTGCCTGGCCTTACCTCAGTGAAATCTATCTCCCAGTGTTGCCCTGGCTCTTCCCCTCGGTACCTCATTCCCATGTGCTGCTTGTTCCCTGTCCTCATCAGCTGGCACGCTTTGCAAGCCTGGATTATCTCTCGTCCAGTTACATTTTCCTCAAACACTGATCAACACGCAGATTCAGTCCATATTTGCTTTCATTTATCTACTGAGTGTACCCAAGCTTCTTCTTCAGAGACTCTGGCATCTCAGGGGGAGGAGGGTGAGGGAGCCTGAAGTAGACCTTCACAGAATCATGATGATACGGGCAAAGAGCCCCTTCCATACACCACTAAATCCAAGTCTCTTGAGGACCTGGGAGGCACTGCTACCCTTCTCTTTATTCAACACAGACACCACGGAATCGGCAACAGTACGTTCAAAGCACGCAAACTTCATCATGGTGTACTGCATAAAAGCCAAACTTGCAGAGCCCCTGCAGGGAGTAGCCAATGAGGATCGGGGCCCATCCTTTGGCCAAACCATGGAATCCATCCTCTTTGAGTGTACTTCTGTGGGTCCACCTGCATACGGACCACAACTTAAGACCGCACCAAAGCCACACAGTGCATAAAACTTCACGGAGCCATATTCACAACTGTACTCTTCTACCGTGGCGGCTCCAGCTTTCCTTTGCCCATCTTTTACATAGCTGCTCCCATTGGTGAACCATACTAGCTCACTCAGTCAGTATCTCTCTGCAATCATGGAGCTACAAACAGCTGGAATGGCTTATTTGGGTTAGGCAGGGCAAGGGCTGGGGCTTCTAGTAGGGCCCGTCTGAGTGTCTGGAAACTTCAGTCCAAGTCCAGTACCCAGGACTTGGGGAGGGGTGCCGAGTCTTGACTCCCCTAGTCACTGTCTTCCCCCGCATATAGAACTCGAGTTCCAGGGGAGAGTTTCTCTCTCTGGGTCGTACCTCTCCTCAGGTCCCTCTTAGGGCACTCGTTTTTCCAGTGCCCCTGTTCTCTGCAGTAGGTGCACTGATCTTTCTTTAGGTCCTGCCTTTTTGGTTTCTGTTTTTCTCCTATCCAGGGGTCTCAAGGTTCCCTCAATTCTGTTCTGGCTTTTATCCCCACAAAAAGAATCTGGGCTAGCTCCCTCTGGTTCTTCCGGTTTTCCCTCGTTCTTCCTGATCTTCTCAGCTAACTCCCTTTCCTCCCATCGAATTCGTATTGCCTGAAAGCTTCCATCAGCCTCTCTAGGAAGGCTGCCGGGCTCTCAGTGGGCTCTTGCTTTACTAAATTTACCTTTGTCAAATTTGCCAGCTTTCTTGCTGTGGCCCGCAGGCCAGCCATCAGAGTCTGGCGGTACACTCGGAGATGCTCCCTACCTTCCGCTTGCTCAAAATCCCAGTTAGGCTGCAACAGAGGAAACCCCTCGTCCACGAGATGAGGCTGGGCGGTTGGCCTCCCATCGACCCCTGGGACCCGTTTCCGCACTTCTGCCAGAATTTGCTCCCGTTCTTCTGTGGTGAAGAGCACCTGCAACAGCTGCTGACAATCGTAGTGAAAGGAGAGTTTCACCTGGTCGGGTAGGGCCTTCAGAGTCCGCCAGAGTGTAGCCCTGGCCAGGACTCATCAATTGCCCCCACAACCGTTCACCTGTTCACTGAAACTCCTGAAAAGAGTAGGAGTTGAAGGCAGAACGAGACCAGAGACAATGCCGGCACACACACAAACACGGACAAACACGGAGAGCCGAAGACAAACACACGGACAGACAAACGTCAGCCGACAACACAGCGCTGAGTTTTTGGGCCCTCTGAGTTTTCTCACCAGATAGAAAGCTTTCTCCTGTGCCAGATACCTTCCTGCTTCACAGCAGGGCCCTGGATTTACACTAAACTTCCTGCGCCAGACACCTTCCTGCTTCACAGCAGGGCCCCGGATTTACACTGGACTTCCTGCGCCAGACACCTTCCTGCTTCACAGCAGGGCCCCGGATTTACACTGGACTTCCTGCGCCAGACACCTTCCTGCTTCACAGCAGGGCCCCGGATTTACACTGGACTTCCTGCGCCAGACACCTTCCTGCTTCACAGCAGGGCCCCGGATTTACACTGGACTTCCTGCGCCAGACACCTTCCTGCTTCACAGCAGGGCCCCAGATTTACACTGGACTTCCTGCGCCAGACACCTTCCTGCTTCACAGCAGGGCCCCGGATTTACACTGGACTTCCTGCGCCAGACAACTTCCTGCTTCACAGCATGGCCCTGGATTTACACTGGACTTCCTGCACCAGATACCTTCCTGCTTCACAGCAGGGCCCCAGATTTACACTGGACTTTTCCTGTCCTGCCTGAGACAATGCCGGCACACACACAAACACGGAGAACCAAAGACAAACACGTGGACAGCTGACAACACAGCGCTGGGTTTTTGGGCCCCCTGAGTTTTCCTGAGCACCAGTGCTATTATCTATCCTTCCCCTCTGTCCTGGAAGTGTTCTCCTCCCCCGGTCAAGGGATCCCGGATGAGCCCCCAAATGTTATGCCTGATGTCCGAATCCCCGAGCGGGAATAGAGAAGGCCTCCAAGACAATGCAACTCGCAGAAAGGGAAGTTTATTACTGACTCGAGCCAGGACTATCTGCTGCAACCAACGCAGTGGTGCGGGTCAGAGAGCCCTGAGCCCAAGCTGTTACACAAATTTATAGGGTGAGAAGCAGATTGGTTACACGTTTGCAAAGCAATTTCATTGGTCAATACTTTCACCCTTGCGGGACTTTCCTGGGGGTTTCCGCCCCATTCCTAATTTCCTAATTGGCAAACAGCGGTCAGTATTAAGTGAAAGCTAATTGGTCCTAATTGGCAAACAGCGGTCAGTGTTAAGCAAAAGCTAATTGGTTGTATCCAGGTGGCCTGATAATCTTACCAAGTAGGAAGGCCTACTCTTGCCTCACACTCAGCAGTGTAAGGCTGTGTCCTGACCACTGGAACCATAGAAATTCCTGAAACTGAGTAGAACTGAGGCAGAAGGTAGATGCCTCCTCTCCACTCCCCCCCACCCCAGGGTAAAGTGACTGGAGATTCACTCCCTATGAACCAAAGCTCCAAGATGAGAATAGCAGGACAATTAATGGAGGAGGCTGGGCCCTTCCCAGACCACATATTTCTCATTCTCAAAGTTAGGAGACCTCCCTGACCTCACATGTACTAAAAGGCTCCTTGGAGGTCAAACAGGAGTATTGTTAACTAAGGCCAGGTTACCCACAGGTCCCTTCAGTAGAATCCATCATGGCTAAGAGACGCATGTGCACATATGGGAGGATCCTGAGATATACCAAATACAGACTGTGAACCAGGAAAGTCAAAATGCTTGGCCAAAGGAAACTCAGAAGAAATGCCCCATGAAAGTAATTCAAACTGCAATAAGGGTGCAACCCTCACACACTGCACAATTGCACTCATCTCACACTAGCAAAATAATGTTCAAAATTCTCCAAGCCAGGCTTCAACAGTACATGAACCGTGAACTTCCAGATGTTCAAGCTGTATTTAAAAAAAGGCAGAGGAACCAGAGATCAAATTGCCAACATCTGTTGGATCATCGAAAAAACTAGAGAGTTCCAGAAAAGCATCTACTTCTGTTTTATTGACTATGCCAAAGCCTTTGACTGTGGATCACAACAAACTGTGGAAAATTCTTAAAGAGATGGGAATAACAGACCACCTGATCTGCCTCTTGAAAAATCTATATGCAGGTTAGGAAGCAACAGTTAGAACTGGACATGGAACAACAGACTGGTTCCAATAGTGAAAGGAGTCTGTCAAGGCTGAATATTTTTATCCTGCTTATTTAAATTATATGCAGAATACATCATGAGAAATACTGGGTTAGATGAAGCACAAGTTGGAATCAAGATTGCTGGGAGAAATATCAATAACCTCAGATATGCAGGTGACACCACCTTTATGGCAAAAAGCAAAAAAGAACTAAAGAGCCTCTTGATGAAAGTGAAAGAGGAGAGTGAAAAAGTTGGCTTAAAACTCAACATTCAGGCTGATTCATGTCAATGTATGGCAAAAACCACAACAATATTGTAAAGTAATTAGCCTCCAACTAGTAAAAAAAAAAAAAAAAAAAAAAAAACTCAACATTTAGAAAACTAAGATCATGGCATCCGGTCCCATCACTTCATGGCAAATAGATGGGGAAACAGTGGAAACAGTGACTGACTTTATTTTTGAGGACTCCAAAATCACTGCACATGGTGACTGCAGCCATGAGATTAAAAGAAGTGTGCCCCTTGGAAGAAAAGCTATGACCAACCTAGACAGCATATCAAAAAGCAGAGACGTTACTTTGTCAACAAAGGTCCATCTAGTCAAAGGTATGGTTTTTACAGTAGTCATGTATGGATGTAAGAGTTGGACTATAAAGAAAGCTGAGTGCCAAAGAATTGATGCTTTTGAACTGTGGTATTGGAGAAGACTCTTGAGAGTCCCTTGGACTGCAAGGAGATTCAACCAGTCCATCCTAAAGGAAATCAATCCCAAATATTCATTGGAAGGACTGATGCTGAAGCTGAAACTCCAATTCTTTGGCCACCTCATGTGAAGAGTTGACTTATTGGAAAAGACCCTGATGCTGGGAGGGATTGGGGGCAGGAGGAGAAGGGGATGACAGAGGATGACATGGCTGGATGGCATCACCGACTCGATGGACATGAATTTGAGTAAACTCCGGGAGTTGGTGATGGACAGGGAGGCCTGGTGTGCTGCAGTTCATGGGGTTGCAAAGAGTCGGACACGACTGAGCGACTGAACTGAACTGATGTACGGATGTGAGTTGTACAAAACAGAAGCTGAGTGCTGAAGAATTGATGCTTTTGAATTGTGGTGTTGGAGAAGACTCTTGAGAATCTCTTGGTCAGCAAGGAGATCAAACCAGTCAATTCTAAAGAAAATCAACCCTGAATATTCATAGGAATGATGTTGAAGCTGAAGCTCCAATACTTTGGCCACCTGATTCGAAGAACTGACTCATTGGAAAGGACCCTGATGTTGGGAAAGATTGAAGGTGGGAGGAGAAGGTGATGACTGACGATGAGATGGTTGGATGTCATCACTGACTCAATGGACATGAATTTGAGCCAACTGCAGGAGATAAGTGAAGGACAAGGAAGCCTAGCGTACTACAGTCCATGAGGTCACAAAGAGTTGGACACAACTGAACAACAAATGTTTCAAGAGCCAGACTATTTCCAAACTCTTGGTTCTTTACCTTGGATTGTCCTGAGAGAGTATTTCAAGGTAAGTTTTCAAGGATTCATCTTTTGCAAACATATCCAAATACATTCCCCCTTAGCAGTCCTGTTTTGGAGATGAATAGCAAGCAATATGCTTGGATTAGACGCCCTATTTCCACTCGAATGCAGTTTCTTCTCTTCTGGCAACAAAACCATTTGCAGAGATTTGGAAATAATGATCTTCCTAGGAGAGATAAGGTGTGTTTTGCCAAAAGTTTTGCTTTCGTTTTATATTTGAAGGATTTGTTAACAGGAGAAATCACTCATTACACACACACACTGAACGATTTCAATATTTAATAGTGGGTTATGTGACAATTTCAATATACAGTCATTAAACAAACAAAAAAACAGAAATAATAGAGAAATGTAACCACATATACACCACTAAATTGGGCCAAACCTACATCTAGACTTGAACAGCGCTGGGAAGTCCCAAATAACAGCAGTTTGGAGTCCCAGTTGGGAAAAAGGTCCCAGGCGGTGCATCCACCTGAATGGATGAGACTTCAAATTGCAGCTTTGGGGGCTCCCACTTATATTCCCAGGCCACAAACTGATATTATCATCAGTTTATATGCAAAAGTGCAGCTCTGGTTTTTCTTTAACTTTTATAATGCTCTTTGTTTCACCTTGTAAGTCACAAGATTCCTTAGACCCCGGGGGACTGGCCAGGTCTCCAGGGGCTTAAGAAATTCCCAAGACTCACTCCCTTTCTTATCTAACATGCTGCTTAACTTATTGGTAACAACTGGTATGCTTGTAGTTCAGGCATGTAGTTCAGGCAGGGTTCAGGCAAAGGCCAGAAATTGGTCAGAGGCTTGCTCCCCTACTTCTGAAACCTGAACAAGACTACCTCCATTTTAATTTCCCTAACAAGGTGCTATTCTCATTCATCTGAAAATAGCCTTTCAGATTGGCTGGTTGATTACAGTCTCCTTTCAAGACCTGGTGTGCATTGTTGATGATGACGGGGTTGGGTTTGTGTAGGCATCATAGCTGAGCCGAGCCAGCATGGGGGCGATCTGGACCATGTCCTGGGACACATCTCCAGGGATGTGGCCTGTCCACTTGGAGAGAGATTCCAGATCCACAGGCTTGATGACCTGGGCTGTGGATCACTCGATCTTGGACAGGGAAATGCCGCTGGGCTTGCTGATGAGGTCCTTGTCGCACAGGACAGTACTGCTCCAGGTGGTGGCAAGGAGGTCAAGGATGAGCTAGAGGGAGCACAGGGTGCAGCACCACCTGCTGTTAGTACAGAGGCAGGCACCTGTCCTTGCCCACCTCCATGCACAGGGCACACATCACCTCCGTGGCCTGGCTGCACTTGGTGAGGTAGTCGTGGTAGCTGCCGAGGTTGAAGCTGGCAATGGTGACGTTGCAGGTGACCCTGGAGTACGTGGAGGCGCAACTGTCCTGCACCACCAGCAGGGAGGAGGTGCAACAGGTAGATGGAAAACTTGACTGTGGAGTGGACTTTGTTGCAGAGGATGCCAACTGGCTTGCAGTGCTTGGCGATCACCTCCAGGTTGAAGGCCTGCATGGCCACATCCAGCACCTCATCAGTCATGCCCGCCTCGTCCAACTGCAGCTTCTCCTGGCTGGACTTGGGCCAGGCCTGCGACATGGCCAGCACATGGGAGATGATGTGGGTCTCCTTGCAGCACTGCATCTTGGGGTGGGCATCCAGCATAGCACACAACAGCATGGTGTCCCTCCAGGGCAGGAATCCCAAGAAGATGAGCGACAAGGCCTTCCCATAGAGGTGGTCCATGCCCACTATCACCAGGTCCTCCAGGACAGGCATTATTAATAGGCCAGGTGAGGGGATTTCACCTACTAGTTTCAATAGTGACCTGAGCATGACTACAATCTTTCTTTTAAAATAAATTTCCTCAGGGCCAAACAATTAGAGCCTTGGAGTGGAGAAATTTACCACAGTAACCCAAAAGTATTAGATGCAAATAATTGGTCAGAAACTCAACAATTGGGATTGATTTCTAAAAGTAGCATAAGATCATGCATATGATAGAAAAGCATTTGATCCAAATATAAAAGTCCAAGAAGTTAAGAAAACATTATAAATGATAAACCAGTAAATTTTCACATAGAAACCACAAAAATTATAACCATACTCACTCAGTCCTTTGAATATAACCAGTTCACTCAGTCCTTTTGTTAACCTTCTATGAAGCCATCATGTTTTTCATTAGAATTTTTCAGTTTCTTACTCAGTTCAGCATTATGGTCTGCAAATCAGAAACTTGTATTTATCCAAAAGTTCTTTCTATATATCTTCTTGAAGAGGAAGTGTTGTTGCAAAGGCATTGTAGTGAAACTGTGTCTATAATGACAAAAGAAGAAGCATGTTTAAAATCTGATTACAGTGCAATTGACAAAGTAGCTTGGTTACTGCTGTGACATACAACACTTTCAGATAATAACTAGAATTATGGCTGATAACATTTTACTAGGATAGACTAGATTTTTTAGGAACTCCATATAATCACTAGAATATCTATATTATTACTAGTAACAATTATCACACAATCTAACCTAAGAAGATTTATTACTCATTTGATAATACTTCCCATGTAATTTAACCTACCAAATGAACCTAATTAGCTTAATATCTCTCTTTGTCCTGTTTCAGGGACCGTTTGAAGCATCCCAGAGTTAGCTGGGGGTCAAGAAGACATCATTAAAATTTGATTTAGGAAGTTTTGTTGAAAATATCAAAAGGGATTAAAACACTAAATCAGACAGAATCATAGATCAGTGTGAAACAATGGTTATTCACTTTGCCAACAGTGGTGGATGGTCAATTAGCTTGCTGGTATGTTACAATGAGTATATACTGAGGCTCAGGGTCTAGTGGAAGTCGACTCTGCCATCTTGGCCTTAGTTGGTTTTAACCACGTTTCATCATATCCTATGGCTATGTCATTCTTTTATTTATTTATTTTTATATGTCATTCTTTTAAAGGTTGTGTTCTGCCCCCTTTCCTCCTACTTCATTCCTCCCTCAGAGATTTTTTTTTTTTCCGGAGCCCTTCCCCCTCAGCTGGGGGTGGGCTGCACGCTGCTGGCGGGCGGGAGTGGGGTTGGGGGTCGGGGGGAAGAGGTTTCCATGCGCAGAATGATCTGAACCCCTGCGTTCCCGGTCCCTCGCCTTCTTTCCCTTTAAATGTGCTCCTTTGTAGAAGCCGCCCCCGCACTGGGATGGAATCCATCCCTCCAGTCCAGAACCAGGGGCGCTCTTCCACCGTTAGGATTCCTCCCATTCTATCCGCCCCCCCACAACCCTCCTTTTCGCTTCCGTGAACCCAGGCGGGGCCCCTAAGACCCCTCCCCCTCCGAGTCAGCCCCCTTCACCTACACGCTGGGACGCACCTGGGCGTCACCTAAGAGAACTGCCCTTCTCCAAGCACTTCCACTTTTTGAGGATCCGAGCAGGACCCTTCCCTTCAGTCTCGGCCCCCCCCCCCCCCCCCCTCGGCACCTAAATACTGGGACTCGCGCCGGCGTCGCCTAGAAGAACTCCCCTCCCCATCCACGTCTACGCTTTTAGGGATTCGAGGACCCTCCCCCCTCGGCCCCTTTCTTCCTCGCGACGCTAAGATTCCTGCACCACAGACCCGGGAGGCCGCCCTCACTCACGTCGCCCATCCACAGGCTGGCCGCCATGCCCGCGGCCCCGCCGGGACTCTGTGGGGCCCCCGGGCTGGCGCAGACGCGGGGGCCGCCGGGCCGGGACCTCCACGGAGCATGCGCCTCGGCCGCCTCTGCGCATGCTCCGCAGGTCGGCGCCCAGGGCCGCGCCCGCGCCGCTCCGGGTCTCCTCCCTCAGAGATTTTATTCCCATATTCTTATGTGAAGCAGAGGGGCGATGGTCCATCTTCTGTAACTGCTTCAAGGCTGAGTAGGGGCATTGACCCTGCCTGTCAGGGAGTGAAAATCTCTGGATGCCTGATCTAGGGGCCCCAGGGGCAGGACAGGCTCCTTGTTTTTATCTGCATGGACCAGAATCCCTGCCCAGTCACCATCCAGCGTGTGGAACTACTGTAACTGCTTCCACAGCCTTTCTATGAATCTTCTTGATGATGAAGCACTTCTTGGGATAGCATCAGAGTACAAAAGTATCTATAGATACTTAGGAGGAAAGACAAGAGGAATGGTTAAACATCTGATTACAGTGTAATCAATAAAGAAACTTGGTTACAGTAACCAGAATTACAAATGATTACATTTAACTTAACATACCAAATTTGTTGTTTTTCAGTCGCTAAGTTGTGTCTGACTCTGCAACCCCATGGACTGTAGCACACCAGGCTCAACTGTCTTCCAATTTCTCCCAGAGTCTGTTCAAATTCATGTCCATTGAATCAGTCTGATTCAACCATGTCATCCTCTGCTACCCCTTTCTCCTTTTGCCTTCAATCTTTCCCAGCATCAAGATCTTTTCCAATGAGTCGGCTCTTCGAATCAGGTGGCCAAAGTCCTGGAGCTTCAGCTTCAGCAACCAATCCTTCCAATGAATATTCAGGGTTGACTCCTAAATATTTTTCTTTAAGATACCTCGGGGAAGCTCTCAAGTATCTCAAGGTTAGCTGGAAATCAAAAGAACTTTAGTTAAAGCTTGATATTTGGAGAGCTTGTCAAAATGTTTTTAAAAAATTGGTCAAATAAGATCTTCAGTCACTGTGAGACAATATTTATTCCTCAACCAAAGTAACAAGAGATCTCAAAAGCAAATGCAAATCATTTAAAGGCAAAGAAACACAGTCTGTTGTCAAAGCAGCATTTCAAGAATTGGAAGGATAAAACAAATCCAGTCTTGTTCTAGCCCATTTCTAACAAAATCCATTTACCCACTAAATTCATTCCAATCTTAGAAAATCCTGACCATGCATAACTCTTTTCAGTACTTTTTCATTTCTCACACCTTCTTTTACTGAAAACACATAGCCTACTTTCCTTAAAAAGTTTTTTCCACATTGAGTTACTTTTCTTGTTGAAAATTTTGTAACAGATAGAATAAGATCTTATTTGACCTCTAGTAAACCTAAGTAGAACAGAAATATTATACTTCACATTAATGACTCTGAAGACATGTCTATACTAATTAGATTAACAAATAAGCATTAATACCATGTATTAATTTAATACAGAATATTTCCTAGTTCACATGAATTTGAAATTCATTTAGCTTAATTTCCTAGTGGCTCAGCTGGTAAAGAATCTGCCTGCAATGTGGGAGACCTGGGTTCGATCCCTGGGTTGGGAAGATCCCCTGGAGAAGAACCGGCTACCCACTCCAGTATTCTGGCCTGGAGAACCCCATGGACTGTATGGTCCATGGGGTCACCAAGAGTTGAACACATCTGAGTGATTTTCACTTTCACTTCAATTTCTCTTGTATTTAGAATTGATTAGTAAGCACTTACTTTTCTTTAAGTCAATTAAATTGAGCTCAATTACGAATTAACCTCTGCAATATTATCCAAAGAAAAAGACACATACTGAGACATACATATATCCAGACAGACAGAGTGAGAGATCTAACTTCATTTTCTAAACTTAGTCATGAAAATCAGGTATCATAAAATTCACTAGTTTACAAATACCAGTTGAAATAGGTAAAAATTTTAAAGGCTTCTTCCTATTTTTCTCTGTCTCATGAATTAGAGATGGTCTAAGTGTTTCTGAGAGCCCTAGTCTCAAGGCACAGGGAGGGAAAATCAAGTTCTCTAAGTAGGACTTGTGCCCTCAGAGTCAGAATTCTCAAAAGATGCTTGATTAAGCTTGCTTTTACTAACTGTATATGCAAAAAGAACCAGTTTTGAAATGAGTTTTTTAAGAGTTTTGCCTAAATCAACTTTCTCTGGACTCTAAACAATACAGTGACCACACAATGTTATCCCACTTCACAAGGCAGAACGGGCATCACAAATCACAATGCAGAACACAAAGTATAAAATACAGACAGGCCCAGCCATCCTAATCAGACCCTCCCTTAGATACAAGACTGAAGTCTCTCAGAAAACCTCCTACTGAGACACAGAACTTCAGATCTGAGCGCTTCAGAGTAAATGGAAATATCTCAGGCCTTCAAAGAGTTCAAAGGGAGGAAAGGAGGTCAAGTTGGAAGAAGGGAAGGAGAGACAAAAGGGGTGAACTTACAGATGTTTCTTGACACCTGCAAATGCCCAGGTGTTACAGGACTTTTCCCTCAGCTTCTAGGAAGGGGGGACGGGAACTCGGTCCTACCAGAGACCAGATACCAGACCAGAACCAGAATTCAAGTTCTCTGCCCACTGGAGGTGATCAGGCTCCCACACTCAGATCAAGCTGAAGCCCTTCAAACCGACTCCTGTATCCAGGACCAGGACAGAAGAAAAAAAAGGGTAGGATAGGAGAGGTTGAAAAGAGGAAAGAAACAGGGAAGGGGAAAGAAGTCACCTTTTCCCTTACCCGGTCAGGGCACTCTGGCCAGTTGTCTGCGTCAGGAGATCAGGGACAAAAGGTTCCAGTTACAGCCACTGGATCTGGTTCGTTGGTGACCGAGCTGGTCGCTGAGTACCCCCAAGTGGTTAGGATGTCAGTTGTAATGAAGAAGAGGTCCCATCAGAGCTGACATTTGATGCAGGAAAGGGACCCCTTCCAGGGCCCGAGAGTGGGCTCTTGTCTAACCCTCAGAAATGAGTTGTATGAGGGGACACACACACTCACAAAGCAAGAGTCTTTCTTGGGAAGGGGCACCCGGGGGAGAGCAGTGGGGAAAGGGAACCCAGGAGAACTGTTCTGCCACATGGTTCGAGTTCTCAAGTTTTATGGTAATAGGATTAGTTTCTGGGTTGTCTCTGGCCAATCATTCTGACTTAGGGTCCTTCCTGGTCCTTCCTGGTCCATCACTCAGCCAAGATGGAGTCCAGTGAGGAGGATTCTGGGAGGCTGGTAGGACATGTGAACCAGTGTCTCTCCTTCTGACCTTTCCTGAATTCTTCCAGTTGGTAGTAGCTTGTTAATTTTACATTTCTTACAGGACTTCCTGTTTTGAAATACATATGCAAATAGTTACTATGGTGCCAGACCAGGGTAGGCAGTTTCAGTCTCTGTTTTCCCTAACACTTCAAAGACATGACAAAGCTTAACTTCAAGTTTCTCCTAAGAATATTAGAATGTTTCTGTTCTCCCAGGGTCAGTGTTCTTGGGGGGGGGGGGGTGGTGGGGAAGATATTTTATCAAGCCAGCTTTCTCTAACTGCACATGCAAAATGAGCCAGTTTTGGAATTTCAAGAGTTTCATCCCAATCAATTTTCTCCAGTGTCTAAAGAATATTGTGACCACATGATGTTAAAATATCTTTCCCTTACCTACAGGTTTATAACTACAAGTCGACCCAGTCAGCCAAAATTTTTCTTAGGAGGCTGTCTGATGGAATCAAAGAAGCATTTTCCAATTTTGACCAGACATGAGTGAACCAAATACAAACCAGACCTCACCAGCTGATGAAAGCCTATAGCAGGGGAAGAAAAACAGAAAGCATAAAGCTCAGAGTGGCTGCTTCCAATTCCTTCTTAGCCTGTGGTTTTTGTCCAACTGGTCCCTTACAAGTGGAATTTCCAAAATGAAATATCCAGATGGAAGCTGAATGTTCCCCAGATGGAATTGAAAGTGTTGCTGAACCATACAAAGATGCCGGGATTCTTGGTCTCCAGAGGACAAGAATTCAATCTGGGGTCAGAGACGAAGCTTGATCACTCAGAGTTTTTTGTGTAATAAAGTTTTATTAAAGTATAAAGGAGATAGAGAAAGCTTCTGACATAGGCATCAGAAGGGGGCAGAAAGAGTACCCCCTTGCTAGTGTCAGCAATGGAATTATGTACTCTCTAATTAGTTGATAAAGTGAATCAAAAGAATGTCGGGAGGTTGTAAAGACCTCACTACATCTACTCCCATAATTTACACGTTAAGATAACAGGATTAGCCAGAAGGTTTTTCTAGAGACTGTCCTCAAACAGGATACATTATTATTATATAATCTTAAGGAATGTAGAGGGACAAAAAGTTTGTCCTTTCTTCCTCCTTGAGAATTCCAGACCCCTCTCTCCTTGGGGACCCCAAGACTTCTTATCAACCTGCCGAGGAATTGACTCTCTTAGAATCAAAATTTCCTCAGATGCACAAGTTGAAGGGGAAGCCACTTACCACAGGCTGGGACTTGAACCCATGTGTTGGAACTCGAACCTCAAACCCAGCCAAAACCCATGGTCTTCCAGCTGAGATCATAGACCTGGTTTCAAGACATAGGGAAGCTCAGGTTCTTGATGTCTCATCACAGAAAGAATCCAGTGAGAGACAAAGTGATAGGTAAGAAGTGGATTTATTCATACAGAAACACTCTCCACAGAGAGAGTGTGAGGCATTACAGAGGGCGAAATGTGGTGTGGTTAGTTTTTATGGGCTGGGTAATTTCATGGACTAATAAGTGGTAGGATTATTCCAACAGTTTTGAGGAAGGGGAGGGGATTTCCAGGAGTTGGACCACGGCCCTCTTTTTGGTCTTTGATGTTTGACCTCGGAACTGTCATGGTACCTTTGGGTGTGCCATTTAGCTTGCCGATGTGTTACAATGAGTTTATACCAAGGATCAAGGTCTAGTCAAGTTGACTTGTTGACCATCGTGGATCCATTTGATTTTAGTTAGTTTATGTTGTGCCCTTGGGCTATGTCAAAGGCTGTGCCCTGCTCTTTCTCCTGTTTCAAAGGAGCCTCAGAATATTCACCTGGGGACTGACCCAGATGCTGGCCATGGTGTCTCCATGTCCCCGATGCTTTCTCCGTCCTCCAAATAATACTTCGGAGCAGAAAAATTCAGGTTGGCAGAGGCTGGAGAAAGAAAGAAACTTCTTTAAGGCAGAGGTGGCCTCCCCAGCTTCTAGGATGGTCCTCCCTCACCCTCCACTTCTGACTCAGAGCCCCCACTGCCTGGATGAGTACCTGGTATGATGAGCTCAGCCTTCTTGATGAGGGTCCCAGGCAACCTGGTTGCTGAAGGAATCTTCCAACCCTCTGCCTTCTCAAAAGAGGCTGGCATGGAGGAATGACCTCGGAGAGTCTGATCAAGCCAGGGGACCCCCGTGGGGCTGCCCCTAAGTCAACCCTATACCGAACACCCAATTTGTTGCCAAAATTCAGCCTCTGTATAGTGGTGCAGGATGAAACCTTTAAGGAAGAGTTGGGTGAAATAAAAAGATATTAGCTTTACTGTTCGGCCAGGCGAAGAGGGCCACAGCAGGCAATGCCTTAAGCCTGTGTCCCAGCCTAGTGGTGGTACTGAGGCGTCTCACAGTGTTTATGGAGCCGTGGTCGGTGCTGAGGTAACGAAGAGGCAGCATCATCAACCTTCTGGTCCAAGTGGTCTGGGGTTGGCGTGCTTGTGGGCAACATACAGTTAACTTCCTCCACCTGGCAGGGGTTTCAGTATCCGCTAAACAGTTCACATATAAGGCACAGAACAATATCTATAGACCTTGAGGAAGAACTAAATAAAGGTCCTTGACTTTGTCTACTGGCTGAAGTATTATTAGTTTGGCTTGTTTGACTGTTTTCCTTTTCTTTCTGCATTTTCTCACTTCTCTGATTAAATTCATTCTTTAAAAAATTTTTTTACTTTTTATTTTCTGGCCACATCACACAGCAAGTAGGATTCTTGTTCCCCAACCAAAGATCAAACCTGCCTTCCCTGCAGTGGAAGTTCAGAGTCTTCACCCACTGGACCCCCAAAGAAGTCCCCAAATTTATTCTTTGATGAAAGTTTTTCTACAGACAAAAGGCAGGTGGAAGGCTTGGCTGGGGTTCTTTTCTGGGAAAGCCTCATAGGGTTCTGCCCGCTCACCATCTGGCCCCTCCCCTGCTCTGTACCCGGCTGGATTCTCAGTCAGCACAGAACCAGACAGACGACCACATGACCGTTTCGTAATCCTTTACTTCCCCAGGGTAACGTCTATTCACTGCCAGGAAGGCAGAGTGCGCGTGTTGCTTATAACAGCAAAAGTTCGATTTCTAAATGCTTGCCAGTGTTGGAGGGAATCACAGTTTAGTGGCCAACACAGGAAGCCAAGCTGGTAATCTGAGTCTCCCAATCCTTGTTATCATGTTAGTGATGTCTCTCCAGTTTTAAATCAGTCCTCTCTCTTAGACAGAGGAGTCGGTATTTTTAATTAATAAGGATATCCAAATCTCTACTGTTAACTTCCCTCAATGATGCGGCTTCTTAAACAATAATATACGATGTCGTCTTCTAAGATTTCGCAAAGATAACATAGATTCCGAACAGATAAATAAGAAGAAATTAAACCAAAATGACTTTTGCTGGTTGGCGACCAAACATCCTTTTAAAAATGCATATGATATTGTTTTCTGAACAATTCACGTTTAACTGGTTGCTACCTTGTGTAGTACAAATATCAGCATCCCTTGGACTAGGCAACCCAACAGTTCAAGGGTTTCAGGGCTTGTTTCGTTCCATACATCATTAATTTATCTATAAGAGACCCATGGAAAATATATATTATGCATACAAACATAATGTATATCTACTATATATTATATTATATATTATATAATATGATATAAATCGTATATGTTATATATGTGTGTGTGTGTGTGTGTGTGTGTGTGTGTGCGCGCGTGCATGCATGCGCGCGCGCTCAGTCGCGTCTGACTGTGACCTCATAGACTATGTAGCCAGTTAAGTTCCTCTGTCCATGGAAGTTTCCAGGCAAGAATACTGGAGTGGGTTGTCATTTCCTACTCCAGGGGATCTTCGTGACCCAGAGATTCAGTCTGCATCCTTGCATCTCCTGCATTGGCAGACGGATTCTTTACTACCGTGTCACCTGGGAAACCCCATATTATATATGGATTTCTTATTATACATATTATTATAATATATATCAAATAATGGTATGTATCTGCTACATGTAGTTTGCATTGACTTTCATTTTCTTTTCCATTGAGAGTTTTGTTCTTTTCATTACTTAAAATTTGTTTTCCCTAGGGGTATAGTTGATTTACAATGTTGTGTTAGCTTCAGGTATACATCAAAGTGAGTCAGTTATACATATATTCACTCTTCTCTAGATTCTTCTTCCATATAGGTCATCACAGAGTACTGAGTAGAGCTCCCCGCGCTACAGAAGGCCATTATTCCTCGTCTATTTTATACACAACTTCAGGCTTCCAATTCATCCCTCCCCACCTTACCCCAGGTAACCATAAGATTGCTGTCTACATCTATAATTTTATTTGTTTTGTAGATAAGTTCATTTGTACCCTTTTTTCATTTCTCAGTTGGTGATTTTAGATACTTTTGGTTAGATAATATCAAAGACTAAACATAATCTATTAAGTAGGAGAAAACAGCGGCAAATACTATATGATATCACTTACATGAGGAATCTAACAAAATACCACAAACTAGTATATGTAACAAAAAAGAAGCAGACCCACGGATATACTGAACTAAATAGGGGTTTCCAGTAGGGGAGGTGGCTAAACATAGTGGAGAAGGAGTGGGAGGAACAAACCACCGGAGTAAGACAGGCAGGAGGATGAACTATACAATACGGGAAATATAGCCACTATTTTGTAATAACTGTAAATGGAAAGTAAGCTTTAATCATTCAGTGCACTTCAGTTGCTCAGTCGTGTCCGATTCTTTGCGACCCCATGGACTGCGGCAGGCCAGGCTTCCCTGTCCATCTGCATCAACTTCAATCATTATAAACAATGAAATAAACGTTACATTAGATTTTTTTAAAAGGAAGTTGAGTCTGGTGGTGCCGGGAAAGGGGGGAAGTGAGGGAGGCCAAAGGAGGAAGTCTTGCGGTGGGGCTAGAGCATGGGGCAGGAGGGCAGGGTTTCCAGGCTCCGCTGGACCCGGCTGGGAAAGGCAACGCTGCTCTGAGCTTGGCAGGGCGTCCAGCATCTGGGGAAGCCCTGGCGGAAAGGGAATGTCCATCTCTGGGCTTCAGATGTCCTCCGCTGAGTTTCCAAAGTGCTGAGATGTGTGAGGAAGTGAAACTGAGACCACAGTGGCGGCTGAAGAGGAGCCAGAGCCAAGGGGAGAGGGGAGCGCGGGCAGAAGCATCCAGAACACGAGGGGAGGGCACAGGATGAGTGAGAATGACGAAGACTGTGGTAGGCAGAGCCCAGAAGGATCTAGAAAAGCCTGGAAGCGACTCTAGGGGGCAGGGCATGAAGAGCAGGTTCCTGCCTTCCGTGAAGGGAAGGGAAAGCGGGGTGAGGGCGGGGCCGCTTGCGCAGTTTCATTTCTCGAGGCAACAAGAGGCCTCAGTCACATCTTCCGCTGTTGGAACCGCCAGCCTCCAGGTCCCCCTTGGGAAGCACAGAGCTTCCTGGGATGCACACCGTCCACACTTCCCCTCCCAGAACGCTCCTTACACTTTGAGGGCTCCGCGGTGGCATGGAGCTTCTCCTTCCCTCTGTTCTTGCCCAATTCTCTCCCTTGCCCAGAGCCCACGCATCCCTGACTCCTCTCAAGGCCCCACGGCTCCTCGCCCTCCCCTCAGGTCGGGATCTGCCCGCCCCAAACTCCCAGGTCGGCACCCACGGGGCACATGCCCATTAATGGTTCACTTGGCAGCCCCCCCCCACCATTGACCAGACCCCCAGATAGAGTGGGCAACTTCCTGGCCAGCCAGGCGCCTTCCCCAGCAGACTGGGTGACCCTGCCGCGAAAGAGCATCCAGTCCAGGACATGACGGAAAAACCATTCCTCAAGGGAGAGATCTGTTGGCTATATGGGGCCTTCTGCATTCAGCCTTGAGGGGGAGGGCAGAGGAAACACACTTCTCCAGGGACGGCGGAGCCTGGTGGGCTTCCATCTATGAGGTCTCACAGAGTCAGACTGACTGAAGCGACTTAGCAGCAGCAGCCTAGCAGTAACCAAAAAAAGCCTGTGTTTCTCAAGGAGAGGGAACAAAATGAAAAGCCCCCCTACCAAAAAAAAAAAAAAAAAAAAACCCAAACATAGTTCACAAAGATAGTATAGATCCCTAATGGATATATATATAGAAATCAAGTCACAATCACTTCTGTTGGTTGGTTACCCATCTTTTAAAATATATATATGCTCTTATTTTTAAAAAATTTCATGTCCACCCACTTGTATGCCACCGAAGCTATCTTGCGTAGTAAAAATATCAGTATCCCTTTGATAGGGTATGGGATCAACCAATTTAAGGCTTGCAGTTCTTGCTCCATTCCACATGTTGTTAAAATATCTTTCATAAATTTTGTTACCTCCTGTATGAGAAGTTTAGCCAGCACCTGCTCTGGAACTTCCAAGACCTTGTCCATGATCAGCAAAACAAGTGACGACATGGAGTGGGAGAAGGCGAAGGTGGGATGATCTGAGAGAACAGCATCAAAACATGTATATTATCAAGTGTGAAACAGATCGCCAGTCCAGCTTGGATGCATTAGACAAGTGCTCGGGGTTGGTGCACTGGGATGACCTGGAGGGATGGCATGGGGAGGGAGGTGGGAGGGTGGGTCAGGATGGGGAACACATGTAAATCCATGGCTGATTCATGTCAATGTATGGCAAAACCCACTACAATATTGTAATTAGCCTCCTACTAAAAAAAAAAAAAAAAAAAAGACAAGGAGAAAGCTTGAGTTTTGAGTGTTCCTGTCAGACCACACCCGGAGGTGAGATGTCGAGGGAGGTGCCAGTTCCACAGAGAAAGTGTTTTGCCCAATGAGCAGGTGATACGTAACAGGGCATCACTTGATGTATGAGGTTACTTTCCCTTTCACTTGTTGACGGCCAAAATGTTGGATCGTAAAATTTCTTTTTAAAAAATACTTTAAAAAAATGATCAGATGCTCTGGGAAACTATATCAGACCCTTTGGAAACAGAGGTGGCGGTGAGGAATGATAAGAAAGTTTAGGGTTCTGACCCGGGGTGAGGTGAGTGACTATAAGATGCCAAAGCACCATCAGGGTTAAACTGTCACTTAGAGAAAGGATCCAGACTCAGCCCAGGGGTGGGATTTTCAGAGAAGAGCTCCATGTAGTACCTCTTAAGAGTCTCAGAATCAAGGCCTTGGTGTGGGAGATCTGTGGGTTGAGGGTGTGTTTGTGTATGACTATGTATCCATGTATGTCCATTTGTGAGTATGTATGTAAGTATGTGCCTACATACGTGTGTGTACACGGGTGTGGGTGTGTGTGTATTTGTGTGACTATATCTACTTGTATGTGTGTCTGTGTTTCTATGTGTTTTGCATCTGTTTGTTGAGGGAGTCAACGACACGCAGCGCAAGTCTCCTGGCACACAGGAGTCCCCGTTGGGAAGAGGAGCGGGTGGAGAAAGGGTCCAGGAAGCAGCTGCAGAAGGAGACTGGAATCCTTTGGGGCTAGAAAGGCAGAGTTTGAGCAGGAGTGGGGGATGTCAGAACCCCGGAGGAGACAGAAGTCTCGAGCTGAGGACACCGGCGATTCAAAACAGGAAGGACATGAGGAGTGGGGGTGGGGGCCAGAATAGGGTTCCTGGACTCCAACCCTGGGGAGGTGAGGGAAGGGCTTGGGGTAGGGCCTAGAAGGCAGGAGGTTTCCAGGTTCCAGCTGGGACCAGGCTGAGCAGGCAGGGTTGCTCTCAGAGGGCGTCTGGTTGGGGCCGCCAGCGTCTGCGGAAGCCTGCAGGAAAATGAGTGTCCACGGGGGGGCGCCAAACGCTCTCCATGGAGTCTGCAAGACTGTGAAATGTGGGAGTGGGTGAATCTAACTGAGGCCACACGGAGGCCGAAAAGGATCCAGGCCCCAGGGAGCGGAGGGTATAGTGGGCAGAAGAATCCAGAATCCAAGGAGTGGGAAGGGGAGGAAATGGAGGATGGGGCAGGCCTAGGAGTGTGCAGAGCCCGGAATGATCTAGACGAGGGACGAGTTTAGCGGGCAGGGGATGAAGAGGAAGTTGCTGTCCTGGGGGATGGGAGGGGAAATCGGGGTGAGGAGTGACTCTGCAGAGATGGGATTACTTGTGTAGTTTCTGCTTTTCGGGCAAAAAGAGGCCTCAGGCGCATCCAGCCTTTGGAACCGCCAGCCTCCCTTGGGAAGCTCAGAGCTTGCTGGAGTCCGCACCATCCACTGGCTTCCCTCCTGGGGACGGGCCTTCCACTGGGAGGGTTCTGCTGTGGCGCAGAGCTTCTCCTTCCCTCTGTTCTGACCCTATTCTATCCCTTGACGACTGGCTCCCGGGCCCTGTGCGCCCCCTACGCCTCTCAAGGCCGCGCTGGCCCCTCTGGTCCCTCTGCTCATATGGGGAACCTGACTCCCAAGCTCCCAAGTCTAGGCTGTTCAAGCAGTCTGAGCGCGGGTTGGAAAAGCATTTCCAGACACAGAGCACTTCAGAAGGGAGTGAGTTTCTTAAGAACAAAGAGCAGAGATAGAGCGGGCACTGCGAACGTAGCTGGCTGTCAACTCCTGACAGTCAGGAGAGTTGACAGTGTTCATGAGTTAACAGCCAACTTGTATATCCTCAAGACATAAAAATTCCTGCTGGAAGGTTGGCGTTAGGTGACTGTTTGGGATGCTCTAGGGTGTTTACTGGAGTGGGCACCTTTGCTTAATTGGGAGTCAGGAGGGTTGTTGGTGAAGTCAGGGGCTTTTGACCAGGCTACAGAGGGGCTCAGTCTGCTTTGGTGGTGACCTTGGTTCTGCGCTCTGCTTCTGCGGCCTTGGTGCAAGACCTCACACATGTGGCCTGGGGCAGGACTCAACAAGTTCCTCTTCTTAAATATTTATTTATGCACTTGGCTGTGGTGGGTGTTAGTTGTGGCACACAGGCTCTAAAGCTCGCAGGCCCAGTAGTTGCAGCTCACAAGCTTAGTTGCTCCAGCCTGTGGGATCTTAGTTCCTCGACCAGGGATGGAACCCACGTCCCCTGCATTGCAAGACTGATCCTCAACCACTGGACACCAAGGAAGTCCCACAAAGGAAGTTCTTGATGCACCTCGGAGTGTCCCATTAATGCCTAATCTCAATGTTGATTCTGAACCATGTGTTACCACCGAGAAGGCTGAGAACCTTTTCTGCCTGCTGTTCCACTCCCCATTGGAATCATCTGGATAATTGCCAGCAGTCGTCCTTAGTCAGGGATATCCCAGGTGGGGCAGTGGTAAAGAATCCACCTGCCACTGGAAGGAAACTCAAGATGTGGTTTCGATTCCTGGATCAAGAAGCTCCCCTAGAGGAGGAAATGACCGCCCACTCCAGTTTTCTTGCCTGGGAAATCCCATGGACAGAGGAGCCTGATGGGCCAAGTCCATGGGGTCACATGGACGGAGGAGCCTGGCAGGCTACTTTGTGTCAGATACACACGCACACACACTCTGCCTGTCTCTGTCTCTCTCTGTCTTTCTCTGTGTGTCTCTCACTGTATCTCTGTCTCTGTCTGTCTCTCTGTGTGACTCTCACTATATCTCTCTCTGTCTCTCTCTGTCTCTGTCTCACTGTCTCTCTCTGTCTCCCTGTCTCTCTCTCTCTCTCTGTCTTTCTCTTCTGATCTGAGTAGGGGGAGGATTGTGCCCAGGAAAACATTCAGTTCTCATTGGAGATGCAGCAGATGCTCCCTGCAGACACAGACGGTGTCTCTGATGCTGCAGCTGGTGTGGTGATGGAGTCTCTGTGGGCAGAGCGGGTCTCAGGACCCTGTCCCTGTGACTATAGACTCAGGAACTCCTGGTCCATCCTGCGTAACTCTTAGCTGCACAGAACTCTGGAGCAAAGAGCAGTCAGGGGAGTGCTTCTTTATGCTCCATCTCTGAGCGAAAAGCAGAGGGGGTCTCCAAGAGGAGAGAACCCCGGAGCTGTGTTTGTGCACTGACATTGTTCAGGACACGTGCTGACCCTGCCCCGCTGACCACACCCCGGCTCCGGCTGGATGGAGGGATGACTGGGCAGCAGAGAGTGGGGTTTCCACTGGGGCTGTACTGAGCGAAAATTCAAGTGAGGTGTTTTTTGGCTAACATTTTATGGGATTTATTTTATGGGATTATTATAACATTTTATGGGATAACATTTTATGGGTTTTATGGGATTTATTGAAGGTACCATATAAAACCTAGCTTCCTGGAGTCTCTGGGAATTTGCAGGTAATTATAATTCAGAGGAGAGCTCAGAACGAATAAATGTCTATATTTCCTCTGTCTATTGTGGGAGATGCTAGGGAGGAGAAGGCGGGGAGGTGCCCTGTGTGCAGACGCTGAGGGCGGAGCATCCGTGAGTGGTAAGGAGAGCAGAGCTCGTCCTCACAGGGCTTAGTGTGTTAGGAAGACAGGAGACAAAGGGGTAACAAACACAACAAAGTGTGAATTTTGTTTTGAGAGGAACAGAGCGGCTTGGTCGTGCTGATTGAGGATGACCAGCAGCTGTGTCCGGGCAGGTGAAGCCCGCTGGGCTGGAGGTGGGGAAGGAGGGAGGAGAGTGCAGTGCTGGGAGGGGCGTTCCAGGAGGAGGGAGAATGTGAATCGCTGTGATGAAGCCAAACCGTGTTTCTTGCTTTTTCAAGGGAAATTAATTCAGCCGGATCTAGAGAGGAACGGAAGCCAGGATGGAAGTGAGCTGCTGAAAGTCTTAGGTGCCTGACGGAAGCTTGCCCTCCCCCATGTCCCTACCAGTGGTAAGTGATGAAACACGTTTTTTTTTTTGTTTGTTTGTTTTGTTTTTGTTTTTTACACATTTTTTTGAAAGAGGAAGAAAGCTCTTGGTTTCACTGATCTATTTTATTTTATTTTTTCTGTTCTTTATTTCATTTTTAATATTCCTTTCTTTCTGCTAACTTTAGGCCCAGTTTCTTCTCTTATTATCGTTCCTTGAAGAATAAAATTAGCTTGTTAAGTATAAAGTTAACCTGTTAACAAGTTAGCTTGTTAATTGAGATCTTTCCTTCATAGGAAATGTTCTTTATTTTAAATTTTAGGGGAAAAAACCTCCAAACTTCTCATTATCAGTAAATAGAGATAAAGCACGTAATACAGGGCTAAAATAATACCCAGAGAACCTGAATTTGTCTAGAAATAAATAACAGTAAAATGCTGTTTTCTTTCTGGATTTTTTTCCCCAAAACCTAATTAGTTCACCTTGAAAAACATTTTGTATTCTAATTTGTATTTATGTTGAAATTCTATAAAAGAAAGATCTTGTTGTTGTTGAAAAATAAAAAAACAAGTTTAATATGTAGCCAGTTGTTACTGTAGTGGTGAGTTCTGTCAGGTATATTCTTATTGTTATGCTATAGAGCAGCAGTCCCCAAAATTTTTGGGACTGGTTTTGTGGAAGACAGTTTGTTTTCCTGGAGAGCAGGATGATTTCTGGATGATTCAAGTGCATTCACAACAACTGGAAAAACTGTGTTCATGGGCACTTAATATTCCACAATCAATAGTCACTTAATTTTTACCATGCTGAGGGTTTTCTTTTTCTTTCTGTTCATGATTCCTTTTGCTGAGCAAATGCTTTTAAAGTCAGTGATAACCCTATATGCAAAACAGAAAAAGAGACATAGATGTACAGAACAGACTTTTGGACTCTGTGGGAGAAGGCGAGGGTGGGATGTTTCGAGAGATCAGCATCGAAACATGTATATTATCTAGGGTGAAACAGATCACGAGCCCAGGTTGGATGCATGAGACAAGTGCTCGGGCCTGGTGCACTGGGAAAACCCAGAAGGATCGGGTAGAGAGGGAGGTGGGAGGGGGGATCGGGATGGGGAATACATGTAAATCCATGGCTGATTCATGTCAGTGTATGACAGGGGCCACTGCAATATTGTGAAGTGATTGGCCTCCAACTAATGAAAATAAATGAAAAAAAAAAAAAAAAGGAAAAAAAAGTCAATGAGGTCTTTCATTTGTTTTGTTTTGTTTTGCATCACTCTAAGAGGTAGACCAAAAAGTGTTCTGATTTATGTCAAAGCATATTATACCTGTATTTTCCTCAAGAGATTTAGATTACTGGCCATCTATTTAGCTCTTTAATCAATGTGGAGTTTCTTTTTCTCTCTGGGAGTGTCCTAAATTCATTCACTTTTTACTTGAGAAACTTCCCCACTGTTCTGTGTACTGGCTGTTAACCATCGACATTGCCAGCATCACTGTAGGAAGGTTCCCTTCTCTCCACAACCTCCCCAGCATTTGTTGGTTTTAGACCTTTTGCTGAAGTCCATTCTAACCTGTGTGAGGTGATACTTCATTGTAATTTTGATTTGCATTTCTCTAAGAATTCACATAGTTCATCAGGCACTCTGTCTATGGACAGAGGTTCATGACATTGAACAGGAGGCGGGGATCAAGACCATCCCCAAGGGAAAGAAATGCAAAAAGGCAAAATGGTTGTCTGAGGACTCCTTACAAATTGCTGTGAAGAGAAGAGAAGCAAAAAGCAAAGGAGAAACGGAAAGATATTTCCATTTGAGTGCAGAGTTCCAAAGAATAGCAAGGAGAGATAAGAAAGCTTTCCTCAGACAGCAATGCAAATAAATAGAGGAAAACAACAGAATGGGAAAGACTAGAGATCCTTCAAGAAAATTAGAGATACCAAGGGAACGTTTCATGCAGAGATGGGTTCGATAAAGGACAGAAATTGTATGGACCTAACAGAAGCAAAAGTTATTAAGAAGAGGTGGCAAGAATACACAGAAGTACTGTACAAAAAAGATCTTCATGACCCAGATAATCACGATGGTGTGATCACTCACCTAGAGCCAGACATCCTGGAATGTGAAGTCAGGTGGGCCTTAGAAAGCATCACTACCAACAAAGCTAGTGGAGGTGATGGAATTCCAGTTGAGCTCTTTCCAATCCTGAAAGATGATGCTGTGAAAGTGCTCTACTCAATATGCCAGCAAATTTGGAAAACTCAGCAGTGGCCACAGGACTGGAAAAAGTCAGTTTCCATTGCAGTTCCAAAGAAAGGCAATCCCAAAGAATGCTCAAACTACCGCACAATTGCACTCATTTCACATGAGCTAGTAAAGGAATGCTCAAAATTCTCCAAGCCAAGCTTCAGCAATATGTGAACCATGAACTTCCAGATGTTCAAGCTGGTTTTAGAAAAGGCAGAGAAAGCAGAGACCAAATTGCCAACATCTGCTGGATCATTGAAAAAGCAAGAGAGTTCCAGAAAAACATCTATATCTGCTCTATTGACTATGCCAAAGCCTTTGACTGTATGGGTCACAATAAACTGTGGAAAATTCTGAAAGAGATGGGAATACCAGACCACCTGACCCACCTCTGGGGAAACCTATATGCAGGTCAGGAAGCAAGAGTTAGAAGTGGACATGGAACAACAGACTGGTTCCAAACAGGAAAAGGAGTACCTCAAGGCTGTATATTATCACCCTACTTATTTAACTTATATGCAGAGTACATCATGAGAAACGCTGGGCTGGAAAAAGCACAAGCTGGAATCAAGATTGCCAGGAGAAATATCAATAGCATCAGGTATGCAGATGACACTACCCTTATGGCAGAAAGTGAAGAGGAACTTAAAAGCCTCTTGATGAAAGTGAAAGAGAAGGGTGAAAAAGTAGGCTTAAAGCTCAGCATTCAGAAAACTAATATCATGGCATCTGGTCCCATCACTTCATGGGAAATAGATGCGAAACAGTGAAAGCAGTGTCAGACTTTATTTTTTATGGCTCCAAAATCACTTCTCTGAGCTCCACTGGAATACTTCCTGAGTAGGATGTGATTTGGTCTCAGAAATTGCCTTCTCAAACCATGCAGTGCCACTGCAGCCTCTCTGAATCTACAGCTACTGAGCAGGATTTTCTCCAAACCTGTCTGGTCTCAAGTCCTCAATGTGAGCCTGCGGAGTGGGGAGTGGAGGCTCCCCGTCCCGTTTCTCTGAACCAGATGTGCACTCCAGTCCCCTGGCATCCACCCCCGACAGAGGCCGCCTGTCGACTCCCACCCCTACCCCTGCGCTTTCTCCTGCTGGAGACCCGCTCCCAGGCTAGGGTCCAAGGTAGAGACCCTGGACTGGACATCAGGCAGATCCCGCCAAAGAAACAGACCATCCACTGCACCGCATGTTCTTATATCTTTATTTTACTCTGGTATCAGATTTCGGTTTTTTTTTTCTTCGAGTTGTAGATGGAGGTCACCACGGGTCGGGGGAGTGGGGCATGGACACGGTGTTTGGGGATTCGAGGAGATGGAGTCTCATGGGTTGGATTCAGAAATAAGAATATGAAGCGGAGAAGGTGGCGATGTAGCCATCTGCAGCCCTTCACGTGGAGCATTCGTGAGGCACGAGGCTTCTCATTTCAAAGAAAACTAAAGATTCAGCAAGCTTACAATGTTTCGCCGATGTCCGAATCCCCGAGCGGGAAGGGAGAAGGCTTCCAAGACAATGCAACTCGCAGAAAAAGGGAAGTTTTTTGCTGACTCAAGTCAGGGCTTACTGCCGCAACCAACGAAGTGGTACAGGGTCAGAAAGCTCTGAGCCCAAGCTGTTACACAAATATATACGGTGAGCATAAGCAGTTGGTCGCTGGCTTAAGCGGATATGTTACATGTTTGCAAAGTAATCTTATTGGCTCAAACCTTCGCAGGCTTTTTTCATACTTGGGTATTCTCGGGCTTTTCAGCTTTCCCCTGATAGGTTCCCTTTTTCTTACTGGGCACATATGGATTGGCTGGCTCCAGGTGGCCTGATGGGGGTAGGGAATCTTACCTTTTCAGGGGAAATCTAAACTTAGGTCCGGGCCGCCTGTCATGGTGTTAGCCCTGGCAGCCTCACATTCCCCCCTATGTTTCTATGGAAGGCCCAATCATGGGTCTTCTATATTACCTGTGGGGACAGTCGAATATTGAGATCTGAGTAACATTAGGTGGACAGATAGGCAGTGTGTTTTCTCTAACAACTCCCCGTTGAGAGACTTCATACTCAAGAGGCTTTTTGGGAATTGGGGCGGAGGTCTCTTTCTTCTGTAACTTCTTCCTGCTGTGCCTGGGCGTAGGCCTGCTTAGCAGAGCAGAAGTCTCTCTATACCTGACCTAAGATGGGGTGTTTTATATCTGAAACCAGCTTTTACTCTTGTATTAACAGCAACTTAGTTTGAAGCTGTTGGTGTCTCTCAGAGATAAAATAGACAGGGGCCAAACAGGAGACCTAACAGGATGGTCATCACTGGTCCCCAGAAACAGGAGGCAACATCTGGGGTGATTGGCTGGTGGTCAAGCAACAGAGCTGTGTTCTGGGAATCTTGTGTCTAGTCTGAAGTTACCATCTTCCACCTGGGTGGGGGCTCCAGTTCTGTAGAAGAACTCAAAAGACATTGTTATGCATATTTCTTTGAGTAGGAACCAGGACCCACCTCCAGGTTGTACCACCATTTGATTGTTTCCCCTCTGTTTTTTGTATTTCTTCCCTTCTCTGATTAGCAATTGTTTGAATCCACCCCCTTGGAACTCAGGAATACTTCCAATTCAGTGTCTCTTCTCCAAGCTGAGGCAGTCCTATGCCCCATTTTGACAGAAAGTTATCACAGTCATAGTTGCCCTGTTTTCTAAATTAAAACTGAGCAGGACTCTGTGGGGTGGCGACTCTGGAGTACAGATCTGCTGTACTGTAAAATATAGGCTTTATTCAGCCTCTTTGACCTTCCCTGAGTTCCAGGTCCTAGATCTGAGCCTTGTATGATTAAAATCTCAATCCCTTGGTCTGCCATTTTGTTGTAACATACCCAGTTAGTAGTAGCTGGAGAAGGGATAACTGGAATTTTAATAGACAAAATAAATCTCTTTCTTTTTAGAAGAATAGGCCTGAAACCCAGTCTGGAACTGGCACTTCGGGGAGACTTTTAGCCAGGTGGCCAGTTACCTAGTTTTATAAAAAGTAAGGTATAAGTTACTAGCTTTTAGCAGACATTGTTTTGAGAATGGTGGCATCTAAGCCTTACACGACTCAGAAAACTCAAGTGTTTAGCAATACAATGTCTAATCTGAAATTACACCCATAGTAACACCTGGTTATTTCGCAGGATGTCTGAACCATAGCTGAGTACTCTATTTTGACTTTTAATTGTAAAAATTTTCCTTAATAGCCAAAGCAGATGGCACCATTAATGATGTCAGTGTTTCTCTAGGTATGAGAAGATGCAAGAATTGGGACTCATAAAATCTCCTGAAAAGTTCTAACTACCTGAAGGCCTGTTCCGCCAGTTTTTCCCAAAGCATGGAGCGCCTCATTCCTGATCTTCACCCTGAACTCCTTTCAGGGCCGTTGAAAGTCAGCAGTTGCAGTGGCCATGATATAATCTCTGTAGATGTAGATGGCAAGTGTCAATCTTCAGTTGGCAGAGCCCCTTTTTGCTCATAAACTTGACCATGATTTTGAGGGGGGCATTTCATGACCATTTTGTCCCATGGTGCTGAGAATGTCTATTCTCAGGTTTGGCAGAGATTTTGTTGACAGGCCACTCAATGTGCTGTTACTGGACTAGGCCATAAAACAGTATCCAAAATTCTCTGGACCACCTGTCTTACTAGCCTCTTGGTCCAGGAAAACATTCCCTCTTGTTGCTTTTTCTCATATCTAGAATTACACTGCCATCATCATTGATCTCATAGGGAACTAAATATTATTTTATCAGAGGCCTCAGTCACACATTTGGCACTGTAAGAAATAGCAATTTTGTAAAACAGGTGAAATACAAAGAACATAGCCAGCAGTACTAGTAAAGTCACAAGTAAGACGTAAGAGCTTCCATTACATGTAGCCCAGTATATCCCAGGTCGTCTGACTTAGTCTGCTCTGTACAAATCTTTATCTTTCAGGGAAATTATACATTGGCACCACCATCTATAAGACACATAGCCCAGTTTTCTAGTGTTACTAGACTGATTATCCTTAGCATGATATAATTGTTTTCAACACAGAGGAGACTTTAAACCTAAATTGCCATAGCCTGGTGTTATCTATATAAATCCATCTTATAATTGTGGGAGATTTCTTTTTCCTTTGTTGAAATTTTTTTTGTTGCTCTGATTGAGCTTGAGGAATAGAAAAAGGCTCAAATTTATGGCCAGAGTCAGAGTAGGCATTAGTAATTGGCCCAGTGAGGGGATCTCATCTGGTAGTATCACAGTGACCTGAATATGACTATAATTTTTTTTTAAGTAAATTTCCTCAGGGTCAACCAGTTAGAGTCTTGTAGTGGAGAAGTTTACCAAGGTAACCCAGAACTAGATACAGGTAATTGGCCACAAACCCAACAGTTGGATTGATTTCTAAAACTGGCATAGAATCAGGCCTATGATAGAAAAGCATTTGATTTATATGCAAAGGTCTAAGAAGTCAAGAAAACATTATAAATGATCATGCGAAGCAGATCCAGCATCTTGGGCAAGCTGTCTACCTCTGATGTTGTTGTCTTCTCATCCTGGTGTACTGTAGTTTCTCCTGTTTGAGCATCATTTTAAGGTGAGATCAGGTCAGCTGTCTACTCTATAGACCAATCCAGTGTAGGGGCCTTTGGAAGTGGGAATTAATCTAAGAGTTAATTTCTCTTCAGTTTCATTGTGCATGAGCTAGTTAAGAGTACCTGATAAAAAGTCCTTCCATCCAGGTTGGAGACAGTCTCTTAAATTATGTGTTTTTCCAGTCCTGGTTGCAGGTCATGAGGCACCTGATCTTCATCCAAAGATAGATTACTGAGACAAGCTTCAGAAACAAACTTTCACATTAATATCACATAACAGCAAAGAATTATCTGAGAAATGAGTCTTACTACATGCAGACCTCCATTAACAAACTGGGATTTAACATTTTTTTGAAATATCTTTTTCTCCCTGAAGTTACCCTCATTTTTATCAAATACAACCAAATTAAGGCTATTTTGCTTGCAAAATAGGTCTGTTTTCACTAATTTTGGCCTGATGATTTATATTACCATAATTGATCATAGATTTTTATTTTGCTGAAACACTTATTGGATCTCAGACTGAACTTTTACTATAAAACAGGGCTGGGAAACTCACACCAAAGGCTTATCACAGATTTTGCCTAACAAATCTAGGTGAACTCTTTTCTTTTTAAGGTCTCAAAAATTCCTTGAGATTTTTTACCTGTTAGTGAGATAACCTTTTTAGCTCATTTGATAAGCTTACTGGAAACTTAAGTGTTTCAAATTTCTGGAGGAGTCAGATAGAGAGAAAATATAATTGTTTTGTTTATAACGTGTAATTTTACCAAATTATTTTTATAATTAGTTTGAGAGGAAGGTTTTCCCTACTCCCAGAAAACACATGATTTAAACCTGTAATTTCTCAGATAGAAACCATAAATAATTAAAAGCATATTTGCTGGTTCATTCAGTCCTTTGTTAACTTTTGTGAAGTCATCAGGTTTTTCATTAGAATACCAAGACATATCAAAATGTTAAGAACTCCATATAATTTCTAGGATATCTGTATTAGTAATTTTTCATACATTATAACATGAGTGGATTTATTACTCATTTGATAATCTTTTTTATGTAATTTAACCAACCAAATAGTTTAATATCTCTCTTTGGGATGTTTCAGGGGCCCTCTGAAACACCCCAATGTTAGCTAGATGTCAAAGGAACTTCAAAAGAATTCGATTTAGGAAGTTTTATCAAAAAGATCAATTAAAAGCTTTAGAATATTTGGTCAGATTTAGTCAATGTTGATGGGTGTATCATTTAGCTTGTTGATATGTCACAATGGGCGCAAATACCAAGGCTCAAGGTCTAGTGAAAGTGAGTTCTGCCATCTTGGACCTAATTGGCTCTAACCAGTTTTCTTATGACCATGTCATTTTTAACAAAATCCACTTATCTAACTAATTGTAATCTAATTTTAGAAAATCTTGATCATGCATAACTCTTTTTAGTATTTTTTTTTTATTTTTAGTTTTCAAAACATTTATTTATTTATTTAATTTTTCTGATTTTTCAGTGGGTTTTGTCATACATTGATGTGAATCAGCCATAGAGTTACACGAATTCCCCATCCCGGTCTCCCATCCCATCTCCCTCTCCACCCGATTCCTCTGGATCTTCCCAGCCCAACAGGCCCTAGCACTTGACTCATGCCTCCCACCTGGGCTGGTGGTCTGTTTCACCACAGATAATATACATGCTGTTCTTTCAAAACATCCCACCCTCCCCTTCTCCCACAGAGTTCAAAAGTCTGTTCTGTACTTCTGCGTCTCTTCTTCTGCCCTGCATATAGGGCCATCGTTACCATCTTTCTAAATTCCGTATATATGTGTTAGTATACTGTAATGTTCTTTATCTTTCTGGCTCACCTCACTCTGTATAATGGGCTTTTTTTTACTGAAAGTACACTTCTTGATCCTTTAGCAACCAAGAGCTAAGTTTTGTATTAGCATTTTATAGCTTGGTGAGCATAAATACCAGTGATAATTTCTAAAACCCTTGTCTTTTTAAAAACATTTTAGGATGGCATCAAACATTATTCATTTATAGTCCCAAATCTCTTTCATTTTTCTGTAAAAGGAAATCAGTGTTTAGTAGTAAATGTTTCAAAATCTTATTTCATTTGGAAATGACCTAATTATTGAATAGACTTCCAATACTTAATTTAGCACAACCCTTAGAAATTCAAGTTACACCAATCTGGGGAGACTATTTTAAACAGATATTTTTAAAGAACAATCATCTTTAATAGAGTTTCTATACGAACTCATACCTCATCTACATTTTTTAGAAGTTTTTTTTTTACTCGAGGTAATTTCCTTGTTGGCAAACCTGTAACAGGTATAATATTTAACTTATATTAAACCTAGGTACAATGAAAATATTTCACTTGATGTTAATTACTCTAAGACATGTCTATATTAGATAGGTCAACAAACCTTAATATCAGGTATTTAATACTGAATATTTCCCAGTTCATCTAAACCTGGAATTTATTGTTTAATTTAGAATTATTTGATTTGTAAGCACTTACCCCTTTTTAAAGCCAATTAAATAGAGCTCATTTACAAATTAAACTAAAACAATATTTTCCAGAGACAAAGACATACCAAAACATATTTAGACAGACACAAGCAAGATCAAGCTTCATTTTCTAAGTTTGGTCATGAATTAGATAGTACAATATAAAATTTACTAGTTTATAAAAAAAGTTGAAATAAATAACATTTTAAAAGGCTTTTTTCCTTCTTCTCTCAGTCTCAGGAGTTAGAGATGGTCTAGATAAGTGTTCCTGAGAGCCATGGTCTCACAGCACAGGAAAAGAAAATCTAGTTCTAACAAAATGGCAGCAGGTCTAAATGGTGGCCAGACAAAGCAAAATGGCCGTCACAAATCACAACACAGAACAGAGTTAAAACACACACATATAAACCTGGCAGTCCTCATCAGACACTCCCTTAAATACAAGAATACAGTCTCTCAGAAAACCTTCTATAGAGACACAAAACTTCAGATGTCTTCAAAGATTTCAAAAGGAGGAAAGGAAGCCAGGTTGAAAGAAGGAGGAGGAGGAGGAGGAGGCGGGAAAGGGGGGCAAAAGGAGTGGACTTACAGACGTCTCCTGCCACCTACAGACACCCAGGCATTACAGGACTTTTCCCTGGCCTTCCAGAAAAGGGAGACCAGAGACAATGCCGGCACACACACAAACACGGAGAGCTGAAGACAAACACACGGACAGACAAACGTCAGCCGACAACACAGCGCTGGGTTTTCGGGCCCCCTGAATTTTCTTGTCCCCCGGTACAAGGTTTACCTTACCGAATGGCGTCCACTGCTCACCAGACTTGGGATCAGGAGAGGAACTCTCCTCCCGCAGAGCTGGCTGCCTTCCAGCTCGCTCGCTGGCCTCGGTCTTGCGCCGGCTGGAACGTCCAATCCGTTCCCTCCTTATAGAAAGCTTTCTCATGCACCAGATACCTTCCTGCTTCTCAGCAGGGCCTCGGATATATACTGGACTTTCCTGTCCTGCCTGAGCACTGGTGCTATTATTTATCCTTCCCCTCTGTCCTGGAAATGTTCTCTTTCCCCCGTCAAGGGATCCCAGACGAGCCCCCAAATGTTACGCCCGATGTCCGCATCCCCGAGTGGGAAGAGAGAAGGCTTCCAAGACAATGCAACTCATAAAAAAAGGGAAGTTTTTTGCTGACTCGAGTCAGGGCTTACTGCCGCAACCAACGCAGTGGTGTAGGGTCAGAAAGCGCTGAGCCCAAGCTGTTACACAAAATTATAGGGTGAGCATAAGCAGTTGGTAGCTGGCTTCAGCGGATTGGTTACATGTTTGCAAAGTAATCTTACTGGCTCAAACCTTCACGGGCTTTTTTCAAACTTGGGCATTCGCGGGCTTCTCAGCTTTCCCCTGATAGGTTCCCTTTTTCTTACTGAGTGCATATTGATTGACTGGCTCCAGGCGGCCTGATGGGGATAGGGAATCTTACCATTTCAGGGGAAATCTAAACATAGGTCCGGGCCGCCTGTCAGAGTGTCAGCCCTGGCAGCCTCACAACAAGATATTGCTTTCGAGGGAAAAGAAGGCTCACACGTCAGGCAAATCCCAGTGCACAGATCGGTACCCTAGGTGGAGAAAGGAGGACACCTTCCAAGGCCCGAACCTGGGTTCTCATCTACACTCAGAAATGAAGTGCCCCAGGAGACACACGTGCTGACAAAGCAGGAGATTTTCTTCAGAGAGGGCACCAGGGTGCAGAGCCGCAGGGGAAGGGAAGCCAGGAGAACAGCTCTGTCACACGGCCTGCAGTCTCGGGTTTTATGGTGATGGCGTTTGTTTCCTGGTTGTCTTTAGCCGATCATTCTGACTCAGAGTCCTTCCGGTGGTGTAGGCCTTTTTCAGCCCAGATGGATGCCAGAGAGAAGGATTCTGGGATCTGATCAGACATGTGGTGTCTCCTTTGGACCTTTCCCAAACTCTTCCTGTTAGTGGAGGCTCATGAGTCCCGAGTTCCTTGCCAGAACCTCCTGTCAGAAAACAACTCGTGGCAATGGTTACTAGGTGCCTGGCCAGGGTGGAATCAGTGCGCTTCCCCTCACACCCTGATCACCTGCACCATCTCTCCTCAGCTACAGAGGAAAGACTCAGCAAGCAGCTGAGAAAAGCTGACCAGTCCTGGTTAGAACAAGGTGAGCAGTCTTTGCCAGAAGACCGGCAAGGTCCCACTGACCAGGCTTTGTCTGAAGGACATCGTAGCCCTGAACGGTTTCTGCCAGAAGGACACCGTAGCAGTTGAATATACTCTGTGAGACGCTCCAAAGAAGAAGAGAACGACAAACAAGAGGCACAGGAAGCATATGAGCAAGCTGCGCCTGCTGCGCTGCGAAGAAACAACAACTTGAGAGGCAAAAACAGGAGAGAGGAGAGGCTCCAAAGCTCTCCAAAAACATGAAAATGCAAGTGCTCAAAATGTGGAGCCAAAACACAGTGGCCAGACAAATTCGAAATCACAAATGGAGTATTTTCTAAGAAAATACAGGAGAAGAATTAACGGGAAAATTAAGGTACAAATATCTACTTGCTGTTGAGAACTTTTGTATAGGGACTGTCCCTCCTAACATGTAACTAAATTTGTCAACATAAACTGGGTTGCAAAGGGGTAGAATGGAATACAAAAAAAAAAGATGTAGAAGTCGTGCCGTTTTCAAGTAGTTTCAATTCTCGTTCAGAATTCAGTTGATCGGTTTCCTGGAGATGCGACAAGGACGTCAAGGATCTTCAACAAAACGTTTCCAAGTCGCTTCAATGGTCGTTTAAACCAGATTTCTACCTATGGATTCATCAGGTTCTTTCTGAAAGCAATACAACATCTTGGGTGCAATGGAAACGAGAAACCAGGTTCTCGTAGCACCAGCAATCTTTCCTGTTAGAAATCTCAAAACAGGTGGAATCGCATACAGACAAGTCAGTTTAATAAATTCCTTTATCACGTTTTGGTACGGTAATTCATTTGGCATAAAGGGCATCACCTTGCCCTCGAGATAGGCCCACACAATGTGGCTTAGAAGTCGCAGGAGTAGGTCTTGCATGAAGGAAGTCATTCTCGCTAAGTCGCAACGAGTATCTCATTGCTTTCGGTCAGGCTGTGCCTGCGTCTTAATTCATAGAGGTGCCTCAGCGGCTCTGCCAAGAGGCCAGTGTCATTACAGACAGAAACTGAAAGTCACTCAGGGCTCTCCTAGTGAGGAGAGGCACCGCACAGGGTGCAGAGACCCAAGGGGAAGCGCCAGGTTTTAAAGAGCTTGTTGCCTCTTGAAGGGCGTGTGTCTAAGGCAGAGCTGAGAGCTGGTTGTTTTCAGAAGAGGTGGCAGGAAGTGGCGAGTGGGGTGGGGCCAAGGTCCCTGCTCAATATCAGTTTTGGAATACCCCGGGTGTGTTTGGAGCTCTGGAGCTGGTCTCTGATAGCCGGGAACCTGGACGGGGGGAAATTTTGGCTAGGTGTATGAGAATCAAATATGGAGGTGCCTGTGTCTCCATAGAGCTGAGAAAGCTTGCTAGGTCTAGTGTCCTTGCACCCGAATACCTGGCACTTTGTGGCCATCAGAAGCCATGTAGAGACTCCAGATGGCGGGAAATCTATTTCCCAAAGTTGCTTTAGTGCAGGAATCTCTGAGGGCACTGGCGGGCCTGTCTGTTGACGCTTAGCTTGGAAGAAAACGTGTAAATGAGTACTGGGTTGCGTCAGAACCCCAGGAAAGGACTAGAAGGTATGAGATGTCTGTGTCCTTAGCACAGAAAAGGTGCTTCCACTGCATCTCCTTGAAGGCGGATGTCATCGTGTATCCTCACACGGCTGCCGAGAGAAGTGTGGTGGGTCTGGCTGCTCCACACTCAAACCAGTAGAGCGGCCAGATTGGTGGAAAGGAGCGTTTGCTTGGTTTCAGACACCGGCAGGTCGGGGGGAGGATGGTGGACACCTGTCCAGAGGCTGACTGACCGCTCCCACACCCAAACCCACAGTGGCAACCAGTGGGGCCAGGGCTTTTCCAGACAACAGTGTGAGGGGGCCGCTCTAGGCACAAACAGCCCAGGCAGCTGGTTGAGAGTCACCTTCAGATCGCTCATCACTGGTCTGACCAACATCATCTTGATTGTCTTCGGGACAGTGAAACTTCAGGTCCAGGGTCGGTTCGATTGCTTGAGGAGAGGCCAGACAGGAAGTTCAGGGAGGCTTTATTGGGGCTCTGGGTGTAGCAGGAAGGGAGCCAAAGAAGTGTCAGGTTCCCCAGGTTTGCTCCCGACGGGGGTGGGGGAGGGTGTCAGGGCATTTGGGGGAATGTGGTCCCTTAAGTGGGTCGAGTGCAGGCTGGGTCAGGGGTTGGGCTGGAGGGGTGAGATCGAGGTCTGACCTCACTCCCACACCCTTGGTGGGGTGTGTGCAGGCATCACAGCCAGGGTCCCGCTTTTGTTCTCCAGCCGGGAGGTGGTGATTGGGTTTTGGATCTGCTTTCCTATCTTGCGCATCATTTGCCCCAACTGTTCATGTGGGGTCTTCCTGAAAGAGGGACTGAACTCTTGTCCCAGAAATTGGCAGGTGGACTCCTAAGCACTGGACCGCTGGGGAAAGCCGGAACAATATATTCAGAAAGGCCAGATCTGGGCCTCCTGTGGCCCTGGGACTAAAACATTCATATCAGGAAGCCAGTGGAATGTTTCTCTACCCCTTTGATTCCCCCCACTTTATCCTCTAGGCGCCCATTTCTCCTCTGGGCTCCACTGGTATACTTCCTGAGTAGGATGTGATTTGGTCTCAGAAATTGCCTTCGCAAACCATGCAGTGCCCCCGCAGCCTCTCTGAATATTCGGCTACTGAGCAGGATTTTCTCCAAACCTGTCTGGTCTCAAGTCCACAATGTGAGCCTGCGGACCTCCACTCCCCGTCCCGTTTCTCTGAACCAGATATTCACTCCAGCCGCCTGGCCTCCACCCCAGAAAGAGGGCTCCTGTCGACTCCCACCCTCATCACTGCACTATCTCCTGCTGGAGACCCGCTCCCAGGCTAGGGTCCACAGTAGAGACCCTGGGCTGGACATCAGGCAGATCCCGCCAAAGAAACAGACCATCCACTGCACCAAATGTTCTTATATCTTTATTTTACTCTGGTATCAGATTTCGGTTTTTTTTTTCTTCGAGTTGTAGATGGAGGTCACCACGGGTCGGGGCATTGGGGCACCGTTATGGTGTTTGGGGATGCTAGGAGTCTCATGGGTTGGATTCAGAAATAAGAATGTGAAGCGGAGAAGGTGGCGATGTAGGCATCTGCAGCCCTTCACGTGAAGCATTCGTGAGGTACGAGGCTTCCCATTTCAAAGAAAACTAAAGATTCAGCAAACTTACAAGATATTACTTTGGAGGGAAAAGAAAGCTCACACGTCAGGCAAATTCCAGTGCACGGATCGGTACCGTAGGTGCAGGAAGGAGGACACCTTCCAGGGGCCAAAACTGTACTCTCGTCTACCACTCACAAATGAACTGCCCCAGGAGACACACGTGCCGACAAAGCAGGAGATCTTCTTGGGAGAGGACACCCGGGTGCCGAGCCATAGGGGAAGGGAAGCCAGGAGAACAACTCTGTCACACGGCCTGCAGTCTCGGGTTTTCTGGTTTTGGCATTAGTTTCCGGGTTGTCTTTAGCTGATCATTCTGACTCAGAGTCCTTCTGGTGGTCCAGGCCTTCTTCAGCCCAGATGGATACCAGAGAGAAGGACTCTGGGAGCTGGTCAGACATGTGGTGTGTCCTTTGGACCTTTCCCAAAGTCTTCCTGTTGGTAGAGGCTCATGAGTCCCATGTTCCTTGCCAGAACCTCCTGTCTTAAAACAACTCATGGCAATATTACTAGGTGCCTGGCCAGGGTGGACTCAGTGCGCTTCCCCTAACACCCTGATCACCTGCACCATCTCTCCTCAGCTGCAGAGGAAAGACTCAGCAAGCAGCTGAGAAAAGCTGACAAGTCCTGGTTAGAACAAGCTGAGCTGTCTTTGTGAGAAGACCGCCAAGGTCCCACTGACCAGGCTTTGTCTGAAGGACATCGTAGCCCTAAACGGCTTCTGCCAAAAGGACACTCTAGCAATTGAATATACTCTGTGAGACGTTCCAAAGAAGAAGAAAACGACAAACAAGAGGCCCAGGATGCATATGAGCAAGCTGCGCCTGCTGCGCTGCGAAGAAACAACAATTTGAGAGGCAAAAACAGGAGAGTAGAGGCTCCAACCCTCTCCAAAAACAAGAAATGCAAGTGCTCAAAATGTGGAGCCAAAACACTCACAGTGGCCAGGCAAATTCGAAATCACAAATGGAGTATTTTCTAAGAAAATACAGGAGAAGAATTAATGGGAAAAATTTAGGGTAAAAATGTGTACTTGCTTTTGAGTACTTTTGTATAGGTACTGTCCCTGCTAACATGTAACTAAATTTGTCAACAGAAACTCGGTTGCGAAGGGGTAGAATAGAAAAAAAAAAAAAAAGGTGTAGAAGTCGTGCCGTTTTCAAATAGTTTCAATTCTCGTTCAGAATTCAGTTGATCGATTTCCTGGAGATGCGACAAGGACGTCAAGGATCATTCAACAAAACGTTTCCAAGTCGCTTCAAATGTCGTTTAAACAGGATTTCTACCTATGGCTTCATCAGGTTCTTTCTGAAAGCAATACGACATCTTGGCTGCAATGGAAACGAGAAACCAGGTTCTCGTAGCACCAGCAATCTTTCCTGTTAGAAAGCTCAAACAGGTGGAATCGCATGCAGACAAGTCAGTTTAATAAATTCCTTTATCATGTTTTGGTACGGTAATTCATTTGACAGAAAGGGCATCATCTTGCCCTCGAGATAAGCCCACACAATGTGGCTTAGAAGTCGTAGGAGTAGGTGTTGCATGAAGGAAGTCGTTCTCGCTAAGTCGCAAGACATAACGAGTATCTCGTTGCATTCAGTCAGGCTGTGCCTGCGTCTTAATTCATAGAGGTTCCTCAGCGGCTCTGCCAAGAGGCCAGTGTCATTACAGACAGAAGTTGAAAGTCACTCAGGGCTCTCCTAGTGAGGAGAGGCACCGCGCAGGGTGCAGAGACCCAAGGGGAAGCGCCAGGTTTTAAGAGCATGTTGCCTTTGAAGGGGGCGTGTCTAAGGCAGAGCTGAGAGCTGGTTGTTTTCAGAAGAGGCAGCAGGAAGTGGCGAGTGGGGTGGGGCCAACGCCCCTGCTCAATATCGGTATTGGAATACCCCGGGTGTGTTTGGAGATCTGGAGGTGGTCTCTGATAGCCGGGAACCTGGATGGGGGGAAATTTTGGCTAGGTGTATGAGAATCAAATATGGAGGTGCTTGTGTCTCCATAGAGCTGAGAAAGCTTTGTAGGGCTAGTGTCGTTGCACCCGAATCACTCGGCATGTTGTGGCCATCAGAAGTCGTGCAGAGACTCCGGATGGCGGGAGATCCATTTCCCAAAGCTGCTTTAGTGCAGGAGTCTTGAGGGCACTGACGGTCCTGTTTGTTCAATCTTACCTTGAAGGAAAACATGTAAATGAGCACTGTGTTGCGTCAGAACCCCAGGAAGGGACTAGAAGGTGTGAGATGTCTGTGTCCTTAGCACAGAAAAGGTGCTTCCAATGCATCTCCTTGAAGGCGGATATTATCGTGTAGTCTCACACGGCTCCCGAGAGAAGTGTGGTGGGTCCGGCTGCTCCACACTCATGCCAGTAGAGCGGCCAGATTAGAGGAAAGGAACGTTTGCTTAGAGTCAGACGCCGGCAGGTCGGGGGGAGGATGGTAGAAACCGACCAGAGGCTGACTGACCGCTCCCCCACCCAAAAGCTCAGTGGCAACCAGTGGGGCCAGGGCTTTTCCAGACAGTGAGGGGGCCGTTCTAGGCAGAAACAGCCCAGGCAGCTGGTTGAGAGTCACCTTCAGATCCCTCATCAGTGGTCTGACCAACATCATGTTGATTGTTTTCGGGACAGTGAACCTTCAGGTCCAGGGTCGGTTCGATTGCTTGAGAAGAGGCCAGACAGGAAGTTCAGGCAAGGCTTTATTGGGGCTCTGGGTGCAGCAGGAAGGGAGCCAAAGAAGTGAGAGATTCCCCAGGTTTGCACCCCAGGGGTGTGGGGGAGGGTGTCAGGGCATGCGGGGAAATGTGGTCCCTTAAGTGGGGCGAGTGCAGGCTGGGTCAGGGATTGGACTGGAGGGGTGAGATCGAGGTCTGCCCCATCCCCAGACCCATTTGTGGGGTGTGTGCAGGCCTCACAGCCAGGGTCCCACTTTTGTTCTCCAGCCGGGAGGTGATGATTGGTGTTTTGATCTGCTTTCCTATCTTGTGCATCATTTGCCCCAACTGTTCATGTGGGGTCTTCCTGAAAGAGGGACTGAACTCTTGTCCCCGAAATTGGCAGGTGGACTCCTAAGCACTGGACCGCTGGGGAAAGCCGGAACAATATATTCAGAAAGGCCAGATCTGGGCCTCCTGTGGCCCTGGGCCTAAAACGTTCACATCAGGAAGCCTATGGAAGGTTTCTCTGCCCCTTTCATTCCCCCCACTTTATCCTCTAGGCGCCCATGTCTCCTCTGGGGTTTACTGGTATACTTCCTGAGTAGGATGTGATTTGGTCTCAGAAATTGCCTTCGCAAACCATCAGTGCCACCGCAGCCTCTCTGAATATTCGGCTACTGAGCAGGATTTTCTCCAAACCTGTCTGGTCTCAAGTCCACAATGTGAGCCTGCGGACCTCCAGTCCCCTTCCCGTTTCTCTGAACCAAATTTACACTCCAGCCGCCTGGCCTCCAACCCCGACAGAGGGCTCCTGTCGACTCCCACCCCTACCCCTGCGCTTTCTCCTGCTGGAGACACACTCCCAGGCTAGGGTCCACCATAGAGACCCTGGGCTGGACATCAGGCAGATCACGCCAAAGAAACAGACCATCCACTGCACCGCATGTTCTTCTATCTTTATTTTACCCTGGTATCAGATTTCGATCTTTGTTATTCTTCGAGTTGTATATGAAAGTCACATCGGGTCGGGGCAGTGGGGCATGGACACGGTGTTTGGGGATGCGAGGAGAAGGAGTCTCACGGGTTGCATCAGAAATACGAATGTGAAGCGGAGAAGGTGGCGATGTAGCCATCTGCAGACATTCACGTGGAGCATTTGTGAGGCACGAGGCTTCCCATTTCCCAGAAAACTAAAGATTCAGCAAACTTACAAGATATTGCTTTGGAGGGAAAAGAAGGATCACATGTCAGGCAAATCCCAGTGCACAGATCAGTACCCTAGGTGCAGGAAGGAGGACACCTTCCAAGGCCCGAAACTGGGCTCTTGTCTACCACTCAGAAATGAACCGCCCCAGGAGACACACATGCCGACAAAGCAGGAGATCTTCTTGGGAGAGGGCACCCGGGTGCAGAGCCGTAGGGGAAGGGAAGCCAGGAGAACAGCTCAGTCACACGGCCTGCAGGATCGGCTTTTCTGGTGATGGCATTTGTTTCTGGGTTGCCTTTAGCCGATCATTCGGACTCAGAGTCCTTCCGGTGGTGCAGGCCTTTTTCAGCCCAGATGGATGCCAGAGAGAAGGATTCTGGGAGGTGGTCGAACATGTGATGTCTCCTTTGGACCTTTCCCAAACTCTTCCTGTTGGTGGAGGCTCATGAGCCCCGTGTTCCTTGCCAGAACCTCCTGTCTTAAAACAACTCGTGGCAATGGTTACTAGGTGCCTGGCCAGGGTGGAATCAGTGCGCTTCCCCTAACACCCTGATCACCTGCACCATCTCTCCTCAGCAGCAGAGGAAAGACTCAGCCGGCAGCTGAGAAAAGCTGACAAGTCCTGGTTAGAACAAGGTGAGCAGTCTTTGCCAGAAGACCGCCAAGGTCCCACTGACCAGGCTTTGTCTGAAGGACATTGTAGCCCTGAACGGCTTCTGCCAGAAGGACACTGTAGCAGTTGAATATACTCTCTGAGATGTTCCAACGAAGAAGACAACAACAAACAAGAGGCACAGAAAGCACATGAGCAAGCTGCGCCTGCTGCCCTGCGAAGAAACAACTTGAGAGGCAAAAACAGGAGAGAGGAGATGTTCCAAGGCTCTCCAAATGCAAGAAAATGCAAGTGCTCAAAATGTGGAGCCAAATCTCACAGTGGCCAAACAAATTCGAAATCACAAATGGAGTATTTTCTAAGAAAATACAGGAGAAGAATTAATGGGAAATATTTAGAGTACAGATATCTACTTGCTGTTGAGTACTTTTGTATAGGGACTGTCCCTGCTAACATGTAACTAAATTTGTCAACAGAAACTCGGCTGCGAAGGGGTAGAATAGGTGGAAAAAAATGTGTAGAAGTCGTGCCGTTTTCAACTAATTTCAATTCTCGTTCAGAATTCAGTTGATCGGTTTCCTGGAGATGCGACAAGGCCGTCATGTATCATTCAACAAAACCTTTCCAAGTCGCTTCAGAGGTCGTTTAAACCGGATTTCTACCTATTGCTTCATCAGGTTCTTTCTGAAAGCAATACGACATCTTGGCTGCAATGGAAACGAGAAACCAGGTTCTCGTAGCACCAGCAATCTTTCCTGTTAGAAAGCTCAAACAGGTGGAATCGCATGCAGACAAGTCAGTTTAATAAACTCCTTTATCACGTTTTGGTACGGTAATTCATTTGGCAGAAAGGGCATCATCTTGCCCTTGAGATAAGCCCACACAATGTGGCTTAGAAGTCGCAGGAGTAGGTGTTGCATGAAGGAAGTCGTTCTCGCTAAGTCGCAACACATAACGAGTATCTCGTTGGTTTCGGTCAGGCTGTGCCTGCGTCTTAATTCATAGAGGTTCCTCAGCGGCTCTGCCAAGAGGCCAATGTCATTACAGACAGAAGTTGAAAGTCACTCAGCGCTCTCCTAGTGAGGAGAGGCACCGCGCAGGGTGCAGATACCCAAGGGGAAGCGCCAGGTTTTAAAGAGCATGTTGCCTCTTGAAGGGGGCGTGTCTAAGGCAGAGCTGAGAGCTGGTTGTTTTCAGAAGAGGCAGCAGGAAGTGGCGAGTGGGCTGGGGCCAAACCCCCTGCTCAATATCGGTTTTTGAATACCCCGGGTGTGTTTGGAGCTCTGGAGGTGGTCTCTGATATCCGGGAACCTGGACGGGGAGAAATTTTGGCTAGATGTATGAGAATCAAATATGGAGGTGCTTGTGTCTCCATAGAGCTGAGAAAGCTTTGTAGGGCTAGTGTCTTTGCCCCTGAATCCCTGGGAACGTTGTGGCCATCAGAAGCCGTGCAGAGACTCCAGATGGCGGGAGATCCATTTCCCAAAGCTGCTTTAGTGCAGGAACCTCTGAGGGCACTGTCTGTTGACTCTTACCTTGGAAGGAACACGTGTTAATGAGCACTGGGTTGCATCAGAACCCCAGGAAAGGACTAGAAGCTGTGAGATGTCTGTGTCCTTAGCACAGAAAAGGTGCTTCCACTGCATCTCCTTGAAGGCGGATATCATCCTGCAGCCTCACACGGCTCCCGAGAGAAAAGTGGTGGGTCCGGCTGCTCCACACTCAAGCCAGTAGTGCGGCCAGATTAGTGGAAAGGAACGTTTGCTTTGTTTCAGACGCCGGCAGGTCGGGGGGAGGATGGTGGACACCTGTCCAGAGGCTGACTGACCGCTCCCCCACCCAAACCCTCAGTGACAACCAGTGGGGCCAGAGCTTTTACAGACAGCAGTGTGAGGGGGCCGCTCTAGGCAGAAACAGCCCAGGCAGCTGGTTGAGAGTCACCTTCAGATTGCTCATCAGTGCTCTGACCAACATCATCTTGATTGTTTTTGGGACAGTGAACCTTCAGGTCCAGGGTCGGTTCGATTGCTTGAGGAGAGGCCAGACAGGAAGTTCAGGAAGGCTTTATTGGGGCTCTGCGTGCAGCACGAAGGGAGCCAAAAAAGTGACAGGTTCCCCAGGTTTGCACCCCAGGGGTGTGGGGGGAGGGTGTCAGGGCATGCGGGGAAATGTGATCCCTGAAGTGGGGCGAGTGCAGGCTGGGTCAGGGGTTGGGCTGGAGGGGTGAGATCGAGGTCTGCCCCCTCCCGAGCCCCCTTGGTGGGGTGTGTGCAGGCATCGGAGCCAGGGTCCCGCTTTTGTTCTCCAGCCGGGAGGTGGTGATTGGGGTTTTGATCTGCTTTCCTATCTTGTGCATCATTTGCCCCAACTGTTCATGTGGGGTCTTCCTGAAAGAGGGACTGAGCTCTTTTCCCGAAATTGACATGTGGACTCCTAAGCACTGGACCGCTGGGGAAAGCGGTAACAATATATTCAGAAAGGCCAGATCTGGGCCTCCTGTCGCCCTGGGACTAAAATGTTCACATTAGGAGGGCTATGGAAGCTTTCTCTGCCCCTTTCATCCCCCCCCCCCCACTTTATCCTCTAGGCGCCCATTTCTCCTCTGGGCTCCACTGGTATACTTCCTGAGTAGGATGTGATTTGGTCTCAGAAATTGCCTTCACAAACCATGCAGTGCCACCGCAGCCTCTCGGAATATTCGGCTACTGATCAGGATTTTCTCCAAACCTCTCTGGTCACAAGTCCACAATGTGAGCCTGCGGACCTCCACTCCCCTTCCCGTTTCTCTGAACCAGATTTACACTCCAGCTGCCTGGCCTCCACCCCCGACAGAGGGCTCCTGTAGACTCCCACCCCTACCCCTGCGTTTTCTCCTGCTGGAGACCCGCTCCCAGGCTAAGGTCCATGATAGAGACCCTGGGCTGGACATCAGGCAGGTCCCGCCAAAGAAACAGACCATCCACTGCATCGCATGTTCTTATATCTTTATGTTACTCTGGTATCAGATTTCGATCTTTGTTTTTCTTCAAGTTGTAGATGGCGGTCCCCATGGGTAGGGGCTGTGGGACACGGAAACGGTGTTTGTAGATGCAAGGAGAAGGAGTCTCATGGGTTGGATTGAGAAATATGAATGTGAAGCGGAGAAGGCAGCGATGTAGCCATATGCAGCCCATCACGTGGAGCATTCGTGAGGCACGAGGCTTCCCATTTCAAAGAAAACTAAAGATTCAGCAAACTTATAAGATACTGCTTTGGAGGGAAAGGAAGGCTCACATGTCAGGCAAATCCCCGTGCACAGATCGGTACCCTAGGTGCAGGAAGGAGGACACCTTCCAAGGCCCGAAACTGGGCTCTTGTCTACCACTCAGAAATGAACCGCCCCAGGAGACACACGTGCCGACAAAGCTGGAGATCTTCTTGGGAGAGGGCACCCGGGTGCAGAGCCGTAGGGGAAGGGAAGCCAGGAGAACAGCTCTGTCACACGGCCTTCAGTCTCGGGTTTTCTGGTGATGGCCTTTGTTTCTGGGTTGTCTTTAGCCGATCATTCGGACTCAGAGTCCTTCCGGTGGTGCAGGCCTTCTTCAGCCCAGATGGATGCCAGAGAGAAGGATTCTGGGAGCTGATTGGACATGTGGTGTCTCCTTTGGACCTTTCCCAAACTCTTCCTGTTGGTGGAGGCTCATGAGTCCCGTGTTCCTTGCCAGAACCTCGTGTCGTAAAACAACTCATGGCAATGGTTACTAGGTGCCTGGCCAGGGTGGAATCAGTGCACTTCGCCTAACACCCTGATCACCTGCACCATCTCTCCTCAGCTGCAGAGGAAAGACTCAGCAAGCAGCTGAGAAATGCTGACCAGTCCTGGTTAGAACAAGGTGAGCAGTCTTTGCCAGAAGACCGCCAAGGTCCCACTGACCAGGCTTTGTCTGAAGGACATTGTAGCCGTGAACGGCTTCTGCCAGAAGGACACTGTAGCAGTTGAATATACTCTGTGAGACGTTCCAAAGAAGAAGAGAACGACAAACAAGAGGCACAGGAAGCATATGAGCAAGCTGCGCCTGCTGCGCTGGGAAGAAACAACAACTTGAGAGGCAAAACCAGGAGAGAGGGGAGGCTCCAGGGCTCTCCAAAACAAGAAAATGCAAGTGCTCAAAATGTGGAGCCAAAACACTCACAGTGGCCAGACAAATTCGAAATCACAAATGGAGTATTTTGTAAGAAAATACAGGAGAAGAATTAACGGGGAACATTTAGGGTACAGATATCTACTTGCTGTTGAGTACTTTTGTATAGGGACTGTCCCTCCTAACACGTAACTAAACTTGTCAACATAAACTGGGTTGCGAAGGGGTAGAATCGGAAAAAAAAAAAAAAGATGGTGTAGAAGTCGTGCCGTTTTCAAGTAGTGTCAATTCTCGTTCAGAATTCAGTTGATCGGTTTCCTGGAGATGCGACAAGGACGTCATGTATCATTCAACAAAACCTTTCCAAGTCGCTTCAGAGGTCGTTTAAACCGGATTTCTACCTATGGCTTCATTAGGTTCTTTCTGAAAGCAATACGACATCTTGGCTGCAATGGAAACGAGAAACCAGGTTCTCGTAGCACCAGCAATCTTTCCTGTTAGAAAGCTCAAAACAGGTGGAATCGCATGCAGACAAATCAGTTTAATAAATTCCTTTATCACGTTTTGGTACGGTAATTCATTTGGCAGAAAGGGCATCATCTTGCCCTTGAGATAAGCCCACACAATGTGGCTTAGAAGTCGCAGGAGTAGGTGTTGCATGAAGGAAGTCGTTCTCGCTAAGTCGCAACGCATAACGAGTATCTCGTTGGTTTCGGTCAGGCTGTGCCTGCGTCTTAATTCATACAGGTGCCTCAGCGGCTCTGCAGAGAGGCCAGTGTCATTACAGACAGAAGTTGAAAGTCACTCAGGGCTCTCCTAGTGAGGAGAGGCACCGCGCAGGGTGCAGAGACCCAAGGGGAACCAGCAGGTTTTAAAGAGCTTGTTGCCTCTTGAAGGGCGTGTGTCCAAGTTAGAGCTGAGAGCTGGTTGTTTTCAGAAGAGGTGGCAGGAAGTGGCGAGTGGGGTGGGGCCATGCCCCCTGCTCAATATCGGTTTTTGAATACCCCGGGTGTGTTTGGAGCTCTGGAGGTGGTCTCTGATAGCCGGGGACCTGAACGGGGGTGGGGGGGAATTTTGGCTAGGTGTATGAGAATCAAATATGGAGGTGCTTGTGTCTCCATAGAGCTGAGAAAGCTTGCTAGGGCTAGTGTCGTTGCACTCGAATACCTGGGCACGTTGTGGCCATCAGAAGCCGTGCAGAGACTCCAGATGGCGGGAGATCCATTTCCCAAAGCTGCTTTAGCGCAGGAATCTCCCAGGGCACTGGCGGGCCTGTCTGTTGACTCTTACCTTAGAAGGAAAACGTGTACATGAGCACTGGGTTGCGTCAGAACCCCAGGAAAGGACTAGAAGGTGTGAGATGTCTGTGTCCTTAGCACAGAAAAGGTGCTTCCACTGCATCTCCTTGAAGGCGGATGTCATCGTGTAGCCTCACACGGCTTCTGTGAGAAGTGTGGTGGGTTCGGCTGCTCCCCACTCAAGCCAGTAGAGCGGCCAGATTGGTGAAAAGGAACGTTTGCTTGGTTTCAGACGCCGGCAGGTCAGGGGGAGGATGGTGGACACCTGTCCAGAGGCTGACTGACCGCTCCCATACCCAAACCCTCAGTGGCAACCAGTGGGGCCAGAGCTTTTCCAGACAGCAGTGTGAGGGGGCCGGTCTAGGCAGACACAGCCCAGGCAGCTGGTTGAGAGTCACCTTCAGATCGCTCATCAGTGGTCTGACCAACATCATCTTGATTGTTTTTGGGACAGTGAACCTTCAGGTCCAGGGTCGGTTCGATTGGTTGAGGAGAGGCCAGACAGGAAGTTCAGGCAAGGCTTTATTGGGGCTCTGGATGCAGCAGAAAGGGAGCCAAAGAAGTCACAGGTTCCCCAGCTTTGAACCCCAGGGGGGTGGGGGGAGGGTGTTAGGGCATTCGGGGGAATGTGGTCCCTTAAGTGGGGCGAGTGCAGGCTGGGTCAGGGGTTGGGCTGGAGGGGTGAGATCGAGGTCTGCCCCCTCCCCAACCCCCTTGGTGGGGTGTGTGCAGGCATCACAGCCAGTGTCCCACTTTTGTTCTCTAGCTGGGAGGTGGTGATTGGGTTTTTCATCTGCTTTCCTATCTTGTGCATCATGTGCCCCAACTGTTCATGTGGGGTGTTCCTGAAAGAGGGACTGAGCTCTTGTCCCTGAAATTGGCAGGTGGACTCCTAAGCACTGGACCGCTGGGGAAAGCCGGAACAGTATATTCAGAAAGGCCAGATCTGGGCCTCCTGTGGCCCTGGGCCTAAAACGTTCACATCAGGAAGCCTGTGGAAGGTTTCTCTGCCCCTTTCATCCCCCCCCCCCCCACTTTATCCTCTAGGCGCCCATTTCTCCTCTCGCCTCCACTGGTATACTTCCTGAGTAGGATGTGATTTGGTCTCAGAAATTGCCTCCTCAAACCATGCAGTGCCACCGTAGCCTCTCTGAATATTCGGCTACTGAGCAGGACTTTTTCCAAGCCTGTTTGGTCTCAAGTCCACAATGTGAGCCTGCGGACCTCCACTCCCCTTCCTGTTTCTCTGAACCAGATGTGCACTCCAGCCGCCTGGCCTCCATCCCCGACAGAGGGCTCATGTCACTCCCACACCGACTCCTGCACTTTCTCCTGCTGGAGACCCGCTCGCAGGCTAGGGTCCACGGTAGAGAACCTGGGCTGGACATCAGGCAGGTCCCGCCAAAGAAACAGACCATCCAGTGCACCGCATGTACTTCTACCTTTATTTTACTCTGGTAACAAATTTCAATTTTTTTTTCTCTTCTTCGCGTTGTAGATGGAGGTCACCATGGCTGGGGGGATTGGGGCAAGGACAGGGTGTTAGGGGATGCGAGGAGAAGGAGTCTCATGGGTTCCATTCAGAAATAAGCATGTGAAGTGGAGAACGTGGCGATGTAGCCATCTGCAGCCCATCATGTGGAGCATTCTTGAGGCACGAGGCTTCCCATTTCAAAGAAAACTAAAGATTCATCAAACGTACAAGATATTGATTTGGAGGGAAAAGAAGGCTCACACGTCAGGCAAATCCCCGTGCACAGATCTGTAACCCAGGTGCAGGCAGGAGGACACCTTCCAAGGTCCGAGACTGGGCTCTTGTCTACCACTCAGAAATGAACCGCCCCAGGAGACACACGTGCCGACAAAGCAGGAGATCTTCTTGGGAGAGGGCACCCGGGTGCAGAGCCGTAGGGGAAGGGAAGCCAGGAGAACAGCTCTATCACACGGCGTTCAGTCCCGGGTTTTCTGGTGATGGCATTTGTTTCTGGGTTGTCTTTAGCCGATCATTCTGACTCAGAGTCCTTCCGGTGGTGCAGGCCTTCTTCAGCCCAGATGGATGCCAGAGAGAAGGATTCTGGGAGGTGGTCGGACATGTGGTGTCTCCTTTGGACCTTTCCCAAACTCTTCCTGTTGGTGGAGGCTCATGAGTCCCGTGTTTCCTGCCAGAACCTCCTGTCGTAAAACAACTCATGACAATGGTTACTAGGTCCCTGGCCAGGGTGGAATCAGGGTGCACTTCCCCTAACACCCTGATCACCTGCACCATCTCTCCTCAACTGCAGAGGAAAGACTCAGCAAGCAGCTGAGAAAAGCTGACCAGTCCTGGTTAAAACAAGCTGAGCAGTCTTTGCCAGAAGACTGCCAAGGTCCCACTGACCAGGCTTTGTCTGAAGGACATTGTAGCCGTGAACGGCTTCTGCCAGAAGGACACTGTAGCAGTTGAATATACTCTGTGAGACGTTCCAAAGAAGAAGAGAACGACAAACAAGAGGCACAGGAAGCATATGAGCAAGCTGCGCCTGCTGCGCTGCGAAGAAACAACAACTTGAGAGGCAAAACCAGGAGAGAGGAGAGGCTCCAGGGCTCTCCACAAACAAGAAAATGCAAGTGCTCAAAATGTGGAGCCAAAACACTCACAGTGGCCAGACAAATTCAAAATGACAAATGGAGTGTTTTCTAAGAAAATACAGGAGAAGAATTAACGGGAAAATTAAGGTACAAATATCTACTTGCTGTTGAGTACTTTTGTATAGGGACTGTCCCTCCTAACATGTAACTAAATTCGTCAACCTAAACTGCGTTGCGAAGGGGTAGAATAGAATAAGAAAAAAAAAAAAAAAAAAAAGGTGTAGAAGTCGTGCCGTTTTCAAGTAGTGTCAATTCTCGTTCAGAATTCAGTTGATCGGTTTCCTGGAGATGCGACAAGGACGTCAAGGATCATTCAACAGAACGTTTCCAAGTCGCTTCAAAGGTCGTTTAAACCGGATTTCTACCTATGGCTTCATCAGGTTCTTTCTGAAAGCAATACGACATCTTGGCTGCAATGGAAACGAGAAACCAGGTTCTCGTAGCACCAGCAATCTTTCCTGTTAGAAAGCTCAAAACAGGTGGAATCGCATGCAGACAAGTCAGTTTAATAAATTCCTTTATCACGTTTTGGTACGGTAATTCATTTGGCAGAAAGGGCATCATCTTGCCCTCGAGGTAAGCCCACACAATGTGGCTTAGAAGTCGCAGGAGTAGGTCTTGCATGAAGGAAGTCGTTCTCGCTAAGTCGCAACACATAACGAGTATCTCGTTGCTTTCGGTCAGGCTGTGCCTTCGTCTTAATTCATACAGGTGCCTCAGCGGCTCTGCAGAGAGGCCAGTGTCATTACAGACAGAAGTTGAAAGTTACTCAGGGCTCTCCTAGTGAGGAGACGCACCGCACAGGGTGCAGAGACCCAAGGGGAAGCAGCAGGTTTTAAAGAGCTTGTTGCCTCTTGAAGGGCGTGTGTCCAAGTTAGAGCTGAGAGCCGGTTGTTTTCAGAAGAGGTGGCAGGAAGTGGCGAGTGGGGTGGGGCCAAGGCCCCTGCTCAATATCGGTTTTTGAATACCCCGGGTGTGTTTGGAGCTCTGGAGGTGGTCTCTGATAGCCGGGGACCTGGACGGGGGGGAAATTTTGGCTAGGTGTATGAGAATCAAATATGGAGGTGCTTGTGTCTCCATAGAGCTGAAGATGCTTGCTAGGGCTACTGTGATTGCACCCGAATCCCTGGGCACATTGTGGCCATCAGACGCCGTGCAGAGACTCCAGATGGGGGGAGATCCATTTCCCAAAGCTGCTTTATCGTAGAAGTCTCTGAGGGCACTGGCGGGCCTGTCTGTTGACTCTTACCTTGGAAGGAAAACGTGTAAATAGTACTGGGTTGCATCAGAACCCCAGGAAAGGACTAGAAGTTGTGAGATGTCTGTGTCCTTAGCACAGAAAAGGTGCTTCCACTGCATCTCCTTGAAGGTGGATGTCATCGTGTAGCCTCACACGGCTGCTGAGAGAAGTGTGGTGGGTCCGGCTACTCCACACTCAAGCGAGTAGAGCGACCAGATTGGTGGAAAGGAACGTTTGCTTGGTTTCAGACGCCGGTAGGTCAAGGGGAGGATGGTGGACACCTGTCCAGAGGCTGACTGACCGCTCCCCCACCCAAACCATCAGTGGTAACCAGTGGGGCCAGAGCTTTTCCAGGCAGCAGTGTGAGGGGGCCGCTCTAGGCAGAAACAGCCCAGGCAGCTGGTTGAGAGTCACCTTCAGATCGCTCATCAGTGGTCTGACCAACATCATCTTGATTGTTTTCGGGACAGTGAACCTTCAGGTCCAGGGTCGGTTCGATTGCTTGAGGAGAGGCCAGACAGAATGTTCAGGAAGGCTTTATTGAGGCTCTGGGTGCAGCAGGAAGGGAGACAAAGAAGTGTCAGATTCCCCAGGTTTGCACCCCAGGGGCGTCGGGGACGTGTCAGGGCATGCAGGGGAATGTGGTCCCTTAAGTGGGGCGAGTGCAGGCTGGGACAGGGGTTGGGCTGGAGGGGTGAGATCGAGGTCTGCCCCCTCCCCACCCCACTTGGTGGAGTGTGTGCAGGCATCACAGCCAGTGTCCCGCTTTGTTCTCCAGCCGTGAGGTGGTGATTGGGTTTTGATCTGCTTTCCTATCTTGTGCATCATTTGCCCCAACTGTTCATGTGGGGTGTTCCTGAAAGAGGGACTGAGCTCTTGTCCCCGAAATTGGCAGGTGGACTCCTAAGCACTGGACCGCTGGGGAAAGCCAGAACAATTTATTCAGAAAGTCCAGATCTGGGCCTCCTGTGGCCCTGGGCCTAAAACGTTCACATCAGGAAGCCTGTGGAAGGTTTCCCTGCCCCTTTCATTCCCCCTCACTTTATCCTCTAGGCGCCCATTTCTCCTCTGGGCTCCACTGGTATACTTCCTGAGTAGGATGTGATTTGGTCTCAGAAATTGCCTCCTCAAACCATGCAGTGCCACCGCAGCCTCACTGAATATTCGGCTACTGAGGACGACTTTCTACAAACCTGTATGGTGTCAAGTCCACAATGTGAGGCTGTGGACCTCCACTCCCCTTCCCGTTTCTCTGAACCAGATGTGCACTCCAGCCGCCTGGCCTCCACCCCCGACAGAGGGCTCATGTCGAGTCCCACCCCTACCCCTGCGCTTTCTCCTGCTGGAGACCCGCTCCCAGGCTAGGGTCCACGGTAGAGACCCTGGGCTGGACATCAGGCAGGTCCCGCCAAAGAAACAGACCATCCACTGCACCGCATGTACTTATATCTTTATTTTACTCTGGTGTCAGATTTTGATTTTTTTTTTCCTCGAGTTGTAGATGGAGGTCATCACGGGTCGGGGCAGTGGGGCACGGACAGGGTGTTTGGGGATGTGAGGAGAAGGAGTCTCTTGGGTTGGATCAGAAATAAGAATGTGAAACGGAGAACGTGGCGATGTAGCCATCTGCAGCCCATCATGTGGAGCATTCTTGAGGCACGAGGCTTCCCATTTCAAAGAAAACTAAAAATTCATCAAGCTTACAAGAAATTGATTTGGAGGGAAAAGAAGGCTCACACGTCAGGCACATCCCCGTGCACAGATCGGTACCCTAGGTGCAGGCAGGAGGACGCATTCCAAGGTCCGAGACTGGGCTCTTGTCTACCACTCAGAAATGAACCGCCCCAGGAGACACACGTGCCGACAAAGCAGGAGATCTTCTTGGGAGAGGGCACCCGGGTGCAGAGCCGTAGGGGAAGGGAAGCCAGGAGAACAGCTCTATCACACGGCCTTCAGTCTCGGGTTTTCTGGTGAAGGGATTAGTTTCCGGGTTGTCTTTAGCCGATCATTCTGACTCAGAGTCCTTCCAGTGGTGCAGGCCTTCTTCAGCCCAGGTGTATACCAGAGAGAAGGATTCTGGGAGGTGGGCGGACATGTGGTGTCTCCTTTGGACCTTTCCCAAACCCTTCCTGTTGGTGGAGGCTCATGAGTCCCGTGTTCCTTGCCAGAACCTCCTGTCGTAAAACAACTCATGACAATGGTTACTAGGTCCCTGGCCAGGGTGGAATCAGTGCGCTTCCCCTAACACCCTGATCACCTGCACCATCTCTCCTCAACTGCAGAGGAAAGACTCAGCAAGCAGCTGAGAAAAGCTGACCAGTCCTGTTTAGAAAAAGGTGAGCAGTCTTTGCCAGAAGACCGCCAAGGTCCCACTGACCAGGCTTTGCCTGAAGGACATTGTAGCCGTGAACGGCTTCTGCCAGAAGGACACTGTAGCAGTTGAATATACTCTGTGAGACGTTCCAAAGAAGAAGAGAACGACAAACAAGAGGCACAGGAAGCATATGAGCAAGCTGCGCCTGCTGCGCTGTGAAGAAACAACAACTTGAGAGGCAAAACCAGGAGAGAGGGGAGGCTCCAGGGCTCTCCACAAACAAGAAAATGCAAGTGCTCAAAATGTGGAGCCAAAACACTCACAGTGGCCAGACAAATTCGAAATCACAAATGGGGTATTTTCTAAGAAAATACAGGAGAAGAATTAACGGGAAAATAAAGGGTACAAATATCTACTTGCTGTTGAGTACTTTTGTATAGGGACTGTCCCTCCTAACATGTAACTAAATTTATCAACATAAACTGGGTTGCGAAGGGGTAGAATAGAATAAAAAAAAAAAAAAAGGTGTAGAAGTCGTGCCGTTTTCAAGTAGTTTCAATTCTCGTTCAGAGTTCAGTTGATCGGTTTCCTGGAGATGCGACAAGGACGTCAAGGATCATTCAACAAAACGTTTCCAAGTCGCTTCAAAGGTCGTTTAAACCGGATTTCTACCTATTGCTTCATCAGGTTCTTTCTGAAAGCAGTACGTATCTTGGGTGCAATGGAAACGAGAAACCAGGTTCTCGTAGCACCAGCAATCTTTCCTGTTGGAAAGCTCAAAACAGGTTGAATCGCATGCAGACAAGTCAGTTTAATAAATTCCTTTATCACGTTTTGGTACGGTAATTCATTTGGCAGAACGGACATCATCTTGCCCTCGAGATAAGCCCACACAAAGTGGCTTAGAAGTCGCAGGAGTAGGTCTTGCATGAAGGAAGTCAGTCTGGCTAAGTCACAACACATAATCAATATGTCGTTGCTTTCGGTCAGGCTGTGCCTGCGTCTTAATTCATAGAGGTGCCTCAGGGGCTCTGCAGAGAGGCCAGTGTCATTACAGACAGAAGTTGAAAGTCACTCAGGGCTCTCCTAGTGAGGAGAGGCACCGGGCAAGGTGCAGAGACCCAAAGGGAAGCGCCCGGTTTTAAAGAGCTTGTGACCTCTCGAAGCGGGCGTGTCTAAGGCAGAGCTGAGAGCTGGTTGTTTTCCGAAGAGGCGGCAGGAAGTGGCGAGTGGGGTGGGGCCAAGACCCCTGCTCAATATTAGTTTTTGAATATCCCGGGTGTGTTTGGAGCTCTGGAGGTGGTCTCTGATAGCCGGGGACCTGGTCGTGGATAATTTTGGCTAGGTGTCTGAGAATCAAATATGGAGGTGCCTGTGTCTCCATAGAGCTGAAGAAGCTTGCTAAGGCTAGTGTCATTGCACCCAAATGCTCGGGCACGTTGTGGCCATCAGAAGCCGTGCAGAGACTCCAGATGGTGGGAGATTCATTTCCCAAAGCTGCTTTAGTGCAGGAGCCTCTGAGGGCACTGACGGGCCTGTCTGTTGACTCTTAACTTGTAAGGAAATGGTGTAAATGAGCACTGAGCTGCATCAGAACCCTAGGAAAGGACTAGAAGGTGTGAGACGTTTATGTCCTCAGCAGAGACAAGGTGCTTCCACTGCATCTCCTTGAAGGCGGATGTCATCCTGTATCCTCACACGGCTGCCGAGAGAACTGTGGTGAGTTTGACTGTTCCCACTCAAAACAGTAGACCAGCCAGTTTGGTGGAAAGGAAAGTTTGCTCTATTTATGATCGCGGCAGGTCAGGGCGAGGATGTTGGACCCCTGTCCAGAGGCCACGGACTGCTCCCCGACCCAAGCACTTAGTGGCAACCAGTAGGGCAAGAGCTTTTCTAGACAGAAATGTGAGGGGGTTGCTATGTGCAGAAACAGCAGAGTCAGCTGCCATATTTTGTAAAAAGAAAATAAAGAGAATTAGTTAAGAATTGTTATCTGACTAACCAAGGCTAAAGATATCTACTTGCATTGAGTAATGCCTATATTGACTGTCCCTCCTAACAGGTAACATTTGTTCAACATAAATTGCATTCTGAAGGAAAACGTTGGCTGCTTATGTCCTGCGTGCAGTCTGACCATCATGTAATTAACATCTCCACATGGTGCTTTGGTATCTACAAGGTGGCTCACGGCATATGACTCAGAATATTATCTACAGCCCTTCAGAATCAACTAAATGTCCTTGACTGTGCTTAATGACTATGTCATTATTATTTAGTCTCCTTTGATGGTTTTCCTTTGCTTTCCCATCTCTCACTGCTTTGATTGCAGTCATTCTTTGACTACAGTTTTCCACAGACAGAAGTCAGGCAGGTACATGGTAGGGAATGGGGGCAGGGACCTTAGGGACCTGCTCCTGCCTTGAATACTTGTGTTCCTGGAGAAAGGGGATGCAGCTAAGACACTGTCTGCCCAGAGGGTGTGCAGTGGAGATGGCGAGCCCTTGGTTGCCTGTGGGACGCCTGGAAAGGGGGACTTGTGTCCTTTTGGGAGTGGAGGCAGTCTTAGATGAGAGACTGTTGACATAGGCACTGAACAAAACAAAACATGTGCCAATTGTTGACTGAACAGAATCAGTGGTTGTGAGAATATTGGATGTTGGGTCTGGGGGCTCTAACAGATGAAGCCACAGTATTAATAGTAGTCATCCAGTATGGAATGCCCTCAATTTTTTCCGAAATTTTCAGCTAGGCAAGGTTCGGCTGTCAAATGGAGAAGTGGGGATAATCACCCCTTTAGTAATCAGGGTTTTACAAAATTTTCATCTTTGAAGACTATGTTTTCATTTACTTTGAAGCACATTAACTGTTTTAACTGGGGGGAGGGGGGTGAGGTCCCTAGGATGTTGTTTTAGGAAACCAATTTGCAATTACAAGAAAATTGTTTTAATTTTAATATATGTTACAGTGCCTCTGCCCATAAAGGATATTTTAAAACAATGGCTAGTATGACTATGGGAAATTTAGGGCAGGCCTCAGTTAAAGTGAAACATTATATTCTTCTATTTTATATGTATTGGTCTTCCCTGGTGGCTCAGATGGTAAAGAATCTGCCTGCAATACAGTAGATGGGGTTCCATCTCTGGGTCGGGAAGATCCCCTGGAGAAGGGAATGGCTATCACTCCAGTGTTCTTGCCTGGAGAATTCCATGGACAAAGGAGCCCGGAGGGCTACAGTCCATGGAGTTGCAGAGAGGTGGACACAACTGGGCAACTAACACTTTAACTTTTCGTGTGTACTTACCTGCATCGCCAGCAGATTCTTAACCACTTAGTCCACTAGGGAATCCCCAGATGTCTTTTTATCCAAAATATTTCTGCAAACACTTGGACACACAAAACTCCTCATATATACTATTTATGAAGACAGGATCACACCTGGGTATGAATGTGGCTCTGACTTCTGGGCTTTTATTTGTAAAAGCATGAGGCAATCCAAACATCAGGGTCTCTTACTGGTAAAGAATGAGTGACTGGATGTGGCGGGGGGACAAGCTTACAATCAATGCTGATGACAGCTATTCTCTCCAGGTTTGAGTACCCTGAAATCAAAACCCCTAAAACTTTCAGAGTGCATTTAGTGCAGTGAAAGTTGCTTCAGTTGTGTCCAACTCTTTGCAATCCCATGGACTGTAGCCCCCCAGGGTCCTCTGTCCATGGACTTCTCCAGGCAAGAATACTGGAGTGGGCTGCCATTCCCTTCTCCCTGACCCAGGTATTGCATTTCAGGAAGATTCTCTATCATCTGAGCCAGTGAACTTAAAGTATGTCTAAATGACTCAGCCTTGGGGAAGATGAATAATCTCTGAAGAGCAGGGCTGCAGGTACTGACATTGGGTTCATTTAAATCTGGGTGCATAGGACCTAGAATCCAGGAGGTTCCAGATGACCTCTGTGCTCACAAGGCTCCTGCTATTCAGAGCTGTGGCTGATTCCCTCTGGGTCGATTCTGGGGAGAAAGGGCTTGTCTCTGATGAGGCTGGTGTCCCTTCCCATGTCCTCAGCATCCCCTTTCTCACCCACAGCTTCCTAGTCTCTGTCTCCAATCCCTGCCCACATTATGCCCTCCTGGGGCCCATGTTGAAGCCTCCCCTAGCCTCAGTCTACCCTTTCCCATCCTGCCTATCATATTGTCTAGGCAGTCGACAGCCCTCCTCAGCTTGCTGAGCTCCTGATCAACCACGTGCGAAAAGGCAGGACAGAAGTGGGAGCTGTCTGTGTTGCTGGAGTGGATCAGCTCAGAAATCTTGCTAGGAAAGGAGGGCCCCAGGAAGGATTTACAAAGTAGAACACACTGTGTTCTGTAGTCTTTTAGGTTGCTTCAACAGGACCGCCATGCCTGGACATGTGAGACCTTCTCCAGCAGGTGTGTTTGCTCCATCTCCAGCCCAGATTCTCACCCGAGTGGTCTAACCACAAATGAATGTTCCCCACCATCATTTCCTGCTATTGCAATATTTCTTTTTCCTGTGTTATTTTATTTTTTTGGTGCTCTGGGTCTTTGTTGCTGTGTGTGGGCTTTCTCTCTGCTGTGAGTGGAGGCTACTCTTGATTGAAGTGTGCACGCTGCTTGTTGTGGTGGCTTCTCTTATTGTGGAGTACGGGCCCTAGGCAGGCAGGCTTCAGTGGTTGTGGAGCAGGGGCGTAAATGCCCCAAGGCATGTGAAATCTTCCCGGACCAGGGATGGAACCCATGTCCCTGCACTGGCGGTGGACCATTAACCACTGGAGCCCCAGGGAAGCCCTACATATATCTTTCTGGTACCTGTGACTCTTCTTCATTTCAATGGTAGATTGAATCCTACTGCTGTTGTGTAACCACTAAGTTGTGTCTGAATCTTTTTGACCCCATGGATTGTAACCCGCCAGGCTCCATGAGATTCTCTAGGCAAGAACCCTGGTGTGGGTTGCCCTTATCTCCTCCAAGAGATCTTTCCAAGCCAGGGATCGGACCTGTGTCTCTTGAATTGGCAGGCGGGTTCTTTACCACTGAGCCACCGGGCAAGCCCAGGAGGACCCTGAGGTGTTCCAAAAAGGGACTCAGAGCCAGGCCAAGGGAGATGATTGGCTAAAGGAAATCCAGAATAAATGCCCCATTAAAGTGATTCTAACTACCATGAGCACCGACCCCCCCACTCTTTCTGAGCCCTCTGGTTTGTCTATCAACAAGCACCCTTTCCCTCCTAGGAAACACTTTGCTTGCGTCACCATTTTCCATCTCTAGGTGGAGATTCGCTGCTACATAGATGATGAGTCAGGGTTTGTCACGGGCCGTTCTCCCTGGTGGTCCAGTGGCCAGGATCCCATGCTCTCCCTCCACAGCCCGGCCTCAGCCTCTGGCCTGGAGCTGCAGCCCTGCTTCGAGTCACTGCAGACCGAGGTCAGTCTCCCCCCGGTTGTGTGCTGACCTCCTCCCCCTGCTGGGCTGAGGCTCCAGCCAGGCACAGGGCAGGGGAAGGGCCAGATCTGGAGGAGCGAGGGCCACGGGATCTGAGCCCCCCTGGGGCTGAGGGCTGGGGAGGTTTTCAAAGGGCACATTCTGGAGGGGAGATTGAGGGGCTCAGTGTGGGGCGCAGGGGTAGCACTGTGGCCCAGACCCAGGAGCTCGGAGGCTGCTTCCTAATCTGAGCAGAGGGGCTCTGGTGGTCTTGAGAGAAGTTGGGGGTGCAAAGGACCCAGACGCCAGTCTTCAAGGGACTGAACAGGGTCAGAGCAGAGGGAAGGAGAAGCTCTTGTGAACCCTTAAGGAAATGCATTATTGTGTTAGAGGACTTATCACTGTGGGATGTTTATGACCAAGATTTCAGTTTGCTTATGATTTATACATCCCAACTCTGCCTGCCTAACCAACAAGACTTATTTGAACCTGGAGAGACATCACTAACATGATGATAACAGTGTTCAGGAGACAAAGATTACCCAGCTTGCCTTCCTGTATTGGTTCCTCCACTGCAAGAACCAGGAAAAATACAGAAACCAAATATTTGCTGTTACAGGTAATGCACAAATGTCACCTTCCTGCCTGTGTGCCTGTTCAGTCGTTCTTTGTGACCCTTTGGACTCTGGTGCCCCCCAGGTTCCTATGTCCATGGGATTTCCCAGGGAAAAATACTGTAGTGGCAGGCCATTTCCTCCTCCAGGGAATCTTACCGATCCAGAGACCAGACTCGAGTCCCTGGCGTGTCCTGCACGGCAGGCACATTCTTTACCGCTGAGCCACGCTGACAACGTATAGACTTCACCCTAAAGAAATGAAGGGCATCTGAACTCTCCTGTGGTCTGCTGCCTGTTTCTGGGCTGACTTCCTTCTCCTGGAGGGCTGGGATTCCAGTCAGCGGCAGACCAGGGGAAGGGCCAGATTGTAACCAAGCAGGACCCACTGAGGTGTTCCCAGAATAAAACCCCAGTCAAGCCCTCCACCAGCCTTTTGTCTGTAGAAACTCTTTCACCAAATAATCCATCTTGGGGCTTCCCTGGCGGTCTGTTGGCTAAGACTCCACCAGTCAAATTCATGGGGTGAAGTCAGGATCCAGGTAGGGGAACAAAGATCCCTCATGCCTTCTGGTGAGGTTGGGGAAGGGGGGGAAGGATAAATTTAATCAGATCAGTAAGGACATCCTGAAGGGGAAAATGTCAAACAAGACAAAATAATAAGACTTGAGCCATCCAACAAAGTCAAGGCCTTTTCTTCCTCAAGGTCTCTGGATAATATTCTGTGCCTTATGTGTGAGCTATTTTGCCGTTACCGAAACCCCAACCAGGTTGAAGAAGTTAACTGCTGCCCACAGCAGGTATACCCCAGACTGGTTGCAACAAGAAGGTTGATGCTGCGGCCTCCCCACTACCTCAACGTCAGCCAGGGCTCCATAAACCCTAAAGACTCCACATACCTGCTCTAGGCTGGGACTCACGGTCTTGGGGGCACTAGGCCAATGTGGCCTAATTTTCCTAGCAAAGGAGTAAAGCTCTTTCTTTCTACCTCACCGCAAATTCTTTCTTACAGACTTCACTCTGCCTTGGTGTTCAGAGGCTGAATTTTGGTAACAAATTTGGAGTCCTGTGTGGGGTTGGCTTAGGGGTGACCCCATGGGTGTCCCCTGGCTCCATCACACTCTCTAGATTTTTCCTCCATGCAGCCTCTTTCCAGAAGTTTGGAACAGTGGGAAGATTCCTTCAGAGGCCTGATCCCAGAAGACCCGTGTCAAGAAGGCTGAGCCCCAGTCATACTCGGGGACACCAAGGCGGTAGGGGAGGGAAGAGGAAGGGCTGCCCTAGAGGGTGGGGAGGCCACCTTCACCTCAAGGATGTTCCTCTCTTCCTCCAGCCTATGCCAGATTGAATTTGGTGCTCCAAGAAATTATTTTTGAGGAAGGAGAAAGACAGAGTCTGAGGCATCAAGACATTTTGGTCAGCATCTGGGTGAGTCCCCCGCTATGTATCCGAGGTTCCTTCAACATGTCCATTTAAGGAACATTGTTTCCATCTGGCAAATGCTGAGTGCCTGTCTGGTTAGTTTTCATGTTGGAAATCCCATGTGTGAGGTCTAAGGACTAAGGTCATGGACGTGGCAGGAACTGGAAGCAGCCACTCTGAGCTTTATGCTTTCTGGTGTCTCTCCCCTGGTATAAGATTTCCATCAGTTAATGAGGTCTGGTTTGTATTTGGCTCATGGGTATCTATTCAAAAATGGGAAATGCTCCTTTGATTCCCTCTGATAACCTCCTAGGACACATTTTGGAAGACTAGTCAACCTACGGAGAAGGCAATGGCACCCCACTCCAGTACTCTTGCCTGGAAAAGCCCATGGACAGAGGAGCCTGGTAGGCTGCAGTCCATGGGGTTGCCAAGAGTTGGACACGACTGAGCGACTTCACTTGAAGTTTACACTTTCATGCATTGGAGAAGGAAATGGCACCCCACTCCAGTGTTCTTGCCTGGAGAATCCCAGGGACAGTGGAGCCTGGTGGGCTGCCGTCTACAGGGTCGCACAGAGTAGGACACGACTGAAGTGACTTAGCAGCAGCAGCAGCAGCAGCAATCAACCCACAGGTTTAAACCTATCAACAAGGACAAAATAGTTTAACACTATGGAGTCACAGTATTCTTTAAACTTTGGAGAAAATGGTTGAGATGAAACTCTTTTGAAATTTCAGAACTGGTTCCTTTTGCATGTGCAGTTGGAGAGAGATGGCTTGATAACACACTTTAGTTTTCTAGAACACTCACCCTGAGAGAACAAAGATACTCCTAGGAGAAAAGTTGATGTTAAGCCTCACCATGTCCCTGAAGTATTAATAAACAAGCCCATATGGCCTGCGTTTCAGCCTTGGCTTACTTAGAAGAATTTTAACTTAGCCGGGGGCAGGGGTGGAAGGAGGGAAGAAAAAGAAGCCTTTGACCTCAAGTGTGTACATTTGACTATTCTTATTGTTTTTCATAAGCCGACACGTTTAAATGCAGTGCCTGATTCATGAAATGTAAATGATGAAACAGATCTCTGCTCGTGTGTATGTCTCAGTGAGTGTCTTTATCTTTAGAAAATATTCCTGAGATTAACCTCTAAATGAGCTCTACTCCATTGACTTAAAGAAAAATAAGCACTTACAAATTTCTAAGACACAAAATCTGAGAAATGTTCAAGTCTCTGTCTGGTTCTGACATCAATTTAGCTTGGTTAATTATGTCTGATTACTAAACGCATGAGACACCAGCATTCAGCCTCAGCACCAACTTTCTTTGTCCCGCGTTCTCCTGCTAGTCCGTAGGTCACACCTGTTGCAGAATGTGTCAGCACGAAAGTTCACTCACACTGATATATTGTCATAAATATCTGAGATCAGTGGTATAAAGCCTTTAGGTAAGCTCTTTAAAAGAATTATGTTTTGTTTTTCTGGATTCTGGGGAATTTAAACAATTAGAGTTTTGTTAAATTAAGTTCAAGGATACGAATTCATTGAGGATTAAATCAAGTTTATATAAAATACTGAAACATTGACTTCTGAACAAGTCTGTGTTTACTTACCTTTGCCATTTATGAAAAAACACTCAATATATTTCAGTTTCATAGTAGATATCTTGTACCACATAAAGAAAAATTTTGCCATAAAATATGTATGTCTTATAGGGTATAAAATTTAATGTTGTTAAAGAAAATAAATTGCTTGTTTCTTGGTTTTAAGTTTTAAGACATTAAAGATTCAATATGTTTAAATATCTGCTAAAAATATATAATAATAAATTATAAATATATAAATAAAATATTACATATACAATGATACAATATATAGCATAATAATATATAATAAAAGATATAGTCATAAAGTATATATTATTTTATACAATATATTGATATTAATATATATTATAATCAGTTCAGTTCAGTTCAGCTGCTCAGCTGTGTCTAACTCTTTGTGACCCCATGAATCGCAGCACGCCAGGCCTCCCTCTCCATCACCAACTCCGAGTTTACTCAAACTCATGTCCATTGAGTCGGTGATGCCATCCAGCCATCTCATCCTCTGTCGTCCCCTTCTCCTCCTGCCCCCAATGCCTCCCAGCATCAGAGTCTTTTCCAATGAGTCAACTCTTCACATGAAGTGGCCAAAGTATTAGAGTTTCAGCTTCAGCATCAGTCCTTCCAATGAACACCCAGGACTGATCTCCTTTAGGATGGACTGGTTGGATCTCCTTGCAGTCCAAGAAACTCTCAAGAGTCTTCTCCAACACCACAGTTCAAAAACATCACTTGTTCAGCGCTCAGCTTTCTTCACAGTCCAACTCTCACATCCATACATGACCACTGGAAAAACCATGGCCCTGACTAGATGGACCTTTGTTGGCAAAGTAATGTCTTTGCTTTTAAATATGCTGTCTAATTTGGTCATAACTTTCCTTCCAAGGAGTAAGCGTCTTTTAATTTCAAGGCTGTAATCACCATCTGCAGTGATTTTGGAGCCCCCCCAAATAGTCTGACACTGTTTCCACTGTCTCCCCATCTATTTCCCATGAAGTGATGGGACCAGATGCCATGATCTTAGTTTTCTGAATGTTGAGCTTTAAGCCAACTATTTCACTCTCCTCTTTCACATTCATCAAAGGGCTTTTTAGTTCCTCTTCACTTTCTGCCATAAGGGGGGTGTCATCTGCATAGCTGATATATATAACATTATATATAAATTATGATTTAGATATAATATACAATGTACATTTTTAATATATTATATATATTATTATATTTTTATACTAATATATTATATATAACATATTATATATAATTTTATATATATGACTAAAATATAAAATGACATCTTATATAATGTTATTATATGTGATATTCTATATTATATATAATGTTATTATACATTTTAATTTCTATATATCTTATATAATATATAGGATATAGTAGAAGTAATGTATTTAAATATGACATATATTTTATATAATTATAGTAATATGTACTTATTGTCATTAATAATATATTAATTAAATATCAATATAAAATTTGTTTTAGATAAATTTATAAAAATTTTAAAATTCATGTAAATTGAAAAATATAAATTATATACATTTTAATTTATATTAATATTTAATTAATATAGTCTCATTATAGTATATTAAGGAAAGGTTGATGCTGAATCACGCAAAGATGCTGGAGGAGAAGAATTCAATCCAGAGACGAGGCTTGAGGGCCAGAGACGAGGCTTGATCGCTCAGAGCTTTTGTGTAATAAAGTTTATTAAAGTATCAAAGGGATAGAGAAAGCTTCTGACATAGACATCAGAAGGGGGCAGAAAGAGTACCCTCTTGCTAGCATTAGCCATGGAGTCATATACTCTCAAATTAGTTATTACAGTGAATCAAAAGCCTGTCTGGCGGTGGTAAAGACCTCAGCAGACCCACTCCCAGGATTTACACTTTGAGACACAGGACGAGCCAGGAGGGTTTTTCCAGGGACTGCTGTCAAGCAGGATACATTATTGTTATACACTCCTAAGGAATGTAGAGGGAAAGAAAGTTTGTCCTTTCTTCCTCCTTGAGAATTCCAGGCCCCTCTCTCCTTGGGGACCCCTGGACTTCCTATCAACCTGCCTAGGAATTGACTCTCTCATCCCCCCTTTGCTTTTAGGAGAATTATGTTGCCAAGGGAAAGGGGCGCCGTTCTCGTTCCATAACTACTTCCTGCTGTTTAGGGGCGTGGTCCCTAAGTGGTTGAGGCAACATATTCTCCTAACCCTCGTATTGAGGGTCTCTCATCCAGGGGTCCCAAGGAAGATTTGGAAGAGGCTGTGGCACTCGTAGGAGCTTGGACAGCCATTTCTAACTTAAAAGCCTTCATGGACTAGAAACAAATCCAATCACACAGTTACAGATGCAGAGAGTAAACAACAAAAATAGAACAATCAGAATTATTGTAATCAAGATAGCTTTCCACCCTGGGGAACTAGTTAACGTCTCCCAAAGTGAAGCAATTGAGGCTTCAGGAGTATCCATAGCCCCAGTCATCTTGGTCATGTGTTTAGTAAAATGAGGAACATTAGTGCTCATCTCAGGTATATACGTACAGTATTGGGTATGAAGAATGGCACAACTTCCTCCTTGTGCAGCTGTCAGAATATCTAAAGCCAATCCGTTTTGTAAAACCACCTTTCTAATTTGTGTTTGTTCAGTATTAAGAGCTGAACTAGCTTTTTGAGAATCTTGTAATGCCCGTTGAGTACAACTAGTCAAAGCATCCACTCGTAGCATAACATCTGTAGTTCCCAAAGAGGGAACAAACACTGCAGCCAAATAATCATACCAGTGAAATACAGACCTTGCCCACCGAGTTATAAGGTGGGGTAAATGAGCAGGCTTCTCTGGAAGCTCTGAAAACGTAAAGCCGTGAGTAAAGGCTAGACCTAGGGTGCATCTCCCTATCCATCCAGGGGGACGCCATGCCCATAGGTAAGAGCCACATGTCCAATAAGTCCCGTTTGGAGCAAGCCAGCATGACATAGATATCCAGTCCCAATCAGTGCCTGGCCAGACAAAGGGAGGACCTGAAGTGGGGTTGGAAAACATGGGAATGATTACATTGCATATTCCCTGAGGCAAAAATCCCAAGTGTTTTCAATCACTATAACTTAAGTTGTTGACTAATTTCTGGGGATGGCTCTATTTGTTCCCAGAAAATAGGGCAGTAGATATTAGATGTCCTTTTTCAGGAGTTAACCATATAACCTCATCCCATGTTTGATAAACGTCAGGTAAAAAACCATTAGATTTAGAGCTATTTGCCTTGTGTGTAGCAAAATAGTCATTGAACCGAGACAATGTATAATCAAAACTAAACGTCACATTATGTCCATAGTTAAAGAACAACACGTTGCACCCGTCCATTTTAGGGTTGTTAGATGTCATCAGTTTAAGAAGTGGCATCACATATGATTGTTGTCGAAGGTATTCGCAGACCTGGAGAAAGTCTTTTCCTTGAAGTGGAGATGTCCACCACGGGAAGCCTTCCACTGATGAAGAGGGGAGCGCGCCACAAACCCAGCAGTTAGACCGATTGTCGAATGCAGCAAAGGAGTGAGCCCAGGACAGGAAGGCCTTGTCTTGAGGATCAGACGGCAGACTCAGGATTTTTGGAGTCAGCATAAGTAGGCTCACACAGGTTCTCAGGCCCATCTGAAAAGTACAAAGTCAGAGAATAGAAAGTAAAGACATAAAACAAAGTCCCTTAGTTCTGGTCAGGGTGCCACCTCTTAACTCGAGTGTGATCTACCCATGAATCAATTTCTGGCACTCTGAGAGCTGTGGGAGAAGAAAGAATAACCTGGTAAGGGCCTTCCCAGAGGGACTCGAGGGAGGGGCCCCCAGGCCCCAATGTTTTTAGGAGGACCTCGGTTCCTGGCTCAAATAGAGGCTTGCTTGACTCAGAGGCTGGGTCAGGAGTCGTCTCCTGGAGCTCTGTTTATGCCAGTTGAAAAGCTGAGAGCTGAGTTACATAGTTAATTCCAAGGCTTCAGGGTCTATAACAATGTCCGTGCGTAAGAAAGGCCTTCCATAAATACATTCAAAGGGGGACAGTTCCTCCCTTTTGGGGGCAGCTTGAGCCCTCATTAGGACAGGAGACCCTCCAACTGGCCACCGTTCACCGTCTTCCAGTGGGTACTGCGGTCATGCAGTATCACATAGGAAGACCAGGTGTGTCTTCTTTAAGCCCTGGGGATCAAACCTATCCCAGTTTTTCAGGATACAGTTCAAAGGGGTGAGGCTGGAATTGTCAGCTCCCATCTATAAGAGAGAAAAAAAGTGACCAGCGCCCTCTTTCTACCGGAGGCATCCCTCCCTGCTCTAGATGGGGGTGTAGACAGACTTTGCACCAAAGCTTTACTTTCCTGGTCGGACTTAGTCTGTCCCTTACCGACTCAGGCAACATACTCAGCCCTCCCGGTTCTACCACCGAGACGGGATGGAGATGTACCAGGGGCAGACCTGATGGCATCCCTGACTGACGTCTAGCTCCTCACCATTAAAACCTTGCTTACCTCTGATGCCACCCAGGGTGCAATCAGAGTAACCTTCCGGAATGCCTCCCAAGCTGAGACTGCTGGGGGAAACATTCCGTCACCTGAGTGCCTGTGCACGACCCTGAATATATTTCTGACCACAATAAGACCGATACAAACATAAAACTGAGATGTTCCTTCCAAGCGTCACCAGACCAGTATAAGAGCCTCCTCTGGTCCACTAAAAGCCAGCGTTACCAAAGAAGAAAAACCCCATTACAGTTTTAATCAGAGTAACCTTTAACCTCAGAGATGCTTTTGGAGCTAGAGCTTCATCTAGCTTCCAAACTTTCCATGCCTAGCGAGGCTAGGCGCTTCCTGACTACCAATCCAAGTTTGGGACCTAAGTCATAGTACACAGTAACAGCATAGATCACAAGTCCCTTGAGAGTCTATGATCTGACAGATTAGGTTAGTACTTCTAATTCCAAGGAGTTAGGAAATGATCAGAGACCGAAAAGTTTGACCGAGAAAGGAGAGTTCGGTCCACACACTTTGTCCATTTCTGGTCGGTCCCCGAAGGAGACATTGGGTGCCTCTTGGCATTGGCAGATGGTATAAATCCCCGACAGGTTTCTGCCATAAGCCGTATAAGGTCGCCGCGGAACCACAGAGAAGGGCTCCTCACTTGCTTTGCGCAGGGCATGTCATTCATTCACACAAGCACACCGTAGAGTTAGTAAACTACAGCAGGAAACATATTCGCTAGGAGAACAAAAAACTAGAGCTCCAAGCATCCTTACCTTGTCCTGAAGAATCCCAGATGAGCCCCCAACATGAAAGGCTGTTGCTGAACCTCAGGAAAGATGCCGGGATTCTTGGCCTCTGGAGGAGAAGAAGAATTCAATCCGGGGCCAGAGACGAGGCTTGATCGCTCAGAGCTTTGTGTAATAAATTTTACTAACGTATAAAGGAGATAGAGAAAGCTTCTGACATAGGCATCAGAAGGGTGCAGAAAGAGTACCCCATTGCTAGTGTTAGCAATGGAATTATGTACTAATTAGTTATTACACTGAATCAAAAGGATGTCTGGAGGTTGTAAACATCTCACTAGACCTACTCCCATGATTTACACCTTAAGGTAACAGGATGAACCAGAAGGTTTTTTTCAGAGACTGTCCTCAAGCAGGACACATGATTGTTATATAATCCTAAGGAAGGTAGGGGCACAAAAAAGTTTGTCTTTTCTTCCTGCTTGAGAATTCCAGACCCCTCTCTCCTTGGGGACCCCTCGACTTCCTATCAACCTGCCTAAGAGTGGATTCTCTCAGACTTACCCAGATGCTGGCCAAGGTGTCTCCATATCCCCGATGCTTTCTCCTTCCTCCAAATAATTCTTTGGAGCAGAAAAATTCAGGCTGGCAGAGGCTGGAGAAAGAAAGAAACTTCTTTAAGGCAAAGGTGGCCTCCCCAGCTTCTAGGATGGTCCTCCCTCACCCTCCACTTCTGACTCAGCCCCACTGCCTGGATGAGTACCTGGTATGTCAAGCTCAGCCTTCTTGATAAGGGTCCCAGGCAACCTGGTCGCTGAAGGAATCTTCCAACCTTCTGCCTTCTCAAAAGCGGCTGGCATGGAGGAATGACCTCGGAGAGTCTGATCAAGCCAGGGGACCACCATGGGGCTGCCCGTAAGTCAACCCTATATTGAACGCACAATTTGTTCCCCAAATCCAGCCTCCATACAGTGGTGCAGGATGAAACTTTTAAGGAAGAGTTGGGTGAAGTAGAAAGAAATTAGCTTTACTGTTTGGCCAGCAAAGAGGGCCATAGCAGGCAACGCCTTAAGTCTGTGTCCCAGCCTGGTGGTGGTACTGAGGCGTCTCACAGTGTTTATGGAGCCGTGGTCGGTGGTGAGGTAACGAAGAGGCAGCGTCATCAACCTTCTGGTTCCAAGTGGTCTGGGGTTGGCGTGCTTGTGGGCAACATACAGTTAACTTCCTCCACCTGGTAGGGGTTTCAGTATCCGCTAAACAGTTCACATATAAGGCACAGAACAATATCTATAGACCTTGAAGAGGAACTAAATAAAGGTCCTTGACTTTGTCTACTGGCTGAAGTATTATTAGTTTGGCTAGTTTGACTGTTTTCCTTTACTTTCTGCATTTTCTCACTTCTCTGATTAAATTCATTCTTTTAAAAAATTTTTTACTTTTTATTTTCCAGCCACATCGCACAGCAAGTAGGATACTTGTTCCCCAACCAAAGATCAAACCTTCATTCCCTGTAGTGGAAGTTCAGAGTCTTCACCCACTGAACTCCCAAGGAAGTCCCCAAATTTATTCTTTGATGAAAGTTTTTCTACAGACAAAAGGCAGGCGGAAGGCTTGGCTGGGGATCTTTTCTGGGAAAGCCTCATAGGGTCCTGCCCGCTCACCATCTGGCCCCTCCCCTGCTCTGCACCCGGCTGGAGTCTCAGTCAGCACAGAACCAGGCAGAAGACCACATGACCGTTTCGTAATCCTTTACTTCCCCAGGGTCACGTCTATTCACTGCCAGGAAGGCAGAGTGCGCGTGTTGCTTATAACAGCAAAAGTTCGATTTCTAAATGCTTGCCAGTGTTGGAGGGAATCACAGTTTAGTGGCCAACACAGGACGCCAAGCTGGTAATCTGAGTCTCCCGATCCTTGTTATCACGTTAGTGATGTCTCCGCAGTTTTAAATCAGTCCTCTCTCTTAGACAGAGGAGTCGGTATTTATAATTAATAAGGATATCCGAATCTCTACTGTTAACTTCCCTCAATGATGCGGCTTCTTAAACAATAATACACGATGTCGTCTTCTAAGATTTCGTAATGATAGCATAGATTCCGAACATATATACAAGAAGAAATTAAACCATAATGACTTCTGCTGGTTGGCGACCAAACATCTTTTAAAAGATGTATATGATATTATTTTCTGAACAATTCACGTTTAACTGGTTGCTATCTTGTGTAGTACAAATATCAGCATCCCTTGGACTGGGCAACCCAACAGTTCAAGGGTTTCAGGGCTTGTTTCGTTCCATACATCATTAATTTATCTATAGGAAACCCACGGAAAATATATATTATGCATATAAACATACGCGTCTGACCGTGACCCCCATAGACTATGTAGCCCCTTAGGTTCCTCTGTCCATGGAATTTTCCAGGCAGGGGCACTGGAGTGGGTTGTCATTTGCTACTCCAGGGGATCTTCGTGACCCAGAGATTCAACCTGCATCCTTGCATCTCCTGCATTGGCAGACGGATTCTTTACTACCGTGTCACCTGGGAAACCCCATATTATATATGGATTTCTTATTATACATACTATTATAATACATATCAAACACTGGTATGTATCTGGTACATGTATTTTGCTTTGACTTTCATTTTCTTTTCCATTGAGAGTTTTGTTCTTTTCATTACTTAAAATTTCTTTTCCCTAGGGGTATAGTTGATTTACAATGTTGTGTTAGCTTCAGATATATAGCAAAGTGAGTCAGTTATACATATATCCACTCTTTTCTAGATTCTTCTTCCATATAGGTCATCACAGAGTACTGAGTAGAGCTCCCCGCGCTACAGAAGGCCGTTATTCCTCATCTATTTTATACACAACCTCAGGCTTCCAATTCATCCCTTCCCACCTTACCCCAGGTAACCATAAGATTGCTGTCTACATCTATAACTTTATTTGTTTTGTAGATAAGTTCATTTGTACTCTTTTTTCATTTCCCAGTTGGTGTGTTTTAGATACTTTTGGTTAGATAAAACGAAAGGCTAAACATAATCTATTAAGTGGGAGAAAACAGCGGCAAATACTACATGATATCACTTCCATGAGGAATCTAACGAAATACCACAAACTAGTATATGTAGCAAAAAAGAAGCAGACCCATGGATATATTGAACTAAATAGGGGTTTCCAGTGGGGGAGGTGGCTAAACATAGTGGAGAAGGAGTGGGAGGAACAAACCACCAGAGTAAGACAGACACAAGGATGAACTATACAATACGGGGAATATAGCCACTACTTTGTAATAACTGTAAATGGAAAGTAAGCTTTAATCATTCAGTGCACTTCAGTTGCTCAGTCGTGTCCGATTCTTTGCGACCCCATGGACTGCAGCAGGCCAGGCTTCCCTGTCCATCTGCATCAACTTCAATCATTATAAACAATGAAATAAACGTTACATTAGATTTTTTTAAAAGGGAGTTGAGTCTGGGGGAGCCGGGAAAGGGGGGAAGTGAGGGAGGCCAAAGGAGGAGGTCTTGCGGTGGGACTAGAGCATAGGGCAGGAGGGCAGGGTTTCCAGGCTCTGCTGGACCCGGCTGGGAAAGGCAGCGCGGCTCTGAGCTCGGCAGGGCGTCCAGCATTTGGGGAAGCCCTGGCGGAAAGGGAATGTCCATCTCTGGGCTTCAGATGTCCTCCGCTGAGTTTCCAAAGTGCTGAGACGTGTGAGGAAGTGAAACTGAGAGCACAGTGGCGGCTGAAGAGGAGCCAGAGCCAAGGGGAGAGGGGAGCGCGGGCAGAAGCATCCAGAACACGAGGGCACAGGATGAGTGAGAATGACGAAGACTGTGGTAGGCAGAGCCCAGAAGGATCTAGAACAGCCGGGAAGCGGCTCTAGGGGGCAGGGCATGAAGAGCGGGTTCCTCCCTTCCGTGAAGGGAAGGGAAAGCGGGGTGAGGGCGGGGCCTCTTGTGCAGTTTCATTTCTTGAGGCAACAAGAGGCCTCAGTCACATCTCCCGCTGTTGGAACCGCCAGCCTCCAGGCCCCCCTTGGGAAGCACAGAACTTGCTGGTATCCACACCGTCCACACTCTCCCTCCCAGAACGCTCCTTACACTTTGAGGGCTCCGGGTGGCGTGGAGCTTCTCCTTCCCTCTGTTCTCGCCCAATTCTCTCCCTTGCCCGGAGCCCACGCATCCCTGACTCCTCTCAAGGCCCCACGGCTCCTCGCCCTCCCCTCAGGTCGGGATCCGCCCGCCCCAAACTCCCAGGTCGGCACCCACGGGGCACATGCCCATTAAAGGTTCACTTGGCAGCCCCCCTGCCCCCCCACCATTGACCAGACCCCCAGATAGAGTGGGCAACTTCCTGGCCAGCCAGGCGCCCTTCCCCAGCAGACTGGGTGACCCTGCCGCGAAAGAGCATCCAGTCCAGGACATGACGGAAAAACCATTCCTCCAGGGAGAGGAAGCCCAGAAGCCCTTTTGTAACCTCTGCCCAGCAGTAACCGAATAAAGCCTGTGTTTCTCAAAGCGGGGAAACAAAATGAAAAGCCACCCTCCCCCCACAAAGAAAAAAGAAACCCAAACACAGTTCACAAAGATACTATAGACCCCAAGTGGATATATAAATAGAAATCAAGCCACAATCACTTCTGTTGGTTGGTTACCCATCTTTTCAAATATATATATGCTCTTATTTTTAAAAAATTTCATGTCCAGCCACTTGTATGCCACCGAAGCTATCTTGCGTAGTAAAAATATCAGTATCCCTTTGGTAGGGTATGGGATCAACCAATTTAAGGCTCTCAGGTATTGCTCCATTCCACATGTTGTTAAAATATCTTTTATAAATTTTGTTACCTCCTGTGTGAGAAGTTCTGTCAAAACCTGCGCAGGAACTTCCAAGACCTTGTCCATGATCAGCGAAACAAGTGAGGACATGGAGAAAGCTCGAGTTGTGAGCTTCCTGAGACTGCACCCTGAGTTTACAGCCTCCAGCGTGGGCGGAGCCTTTCTACAGAGGAAGTGTTTTGGCCAATGAGCAGGTGATACGTAACAGGGCATCACTTGATGTATAAGGTTACTTTCCCTTTCACTTGTTTGATGGCCAAAATGTTGGATGGTAAAAATTCTCTTAAAAAAAAAATTTAAGAAAATGATCAGATGCTCTGGGAAACTATATCAGACCCTTTGGAAACAGAGGTGGCAGTGAGGAATGATAAGAAAGCTTAGGGTTGTGACCTGGGGTGAGGTGAGGGACAATAAGATGCCAAAGGACCGTCAGGGTTAAACTGTCACTTAAAAAAGGACGCTCTCCAGACCCAGCCCAAGGGCGGGATTTTCAGAGAAGAGCTCCATGTAGTACCTGTTAGAGTCTCAGAATCAAGGCCTTGGTGTTGGAGATCTCTGGGTTGAGTGTGTGTTTGTGTGTGAATATGTATCCATGTATGTCCATTTGCGTGTATGTATGTAAGTATGTGCCTACATGCGTGTGTGTACACGGGTGTGTGTGTGTCTGTGTTTCTATGTGTTTTGCATCTGTTTGTAGAGGGAGTCAGCGATACGCAGCACAAGTCTCCTGGCACACAGGAGTCCCCTTTGGGAAGAGGAGCGGGTGGAGAAAGGGTCCAGGAAAGAGGCTGCAGAAGGAGACTGGAATCCTTTGGGGCTAGAAAGGCAGAGTTTGAGCAGGAGTGGGGGATGTCAGGACCGTGGAGGAGACAGAAGTCTCGAGCTGAGGGCACCGGCGATTCAAAACAGGAAGGACATGAGGAGTGGGGGTGGGGGCCAGAATAGGGTTCCTGGACTCCAACCCTGGGGAGGTGAGGGAAGGGCTTGGGGTAGGGCCTAGAAGGCAGGACAGGAGGGCAGGGTTTCCAGGTTCCAGCTGGGACCAGGCTGAGCAGGCAGGGTTGCTCTCAGAAGGCGTCTGGTTGGGGCCGCCAGCGTCTGCGGAAGCCCTGCAGGAAAATGAGTGTCCACGGGGGGGCGCCAAACGCTCTTCCGTGGAGTTTGCAAGACGGTGAAATGTGGGAGTGGGTGAATCTAACTGAGGCCACACGGAGGCCGAAAAGGATCCAGGCCCCAGGGAGCGGAGGGTATAGTGGGCAGAAGAATCCAGAATCCAAGGAGTGGGAAGGGGAGGAAATGGAGGATGGGGCAGGCCTAGGAGTGTGCAGAGCCCAGAAAGATCTAGACGAGGGACGAGTTTAGCGGGCAGGGGATGAAGAGGAAGTTGCTGTCCTGGGGGATGGGAGGGGAAATCGGGGTGAGGAGTGACTCTGCAGAGATGGGATTACTTGTGTAGTTTCTGCTTTTCGGGCAAAAAGAGGCCTCAGGCGCATCCAGCCTTTGGAACCGCCAGCCTCCCTTGGGAAGCTCAGAGCTTGCTGGAGTCCGCACCATCCACTGGCGTCCCTCCTGGGGACGGGCCTTCCACTGGGAGGGTTCTGCTGTGGCGCAGAGCTTCTCCTTCCCTCTGTTCTGACCCTATTCTATCCCTTGACGACTGGCTCCCGGGCCCTGTGCGCCCCCTACGCCTCTCAAGGCCGCGCTGGCGCCTCTGGTCCCTCTGCTCATATGGGGAACCTGCCTCCCAAGCTCCCAAGTCTACCCTGTTCAAGCAGTCTGAGCGCGGGTTGGAAAAGCATTTCCAGACCCAGGGCATTTCAGAAGGGAGTGAGGTTATTAAAAACAACGAGCAGAGAGAGAGTGGGCACTGCGAGCGCAGCTGGCTGGCAACTGCTGACAGACCAGGGAGAGTCCGCAGTGTTCATGAGTTAATAGCTAACTTTTGTAGCCTTTAAACAAAGAAAATTCCTGCTGGGAGGGTGGCATTAGGTGATTGGTTGGGACGCTATAGGGTGTTTACTGGAGCGGGCATCTTTGCCTAATGGGGCGTCAGGCAGCTTTTTAGTTACTATTAGGGGGCTTTTGGCAACAGTTAGAAAGTGGGACAGTCAGCTTTCGAGGTGACCTTGGTTCTGGGCTCTGCTTCTGTGGCCTTGGTGCAAGACCTCACAGCTGTGGCCTGGGGCAGGATTCTGTGTTCCCCCCTCTTCTTATTAATGGGCCACATCTTTGGCCCCTTTACACCTGCTCATGTCTAACAACCTGCCTATCCTCTCCTGGGACCTGGGGACCCAAGTCATTGGGGAAAGGGGCAGAAACCGCTCTGGCTTCTTCCTGCTGGACAGGAGGGTCATGGGGTCCTGGGTCCCAATGCCCACACTGTGTCAGGGTGCATTTTTGGAGGGAGATGAGCGTCTATGGAATGAGAAAACCTCCTGTTCTGGCGTAGTCCGTGTGTCAACCAGCTGGTATCCTTGTTGCATGAGCATCTAGAGATTTTATTTGTTTTCTAGAAGAAACAAACTTGACAAGAAGGTTAGAGATACATGGCCTGAAGATTAGTAGAAGTAGAAAAGCTGCCAAGGGGCCTAAAAGAGGGGCTAGTCAGGAGATCTAGGGCCAGACATTGGTCTGTGATGTTGGTGCTTCTCTAGGTATGAGAAGATGCAAGAATTGGGGTTCATGGAAATCTTTATTTGAAAATGCCTAACTATCTGAAGGCTTGTCCTGCCAGTTTTTCTTAGAGCAGAGAACGACTCATTCGTGATTTCTACCCTGAATTCCCTTCTGCGGGTGTACACGGTCCGCAGCTGTAGTGGCTCCTGATTTCATCTTTGCAGAGGCAGATGGCAAGTGCCAGTTTCCAGTCGCAGGCTCCGATCATGGCCATAGATTTGACCATGGTTTCGGGGGCATACTGTGATCATTTTGTCCCATGATGTTAGGAATGCTCGTTTCCAGGTCTAGCGAAGATGCTTTGATTGTCCACTCAGTGCACTGTTACTGGACTAGGCTATGAAGGTAGCAAAAGTCCTGGATCATATCTGCCTTACCAGTAGTCTCTTATAGTCCATGAAAATATTCCGTATTTTTGCTACTTCTCATGTCTACAGTTACATTGTTATAATCATTGATCTCATATGGAACTATAGATCATCATTTCATTAGAGACTCAGTCACACAATTGGTAATGTAAGAGACAACAATTCTGTAAAATAGGCAATAGAGAAAGCAATATAGCTAGCAGTAATAGTAACGTCACAAGTAAGAGTTTAAGAACTTTTATTAGGTGTAGCCCAGTGTTTACCTTGTCGTCTGACTTAGTTTGTTGAATGACTAGAATCTGGTGTTAATCTTCTGGTTGTAGATCATGGAGCATCTGATCTTTATCCCAAGATCGTTTATGAAGTTAGTCTTCAGAAACAAACTTAGGATGTCCTCTTATTAATGAAATTTTATAACAACAAATAAGTATTTCAGAAGTGAATCTTAGTAAACACTAACCTTAATTAAGAAAACTAGGATTTAATATGCGACAAGATTTTTTCCGGATTTCAGGAAAGAGTTTTCCTGGAACCAGCAGTGACGCACCTTCTGATGATTCTCTGAAACGTGGAAGGCATTCTTTGGAATGATTCAGAGGCTGCTCCTAGGCCTCTGTAAATTACATCATGCCAGAGGGAGGGAAAGTGAAAGAAACAGAGAAGACAAGCTGAGGAATCTGCTGTTTAATCCCGCTAGGAGGTGGTGGCCTGGGGAATATGCTCAGTGTTTTGCTTGAACCAACATGGCACGTACAGTGCACGGAAGTTGTCTCAGGGGCAGAAGCTCTGATAGCCTGATCTGTTCCGTGACTCCCCGAATTCTGCCACGGTGTCTTCTAGCAGCAGGCACCCTAGTGGCTTTTAAATGCCTGACCCATGCCAGCACACTGTTGATTTGCCTCGTCCTCAGTTGGAAAGGAGTCAGAAAGAGAGCCCCTCACCCATTTGGGTGGTAACTACCGGGGCACAGTGAGCCGTGGGCCTTTGGGACACACCAGAGGGCAGCCCTGGCCGGAGTTCCTCAGTTGCTTCCACAGCCACTTGCCTGTCCGCAGAGGGCCCAAGGAAAAAGACAAGAGCAGAGGAGACTGGGGGAGAGCCCCCCGAGAGCAATCCCCATATAGGCCACCATTGTTGAGGCGCTGTGAGCATGGGTTGGGAAAGAATTTACAGACACAGAGCACTTCAGAAGGGAGTGAGTTTCTTAAGAACAAAGAGCAGAGATAGAGGCGGCACTGCAAACGTAGCTGGCTGTCAACTCCTGAGAGTCAGGAGAGTTGACAGTGTTCATGAGTTAACAGCCAACTTGTATATCCTCAAGACATAAAAATTCCTGCTGGAAGGTTGGCGTTAGGTGACTGGCTGGGATGCTATGGGGTGTTTACTGGAGTGGGCACCTTTGCTTAATTGGGAGTCAGGAGGGTTGTTGGTGAAGTCAGGGGCTTTTGACCAGGCTACAGAGGGGCTCAGGCCGCTTTGGTGGAGACCTTGGTTCTGCGCTCTGCTTCTGTGGCCTTGGTGCAAGACCTCACACATGTGGCCTGGGGCAGGACTCAACAAGTTCCTCTTTTTAAATATTTATTTATGCACTTGGCTGTGGTGCGTCTTAGTTGTGGCACACAGGCTCTATAGCACGCAGGCTCAATAGTTGCAGCTCACAAGCTTAGTTGCTCCAGCCTGTGGGATCTTAGTTTCTCGACCAGGGATCGAACCCATGTCCCCTGCATTGCAAGACTGATCGTCAACCATTGGACCACCAAGGAAGTCCCACAAAGGAAGTTCTTGATGCACCTCGGAGTGTCCCATTAATGCCTAATCTCAATGTTGATTCTGAACCACGTCTTACCACCGAGAAGGCTGAGAGCCTTTTCTGCCTGCTGTTCCACTCCCCACTGGAATCATCTGGATAATTACCAGCAGTCGTCCTTAGTCAGGGATATCCCAGGTGGTGCAGTGGTAAAGAATCCACCTGCCACTGGAAGGAAACTCAAGATGTGGTTTCGATCCCTGGATCAAGAAGCTCCCCTAGGGGAGGAAATGGCCGCCCACTCCAGTTTTCTTGCCTGGGAAATCCCATGGACAGAGGAGCCTGATGGGCCAAGTCCATGGGGTCACATGGACAGAGGAGCCTGATGGGCCAAGTCCATGGGGTCACATGGACGGAGGAGCCTGATGGGCCAAGTCCATGGGGTCACATGGACGGAGGAGCCTGGCAGGCTACTTTGTGTCAGACACACACGCACACACACTCTGCCTGTCTCTGTCTCTCTCTGTCTCTCTCTCTGTGTCTCTCACTCTATCTCTCTCTGTCTCTGTCTGTCTCTCTGTGTGACTCTCACTATATCTCTCTCTGTCTCTCTCTGTCTCTGTCTCACTGTCTCTCTCTGTCTCCCTGTCTCTCTCTCTCTCTGTCTTTCTCTTCTGATCTGAGTAGGGGGAGGATTGTGCCCAGGAAAACATTCAGTTCTCATTGGAGACGCAGCAGATGCTCCCTGCAGACACAGACGGTGTCTCTGATGCTGCAGCTGGTGTGGTGATGGAGTCTCTGTGGGCAGAGCGGGTCTCAAGACCCTGTCCCTGTAACTATAGACTCAGGAGCCCCTGGTCCATCCTGCGTAACTCCTAGCTGCACAGAACTCTGGAGCAAAGAGCAGTCAGGGGAGTGCTTCTTTATGCTCCATCTCTGAGCGAAAAGCAGAGGGGGTCTCCAAGAGGAGAGAACCCTGGAGCTGTGTTTGTGCACTGACATTGTTGAGGACACGTGCTCTCCGTGCCCCGCTGACCACACCCCGGCTCTGGCTGGATGGAGGGATGACTGGGCAGCAGAGAGTGGGGTTTCCACTGGGGCTTTACTGAGCAAAAATTCCAATGAAATTTTGTTTTTCTTTTCTTTTTTTTGCTAACATAAAAGGCTTTATGGGATTTATTGAAGGTACCATATAAAACCTGGCTTTCTGGAGTCCCTGGGAATTTGCAGGTAATTATAATTCAGAGGGGAGCTCAGAAAGAATGAATGTCTATATTTCGTCTGTCTGTCGTGGGAGATGCTGGGGAGGAGAAGGCGGGGAGGTGCCCTGTGTGCAGACGCTGAGGGCGGAGCATCCGTGAGTGGTAAGGAGAGCAGAGCTCGTCGGCACAGGGCTCTCAGTGTGTTAGGAAGACAGGGGACAAAGGGGTAACAAACACAACAAAGTGTGAATTTTGTTTTAAGAGGAACAGAGCGGCTTGGTCGTGCTGATTGAGGATGAAGAGCAGCTGTGTCCGGGCAGGTGAAGCCCGCTGGGCTGGAGGTGGGGAAGGAGGGAGGAGAGTGCAGTGCTGGGAGGGAGGTTCCAGGAGGAGGGAGATTGTGAATCGCTGTGATGAAGCCAAACCGTGTTTCTTGCTTTTTCAAGGGAATTGAATTCAGCCGGATCTAGAGAGGAACTGAAGCCAGGATGGAAGTGAGCTGCTGAAAGTCTTAGGTGCCTGACGGAAGCTTGCCCTCCCCCATGTCCCTACCAGTGGTAAGTGATGAAACACTTTCTTTTGAAAGAGGAAAAAAACTCTTGGTTTCACTGATCTGTTTTTTTTTTTTTCCCGGTCTTTATTTCATTTAGTTTTGCTCTGATTTTTAATATTCCTTTCTTTCTGCTAACTTTGGGCCCAGTTTCTTCTCTTATTGTAGCTTCTTGTAGAATAAAATGAGCTTGTTAAGTATAAAGTTAACCTGTTAACCTTTCCTTTATAGGAAATGTTCTTTATTTTAAATTTTAGGAAAAAATCTCCAAACTTCTTATTATCAGTAAATAGAGATAAAGCACGTAATACAGGGCTAAAATAATACCCAGAGAACCTGAATATGTCTAGAAATAAATAACAGTAAAATGCTGTTTTCTTTCTGGATTTTTTCCCCCCAAAACGTAATTAGTTCACCTTGAAAAAAATTTGTATTCTAATTTGTATTGGTGTTGTAACTCTATATAAGAAACATCGTGCTGTTATTGAAAAATAAAAAAAAAACAAGTTTAATATATAGCCAGTTTTTACTGTAGTGGTGAGTTCTGTCAGGTATATTCTTATTGTTATGCTATAGAGCAGCAGTCCCCAGCATTTTGGGGACTGGTTTTGTGGAAGACAGTCTGTCCAGGGACCTGGGAGGGGGATGATTTCTGGATGATTCAAGTGCATTCGCAACAACTGGAAAAACTGTGCTCATGGGCACTTAATATTCAACAATCAATAGTCACTTAATTTTTACCAAGCTGAGGGTTGTCTTTTTCTTTCTGCTTATGGTTCCCGTTGCTGAGCAAACGCTTTTAAAGTCACTGAGGTCTTTCATTTGTTTAGTTTTGTTTTGTTTTGCATCACTCTAAGAGGTAGACCAAAAAAAGTTGTGATTTATGTCAAAGCATATTATACCTATATTTTCCTCAAGAGATTTAGATTACTGGCCATCTAGTTAGCTCTTTAATCAGTGTGGAGTTTCTTTTTTTCTCTGGGAGTGTCCTAATTTCATTCACTTTTTACTTGAGAAACCTCCCCGCTGTTCTGTGTACTGGCTGTTAACCATTGACATTGCCAGCATCACTGTAGCAGGGTTCCCCTCTCTCCACAACCTCCCAGCATTTATTGGTTTTAGACCTCTTGCCGATGTCCGTTCTAACCTGTGTGAGGTGATACCTCCTTGTAGTTTTGATTTGCATTTCTCTAAGGTTTCACCATGTTGAAATATGTTCATGTGATTTTTTAGAAAACAGTGAGAGTAAAACTGACCCCCCGAGATCGTCCTCTTGACTGTCTGCTGTGTTTTGAATTCCTTCTCCGTTACCAACCCAAGGACGTTTGTTGAGGGTTGGTGTGTTTTACTTACAGCCCCACAGACGTGGTGACCATTAAGTGCCCATGAGAACAGGTTTTTCAGTTGTTACCAAAAGTGGCCACTAGAGAACAGCACTTCTCAATGTTTCACTGTTGTTTTTCTTTTGTAGTTTAGCGTTCATTTTCTATTGGAGAAGAGGTGATTTCCGATGTTGTGTTTGTTATAGGTATACAGGAACTTGGTTTAGTTATACATGAACGTTTATCTGTTTTTTTTCAGATTATTTTCCCATCTCGGTTCCTTCCACGTGTTCAGTAGACTTCTGTGTGCTATTCACTAGGTCCTTTTGGATTATCTGTTTGATAAGTACTATGTATATGTTGGGAGGGATTGGGGGCAGGAGGAGAAGGGGACGACAGAGGATGAGATGGCTGGATGGCATCATCGACTCGATGGACATGAGTTTGAGTAAACTCCGGGAGTTGGTGATGGACAGGGAGGCCTGGCGTGCTGCGATTCATGGGATTGCAAAGAGTTGGACACGACTGAGCGACTGAACTGAACTGAACTGATGTATATGTTAATCCCAACATCTTAATGTCTCCCTTCCCCTACCTTTTTAAAAAATAAAAAATAATCATAAGGGGTTTTCTAACTCTGTGTGTTTCTGTTTATAAATTAGTTCATTTGAATAAAATTATAGATGCCACCTGTAAGTGACAAGACATTTCTCTTTGCCTCTCTGACAGACTTCACCCAATATGATAAATCTCTTGGTCCATCCATGCTGCGGCCAATGACATATTTTCGTTCTTTTAATGGCTGAGTGTATTCCAGTATATAGAGGACTAGTTACTCTTCATTTCTCTGTGGATGGACATTTTGGTTGATGCTCTGTCTTTGATATTGTCAATAGTGCAGCCCTGAAAAGACGGGTGCACGTGTCATTTAAAATGAATCTTCCTTCCGGATCTAAGGCAAGGAGTGGGCTTGCCAGGCCATGTGGTAACTCTATAGTTAATGTCTTAAGGAACCTCCATAATGTTTTACTTCATGGCTGCACCAACCCATTTACTTCCCTGCCCACAGTGTAGGAGGATTCCCTGTTCTCCGCTCCTTCAGGAACATTTAATCTTTGTAGATCTTTGAGAAGATGGACATTCTGAGGGGTGTGTGGTGATACCTTGTTGCCATTTTGATTTGCATTTCTCCAGTAATTAGTGATGCTGAGCAGCTTTTCTGGTGCTTTATGCCCACCTGGATGCCTTCTTTGGACAAATGTCCATTTAGATCTTTGGCCCATTTTTCTGTTGGGTTGATTGTTTTTTCAGTATTGAGCTGCATGAGCTGTTTGCATGTTTTGGAGATAAATTCCTTGTTTCTAAATTCAGTTGCAAACATTTTTTCCCCCATTCCAAGGTTAAAGTTTGGTTTATGGTTTCCCTTGCAATGTAAAAGCTTTTGAGGTTAGAGGCTCTTTTGTTGAGTTTTGTTTAATTTTTCATTATTTTAAAAGTGGATCTGTTAGGAGAAGGACACTGACTGAAACTGCCCACCCTGGCCAGGCACCATAGTAACCATTGCCATGAGTTGTTTTATGACAGGAGGTCCTGGTAAAGAGCATGAACTTATAAGCCACCACCAACCAGGAGAGGTCGGGAAAGGCCAAAAGGAGACACCACATGTCTGACCACCTCCCAGAATCCTTCTCTCTGGCATCCATCTGGACTGAAGAAGGCGTGCAGCACCGAAGGACTCTGAGTCAGAATGATCGGCTAAAGACAACGGAAACTAATCCCATCACCATAAATCCCGGGACTGCAGGCCGTGTGACAGAGCTGCTCTCCTGCGTTCTCTTCCCCTCCTGCTCTCCACCTGGGTGCCCTTTCCAAAAACAATCTCCCGCTTTGTCAGCACGTGTGTCTCCTGGGACAATTCATTTCCGAGTGTTAGACAAGAGCCCAGGTTCGGGCCTTGGAAGGGGTCCCCCTTCCTGCAACAGATCCAAAAGGGCTTGCTGCCATTTATGTCTAAATGTGTCTTCCCTCTAAATCCCTCAAGAGGTTTAGAGTAATTGTCCCTCAGTTTAGCTCTTTGGAGTTCTTTGTTTCTGTAGGGAGATAGGGAGTGTCATAATTTCATTCACTGTTCTCTTGTTTAAGGAACCTCCACCGTCTCCTCTCTATGGACTCTTAACAATTTACATTGACAGTATCAGTGCAGGAGAATTCCCTTTCCTCCAAAACCTACCAGCATTTATTGTTTGTGGACTTTCTGACAAAGGTCATTTTGACCAGTTTGAGGGGATTCCTCGTTGTAGTTTTGATTTGCATTTCTATAAGATTTTAGTGTGTGGAGGCTTTTCATATGATTTTTAAAAAATAACAAGAAAACAGTGTAAAACTGACCTGTGGAGATTGACCTCTCGTCATCTGCCCTCTTTTGAATGCTTTTTCCAGGACCTACTTGAGGACTTTTGTTGAAGACAGGTGTGTTTTGCTTACATTCTTGTGGGCCTGGTGAAAGTGTCCAAGTGAAAGTGAAAGTCGCTCAATTATGTCTGACTCTTTGCGACTCCATGGACTATACAGTCCATGGAATTCTCCAAGCCAGAATACTGGAGTGGGTGGCTGTCCCCTTCTTCAGGGGATCTTCCCAACCCAGGGATGGAACCCAGGTCCCCCACGTAGCAGGTCGCTGAGTGTCCAAGAGCAGAGGTTTTTCAGTTGCTGATACAAACGCGGCCACAAGGGGGCAGCATTTCTCCCTGCTCCAGCTGTGTTTTCTGTCTTGGTTTAGCGTTTCTTTTCTATTGAAGTAGGGTTGATATACGATGTTGTGTTTGTTTTAGGTACAGAACTTGGTTTTGTTATACATGAACATATATCTATTTTGGGGGGAGGAGGTCTTTTCCCATATAGGTTCTTTCAATGTATTCAATCAGTTCAGTTCAGTTCAGTCGCTAAGTCGTGTCTGACTCTTTGCGACCACACGAACTGCCGCAGGCCAGGCTTCCCTGTCCATTACCAGCTTCCGGAGCTTGCTCAAAGTCATGTCCGTGGAGTCCGTGATGCCCACCAACCATCTTATCCTCTGTTGTCGCCTTCGCCTCCTGCCTTCAACCTTGCCCAGCATCAGGGTCTTTTCAAATGAGTCAGTTCTTCACATCGGATGGCCAAAGTATTGGAGTTCCGGCATTTCCATCAGTCCTTCCAATGAATACTCAGGACTGATTTCCTTAAGGATGGACTGGTTGAATCTCCTTGCAGTCTAAAGGACTCTCAAGAGTCTTCTCCAATACCACAGTTCAAAAGCATCAATTCTTTGGCACTCAGCTTTCGTTATGGTCCAGCTCTCACATCTATACATGACTACTGGAAAAACCATACCTTTGACTAGATGGACCATTGTTGGCAAAGTAATGTCTCTGCTTTTTGATATGCTGTCTAGGTTGGCCATAGCTTTTCTTCCAAGGCGCACACTTCCTTTAATCTCATGGCTGCAGTTACCATGTGCAGTCATTTTGGAGCCCAAGAAAATAAAATCTCTCACTGCTTCCATTGTTTCCCCATCTGTTTGCCATGAAGTGATGGGACCAGATGCCATGATCTTAGTTTTCTGAATGTTGAATTTTAAGCCAACTTTTTCACCCTCCTCTTTCACTTTCATCAAGAGGTTCTTTAGTTCTTCTTTGCTTTCTGCCATAAGGGTGGTGTCATCTGCATATCTGAGGTTATTGATATTTTTCCCAGAAATCTTGAGTCCAGCTTGATTCCAGCTTGTGCTTTATCCAGCCCAACATTTCTCATGATGTACTGTGCATCTAAGTTAAATAAGTAGGGTGACAATATACAACCTTGACAGACTCCTTCCCCAATTTGGAACCAGTCTGTTGTTCCATGTCCAGTTCTAACTGTTGCATTTTGACCTGCATACAGATTTCTCAAGATGCAGGTCAGGTGGTCTGGTATTCCCATCTCTTGAAGAATTTTCCACAGTTTGTTGTGATCCACACAGTCAAAGGCTTTGACATAGTCAATAAAACAGAAGTCAATGTTTTTCTGGAACTCTCTTGCTTTTTTGATGATCCAGTGGATGTTGGCAATTTGATCTCTGGTTCCTCTGCCTTTTCTAAGTCCAGCTTGAACATCTGGAAGTTCATAGTTCACGTACTGTTGAAGCCTGGTTTGGAGAATTTTGATCATGACTTTGCTAGCCTGTGAGATGAGTGCAATTGTGGAGTAGTTTGAACATTCTTTGGCGTTGCCTTTCTTTGGGATTGGAATGAAAACTGACCTTTTCCAGTCCTGTGGCCATTGCTGAGTTTTCCAAATTTGCTGGCATATTGAGTGCAGCACTTTCACAGCATCATCTTTTGGGATTTGAAACAGCTCAACTGAAATTCCATCACCTCCACTAGCTTTGTTCATAGTGATGCTTCCTAAGGCCCACTTGACTTCGCACTCCAAGATGTCTGGCTCTATGTGAGTGATCACACCATCGTGATTATCTGGGTCATGAAGATCTTTTTTATATAGCTCTTCTATGTATTATTGCCACCTCTTCTTAATTAATGTCTTTGCTTCTGTTGGTCCATAGGGAAACCCAAAAGGAAAACAAGATAATCCTCAGAAAAAAAAGTGTTTGCAACCAAGGAGAAAATAAGGAATGCATTTCCCAGAGATGCAAACAACTCATGCTGTTCAGTTAAAAAAATTAAAAAATAGGCCAAAGACCTAAATGGACATTTCTCCCACTTAGGCAGCCAGATGGCCATAAAGTATGTGAAAAAATGCTCACATCACTAATTATTAGAGAAATGCCAATCAAAACTAGAAGTAGGCATCTTTTCAAGCCTGTCAGAATGGCCTGTCTCAAAAAGTCTATAGACAATAAATAGCAGAGAAGTTTTGGAGGAAAGGACTCTATCCTGCCTTCATGCTGGGAATGTAAACTGCTAACAGTCTGCTCAAAGGAGAGAATGGAGGTTCCTTAAACAAGTGAAAAGCAAATGAAATTATCAACACTCCCTAACCCCATACTGGAAAAGAAACTCCAAATCGATTAAAGAACTCAAAGAAGGGACGATTACTCTAAAGCTGTTGAGGAAAATATAGGCAGAACACACTTCGACAGAATTGGCAGCAAGTTGTTTATGGACCCACTCTTAGAATAATGAAAAATAAGACATAACTCAGCAAAAGGGCCCTCAGTAACCTGAAAAGCTATTGCCCAGCAAGGAAAACCCTAAAAAAAGAAAGGACAACAGACAGCATAGGAAAAAAGCAGTTTGCAACCAAACATAAAAAGTCAGAATTTATCTAGAAAACAGGCAGACAGCTCATAAAGCTCAGTAAAGAGAATAATAAAAAAAAAAAACCCAACCCAATAGAAAATGATGCCAAAGATCTAACTGAATATTTCGCTAAAAGCATCCAGAAGGATATAAAGCGCATAAAAGCTGCTTAGCATCGCTGTTAAATAAGTGCCTGTCACCTCACACCGGGCAGAATGGTCCTCCTCCAAAAGAGGAGCAAAGAGTAAGCGCTGCTGGGAAGAAGGGATTCTTCTACACTGGGGGCGGGGCTGGCAATGGGCAGGTCAGGTCACAAAGGAAAACAGCATGGAGGTTCTTAAACCACTAAATGCAGAGTTACCACTCACTCTGGCAAGCCCACCTCTTGCCTCAGATCCGGAGAAAATCATAATGTAAGGTGATATTTGCTCCCCTATATTCAAGACAGCAGACGTGAAAGCGTCAGGTGCTCAGTCCTGTCCGACTCTTTGCAACCTCCGTGGACTGTAGCCCAGCAGGCTCCTCTGTCCATGGGATTCTCCAGGCAAGAATACTGGAGTGGGTTGCCATTCTCTTATCCAGGGATCTTCCTGACCCAGGGATTGAACTCGCGTCTCCTGCATTGCCGGCAGATTCATTACTTTCTGAACCACCAGGGAAGCCAGATAGAAAATTAAAATTAGCCAGAAACAACAACAAAAGCCAGTGTGGAGCATGAGGAAATGCTGCCGCCTTGTGGCCATTTTGGGTAACAACAATGGAAACCTCCGCTGATGGGTACTTAAAAGTCAGTCTCCAAGCCTGAGGGGATGTGGGAAAAAACACCTATCCTTAACAATGGTCCTCAGGTAGGTTCTGGAAAAAGATTTCAGATCAGGGCAGACGGTCAAAAAGACAATCTTGAGAGATCATTTTTGCTCACAGTGTTTTTTCTTTTTAATCACATGAAAAACTTTCAACATCATGAATCTTATAAAAACTCAATCAAATATCTGTCAGAATGGCCTTTGTTAAAAAGTCTAAAACAATAAATTCTTGAGAGGTTGTGGAGAAAAGGGAACACTCCTACACTGACGCTGCCAACGCATGTTGTTAACAGCCAGGACGGAGGACAGGGTGGCGGTTCCTTAAACAGTGAAAAGTGAAAGAATTTACATCTCTCCCTAACCACTTGCAGAAAATGAAACTCCAAATCAATTAAAGAGCTAAATGGAGGGATGATACACTAAAACTCTCAAGGAAAATATACGCAGAACTTGCTTTGACATGAATCGCAGCACGTTCTTTTTGGATCAACTCTTACAATAAGGAGAATTAAAGCAAAACTCAACAAAAGGGACCTCATTAACCTCAAAAGCTTTTCAACAGCACGGAAAACCCTAAAGGAAAGAAGAAGACAAACCTCAAAATGGGGAAGAAAATGTTTGCCACCAAATTTAAAAACAAGGAGTTCATCTCCAAAACATGCAAACAGTTCATACAGATCTATCTATCTATCTATCTATCTATCTATCTATCTAAAACAATCAACCCAATAGAATATGGGCCAAAGATCCAAATGGACATTTGTCCAAAGAGGGCATCCAGATGGACACAAAGCACATGAAAAGATGCTCGGGATCACTGTTAGTGAAATGCCACTCAAAACTGCAATGAGGTGTCACATTAACCCCCTCAGAATGACCATCTTCGAAAAGTGAAAGTATTAATCACTCAGTCGTGTTTGCTCTGTGCAACCCCATAGACTGTAACCTGCCAGGCTCCTCTGTCCATGGGAATTCTCTAGGCGAGAATACTAGAGTGGGTTGCTGTTTCCTTCTCCAGGGGATCTTCCCAACCTAGGAACTGAACTCAGGTCTCCCGCCTTTCAAGCAAATGCTTTACCATCTGAGCCACCAGGGAAGCCCTTAATCTGCAAAAGATCTATAAAAAATTAAGTGCAGCTGAGGGCAAGGAGAACAGGGAATCCTCCTACACTGTTTCAGAGATGTTTATGGGTGGGTGCAGCCACGAAGGAAAACGGTGTGGAGATTCCTCAAAACACCAAACACAGAGTTACCACCTGATCTGGCAAGCCCACTCCTTGTCTTAAATCCAGAGAAAATCATAATTTAAAATGATACCTCCACCTCTATTTTCAAGGCAGCAGTATTGACAACCTCCAAGACAGACCATCCACCAAACCCATCCTACCATCTCATCCTCTGTCGTCCCCTTCTCCTCCTGCCCCCAATCCCTCCCAGCATCAGGGTCTTTTCCAGTGAGTCAACTCTTCGCATGAGTTGGCCAAAGTACTGGAGTTTCAGCTTCAACATCAGTCCTTCCAATGAACACCCAGGACTGATCTCCTTTAGGATGGACTGGTTGGATCTCCTTGCAGTCCAAGGGACTCTCAAGAGTCTTCTCCAACACCACAGTTCAAAAGCATCAATTCATCGGTGCTCAGCTTTCTTCACAGTCCAACTCTCACATCCATACATGACCACTGGAAAAACCATATTACTCAGCTATAAAAAGGAAAAAAGTTGAGTCAGTTCTAGTGAGGTAGATGAACCTAGAGCCTGTCATACAGTGTGAAGTAAATCAGAGAACAACAAATATTATATATCGATATATATGGAATCTAGAAAAATATTGATGAACCTGTTTTCAGGGAAGGACTGGAGACACAGATATAGAGAATGGACTGGTGGACAGCACTGGGGAAGGACAGAGTGGGATGAATGGAGAAAGATGCATCGACATATACACACAACCATGTCTCACACAGATCACCCATGAAGTTGCAAGATAGTGCATGAAGCCCAGCATCCTGCTCTGTGATGAGCTAGAGGGGTGGGCTCGGAGAGGGGGAGGGAGGGAGATTCTCAAGGGATGGGATATATATGTCTCTCTCTCTCTCTCTCTCTCTCTCTATATATATATATATACACACACACACACACACACACACACACACACATATATATGTAATTATGACTGATTCACATTGTTGTATGGCAGAAACCAACATAACATTGTTAAGCAATTTTTCTCCAATTAAAAAATATTTTTTTTTAAAAAGATTGCCATGCTAAGCCTCTTCAGTCATGTCTGACTCTTTGCGACCCCATGGACTAGACAGTCCATGGAATTCTCCAGGCCAGAATACTGGGGTGGGTAGCCTTTCCCTTCTCCAGGGGATCTTTGCAACCCAGGAATCAAACCCAGGTCTCCAACATTGCAGACGGATTCTTTAGCAGCTGAGTCACCCGGGAAGCCCAAGAATACTGGAGCGGGTGCCTATCTATTCTCCAATGGATCTTCCCGGACCTAATGAAGCTGAAAAGTTTTGCACAGCAAAGGAAAATACCGACTGAAGAGTGATAACAGACTGAAGAGGAGAAAATAGTTACAAATAATGTCGGGTTCACTAACATGAGGAACTTGACAAAATAAGCAAGGTAGTGTGTATAACAAAAAAGCAGCAGACTCACTGATATTTTGAATGACTAGTGGTTTCTCGTAGGAGGGCAGGGGCTTAACTATGGGGAGGAGGAGGAGGTACAAACTTATGGGAGTAAGACAGGCTCCCCGTCCATGGAATTTTCCAAGCAAGAATACTGGGATTGGGTTACCATTTCCTTCTGCAGGCGATCTCGCCTACCCAGGGATCGATCCCGTGTCTCCTGTGGGTCCTGCAGTGGCAGGCGGATTCTTGAATACTAGTGCCACCTGAGAAGTCCTAAGACAGCCTCAAGGATGGATCGTACAACACGGGGAATATAGGCAATATTTTGTAAGAGCTGTAAATGGAAAGTGCCTTTCAAAATTGTCAATGAAATAATTTTAGAATTTAAAACAAAGGGAGTTGAGCCTGGGTGTGTGAGTAAAGGCTTCCTGGACTCGAACCCAGGGGAAGTGAGGGAGGCCAATGGTGAGAGATCTTGGAGTGGGGTCTAGAGTGTGGGACAGAGGGCAGGCTTTCCAGGCTCCAGCTGGGACCAGGCTGAGAAGGGCAGGGTTTCTCTCAGAGCGGGTCTGGCTGGGGCCTCCAGCATCTGGAGAAGCTCTGTGGGAAAGCGAATGCCCACCTTGGAAGTCAAAGGCATGCCTCAATCGCGTCTGGGAGATGCTGATACGTGTGAGTAGGTGAAACACTGAGACCACAGTGGAGGGAAAACGGATCCAGGGTCCAGGGCAGGGGTGGCACCGAGGACAGAAGCGTCTGGAACACAGGGAGGGGCAGGGAGGAAAGGGAGGACAGGGCTGACCCAGGAGTGTGCAGAGCCGGGAGGGCATGTGACCCACCAGGGTTCTTGGAATCCTAAGTCAACAGACATTGAGAAGAGGCCAGACAGGATATTCAGACAAGGTTTTATTGGAGCTCTGGGTGCATCAGGAAGGGAATCCAACAAGTGGCAAGTTCCCTTGTTTGCTCCTGGGGGGTGAGGGGGTATCGGGGCGTGTGTGGGAAATCCGCTCCATTAAATGGGGTGAGGGCGGGCTGGTCCAGCATTGGGCGGGAGGGCTGAATGCGAGGTCTGTGCAGCCCCTTGGTGGTGCTGTGGGCAGGCATCGCGTCCAGGACCCCACTTTAGTCCTCCAGCTCTGAAGGGGACTGGAGTTTGGATCTTTGCTTTTTTTATCTGGTGCATCACTTGCCCCCGCTGCTCGTGTGGGTAGTGATTGTTAGCCTCTTGTGGTTTCCTTGCTGTCTGTGGCTCCAGAAGCTGTGTGTCCACGAGGAAGCCCTGCAGCCCAGGGCCCACCGTGTCTGAAATCTAGAACCTGGAGAGCGGGGAGGGGGAGAGAATGGAGGCTCGGGCAGGCCTAGGAGTGTGCAGAGCCCAGAGGAATCTAGAAACCTCGGGATGGGGGACGAGTTTAGGGAGCGAGGGGTGAAGAGAGGGGCACAGCCCTGAGGGTGTGTGGGGCAAGTCAGGGAGAGAAATAACTCTGATCGGAGGGGACGGACGGGGCTGCCTCCCCAGTTTCCGTTCTTGAGGCAAAGAGGCCTCAGGTGCATCCAGCGCTGTTGGAACCGCCAGCCTCCTGGGCCCGCCTTGGGAAGCACAGAGCTTCTTCGAGTCCACACCGTGGTCCACACGCTCCCCTCCGGGGCGGTCCTTACACTCCGGGGGCGCCTCCGTGGCGCAGAGCTTCTCCTCCTCTCTGTTCTGACCCTGTTCTATCCTTTGATGAGTGGCGCCCGGGCCCTGTGAGCCCTGACCCCTCTCAGGGCCGCCCTGGCTCCGGTGGCGGCTCCGCTGAGATCGGGAGTCTGTCTCTGCAGCCCCGGGTCTGACCCGCAGCGCCGCGTCTGCTGCCGAGGACGCCTCCCCAGGGCTCCCCTCCGGAATGCCCCGTTGGGCCCCTCGCAGCCTTCCACCCCACTGGGACTCAGGTCCCTCAGCCCTCCTGCCCCCGGGACCCTGTTCTTCCAATGGCTCCTGGCTTCTTTCCAGATCTCCTTGCCAAAATTGGGCCTCTGTGTCCTGGATCCAGAGTACATCTGAGAGAGACAGTTTTAAGTGAAATGGAAAAACTAGCTTTACTGCTTTGCCACACACGGGGGACCAAGCAGGCTAATGCCCTCAAGACTATGTCCTGGGACTGCCAGTCGTCCAGTGGTTTAGAGTCCACCTTGAAATGCAGTGGACCTGGGTTCGATCCCTGGTGGGGAATCTAAGATCTCACAGCCCAGGAGCAGCTGAGCCCTCGCCCCACAGCTGGTGAGTCTGTGTGCTACAAGCAAGATCCCACCAGAGGTAGGGACTATCCCGCACCTGCAAATCAGAACCAAGGCAGCCAAATGAATAGATCAATAAAATATTCACATAAATAAAAGGCCGTGTGTCTGGTCCTGGAGGGGTCTGAGGCGTCTTATGGTGTTCAAGGAGCAGAGCCTGATCAACCCGAGGACGCTTTCTGTTGGGTCTGTGATGAGGTCTCGGGGAGCAGCAGCATCACCCCTGTGGTTCCAGCCGGTGTCAGGTCCTCGTGCTTGTGGGCGGCATAGTTCACTTCTTCCATCTGGCAGGGGGTTCAGATTCTGTAAAACAAGTCAAATAGGACATCCGGAACCAGGACGGCTCCAAATATTTATCGATAGCCCTTGAGGAAGAGCTAACAGTCCATGAGTGTTTAATAGCTATGATATTATTATTTTGACTTCCTTGACAGTTTCCTTTCTTTCTGTATTGTCTCACTTCTATGATTGAATATATTCTTGACTGAAGTTGTGTTTCATAGATACAAGGCAGGTGCACATGGGTGGGATCTATGAAGGCCTTATAAGTTCCTTCTTGGCTCCAGTTCCAAGGGGAGTCAACCCACGTAATTTGAAGAAAGGACACAAGAGCTGGAAATAATCTTAAGTTCCAAGCTTCGTTAGCATCAACAGTTTGTGTTAAGGAAATATTATTTCTCTCTTTGATTGCCTTGTTGTAGCCCTTGGACCAACATTTGAAAAATATGAAACATGTTACGATGAGGATAATGATTAATGATTTGTGATATTTTCCAAAAGAGTCTTCCTATTTCAGAGGGCAACAAGGAAGATGAGTTTTTGAGTGTTTCCATCTGATAAATATGTAGGGTCCCAGTGGTCTTTGCCGTGAGGCTAGAGCTTGAACTCTCTCGTTCACAATTAGTGTTGCAACTAGAGAAAGCCCGCGCTAGCAACGAAGAGCTTGTGCGCTCCATCAAAGACCCAGCCTCCAAGAACGAGTAAACAAGTCAATCATAAAACTACATGTACAAAAGAGAGTCTCAGATTGAATTCCACAAAACAAGGAACCAACACCATTTTACCCTCAGGAAATCCAGGCCCAAATCCTGCCATTTGATTTTGCTTGCGGAGTTCTCTCTTCTAAAGGGCCCCAAAATATGAGGATTATTGCAGATGTCAGGAGACAGTCATTTTTATTTACCTGATAAGGCTGCTCAGAGTTAAGCATCTCTAACTTCTGGAGAAACCAAGAGAGAGAAAAGTAACATATTTCCGTTTTACTCACAGAGGGCATTTATTCAGTTGCTGTCAATCATTAGTAGCTGAAGGGAAGGGCTGGGCTTTATCTAGAAAGCCGACAGATCAATAATATTTCAGAGCAAAAAAAAAAAACCCATAAACTTTAAAACTATATTTACAAGTTGACTCAGTATTTCATCTTTTGTTAAACACTTTTATAATATCAGCAGGTTTTTTAAATGGAGATTTAAAATTTTCTTATCCAGTTAGTTGCCTGGTATAATGTGAAATTGATCAGACATCAGTGCTTGTCAAAATGGTCTCTCCTGTGAATCTTCTTGGGTGATGAAGACCTTTTGCAAAACCATCAATAGAGTAACTGTGTGCGACTGACTTAAAGATTGAAAGACATGGTGACACACCTGAGCAGAATGTAACGGGTTAAGAAACTTGGTCACAATAACCAGAACTGTGACTTGGTAGCAGCACTTGGTATGCCCTGGTATGTCCTAATTATGACGTAGGGACCTACCAGGTTTCTAGGAATTCCATAATTTTTTTTAGCAAATCTCTATTAATAATATCCATCCCACTTTAACCTGTGAAGGCTTCTCCTTCACTTGATAATGCTCCCCATGGTGTTTAACATACCGGTGATGCCAGTTAATCTACTATTTCCCTCTGAGATGCCTCACAGTTCCTCTGGAACACTCAGAGTTAGCTAGAGAAAGAGACTTACCATCTGTTCTCCAAGGCAACTCAATATTCCAGGAAAGTTTGTTCTGTTAACAGAGAGAGAAAATAAAATTCCAGTATTGTTGTAGCTTAGTATTAACAATAAAAGTCATTTACTTAATTAAATTATATTTAATTGTAATCAATCCTGAAATGTACACAATTCTTGCTAAAGTCACATCATGAGAAATGCTGGGCTGGAAGAAGCAGAAGCTGGAATCAAGATTGCAGCGAGAAATATCAGTAACCTGAGATATGCTGATTATACCACCCTTATGGCAGAAAGTAAAGAAGAACTAAAGAGCCTCTTGATGAAAGTGAAAGAAGAGAGTGAAAAAGTTGGCTTAAAGCTCAACATTCAGAAAATTAAGATCATGGCAAATAGATGGGGAAACAATGAAGCAGTGAGAGACTTAATTTTGGGGGGCTCCAAATGACTGCAGATGGTGACTGCAGCCATGAAATTAAAAGACGCTTACTCCTTGGAAGGAAAGCTATGACCCACCTAGACAGCATATTAAAAAGCAGAGACATTACTTTGTCCACAAAGGTCCATCTCCTCAAGGCTATGGTTTTTCCAGTAGTCATGTATGGATATGACAGTTGGACTATAAAGAACGCTGAGTGCTGAAGAATTGATGCTTTTGAACTGTGCTGTTGGAGAAGACTCTTGAGAGTCCCTTGGACTGCATAGAGGTCCAACCAGCCCATCCTAAAGGAGATCAGTCCTGGGTGTTCATTGGAAGGACTGATGTTGAAACTGAAACTCCAATACTTTGGCCACCTGATGTGAAGAGCTGACTCATTTGAAAAGACCCTGATGCTGGGAAAGATTGAGGGCAGGCGGAGTAGGGGACAACAGAGGATGAGATGGCTGGATGGCATCACTGACTCAACGGACATAAGTTTGGGTAGACTCTAGGAATTGGTGATGGACATGGTGATGGCCTGGCATGCTGCAGTCCGTGGGGTCACAAAAGGTCAGACACGACTGAGCGACTAAACTGAACTGAACAGAAAATATATAATAGATAATACTATATTGTATTATATATTCTATAATCTATACAATCTATCATATAACATATACATTATGTTATATAATATATTATATATTATTTAATTATATCATGTTTTATAGTATATGTAATAAGTAAAATTTAATATGATAATAAGTATATATAAATATACTTTACAGACAGTAAAGTGTATATAATAAAGTATAATGATAAATATTATTTTATATATTATATATTTGTTGTATATATTATCTGATATATCTGATATATCATATATCATATATTTTATATCACATATATTTATATGTGATATATATCATAAGTATTCATATAGATATTTATATATTACATTATATAGATATTATATTTATATTTTTATATAACATTCAGTTTTTACATAAATTTTTATTTATATATTTATTTCAATAATTGACTAATACATTAACAGAAATATATATTACATAAAAATTAATGCATTATTAATTTATATATAAAATATATTTATTTACATATTCATATATATGGATAGATACAACTTATAGTATGCATTTATTTAGATAGTTATGTTTATGTACATAGTTATATTATATCCAATATATAATATATATCATGTATATAATATATACAGTTACATAGCAATATATTATATAATAATAATAGCTATATATTATAATATATTATGCAATAATAAAATAATGCATACATTACATATATAAAATATATTATATATCATGAAATATTATATTTTATGATTATATAATTGTATATTAGATATTATTTATTAATCAAATATTATATTACATACATTTAATATTATATAAGTATTATATTGCATTATATATATGTTAGTGATCAGGATTATATTGAATTAATCTACATATTTGTTAAATAGCCAATATGTTATTATAATAAACATAATAAGTTACACTTTATATATTATATAAATTAATACATATTAGATGATAATGATGATATTATATTAATATTAACAATGATAATCTATATAAAACAATATATTATTATGTATTTTAAAATATATTCATATATGATGTTATGTTACATATATTGTATATAATAATTAAATTAAAATACTCAGCATATAATAATATTTATTATATATTGTGTAATTGCATAATTAATATAGTCATATATAATCCATTTCAATTATATATTAATATTAAATAATGCTGCTTATATATTATATAAATAATACAGGATATATATATATAGCTATAAGAATTATATCATAATAATAAAGTATATGTATATATACTTTATATTTATATAAACTAAAATATATATAATAAAGTAAAATAAAATTATATGTAATATATAATATACTTTGATATATAACATATATTTTAGATGACATATATTATTATATATCACATATCATATATTATATGATATATATAATAGTACTTATTATATATTTAAGCAATATATCACAATATATATATCAATTTTACAAAATATAATGGTTGCATTTATATATAATGTATGTACATAATTCTTATATATAAGTAATTACTTTATATCATATATAATATAGCAATTATATATAATGAAATATAAGATGTAAATTAATTATATCTTTACATGTATATATTATATATTTATACATAAATTTATATGTATAATCCTCTATATAAATATGTGTTTTATTATTAACATATATTTTATATATATATAAATTCTATAGTTATATTTTATATATCCTAAATATATTAAATTTACCCTTATTAATATGTATAATATTATATGTAATAGTAATACATATTATATATATAATTTTTTAATAAGTACACAATTGTTTAATGAAAATTTAGAAAATTTTCATTAAATTTTTATGAATATATGAAAAATTTTACATATCAGATATAATAATTGTAATATAAGAATATAATATAATTATAATATAATACAAAATAATTATACTATATATACATACATGTAATAGATTTATATTTTTATATATTTACATATTCCTATTTCATTATGTCATATATTATTGTATTATTTTTATATATTATGTTTTCATATTTATTTCATTTATTTATATTTATTACTTTTTATTATTTTATCATTATTTATTTTTAGTAGATGTTAAATCATATCACATTTTTTAAATGCCTTAAAACTTAAAACCAAGAAACAGGCAATTGAAGTTTTTATCAACAGTAGATTTTGTAACCTTTAAGACATGCATATCTTAGAGCAAAATTTTCCTTTATGTCGTACAAGATATGTACTTAATAAACTCAAATATGTTTGTGTTTTTTCATAAAAGGCAAAGGAAAGTAAACATAGACTTTTTCAGAACTCAATGTGTCAGTATTTCATCTATGCCATTTATCTCAGTTATTTATGACAATAGAGCAGTGTGAGTGAACTTTGTTGCTGACAAATTTTGCAACAGGTGTGCCCTAGTGACTGGCAGCAGAACTGAGTACAATGAAAGAATGCTGCTGTCTCCTGTCCTAGTAATAAAACGGGCTAAAATGATGTCAGTACCAGACAAAGACTTCATGAACATTTCCCAGATTCTGTGACTCAGAAATACAACATTTGTAAGTGCTTATTTTAAGTCAGTGCAATAGAGAGCATTTAGAGTTCTATATATGATAATATATAATATAATCTCTATATGGTAATCTCAGGAATATTATCTAAAGACAAAGATGCACTGAGACATACACGGGAGCAGAGATCTGTTCCTCATTTTACATTTCATGAATCAGGCTCTGCAATTAAACTTGTCAGTTCATGAAAAACAGAGAGAACAGTCAAATGTACACACGTGAGGTCAAAGGCTTCTTTTTCTTCCCTCCTCCCACCCCCGTCCCCCTGCTTAGTTGCAATTCTAAGTAAGCCAAGGCTGAGACACAGGCAGTGTGGGCTGTGTTTGTATTAATACATGGTGAGGCTTAACATCAACTTTCCTCCTTGGAATATCTTGGTTCTCTCAGGGTAAGTGTTCTAAAAAACTGAAGTGTGTTATAAAGTCACTCTCTCCAACAGCACATGCAAAAAAAAAAAAAAAAAAAAAGTTCTGAAATTTCAAAAGAGTTTCATCTCAACCATTTTCTTCAAAGTCTAAAGAATATTGTGACTACATAGTGTTAAACTATTTTGTCCTTATTGATAGGTTTAAATGTGTAGGTCGACCAGTCTTCCAAAATGTGTCCTAGGAGGTTATCAGAGGGAATCAAAGGAGCATTTCCCATTTGATCAGACACCCATGAACCAAATGCAAACCAGACCACATTAGCTGGTGGAAATCTTATACCAGGGGAAAGACACCAGAAAGCATAAAGCTCAGAGTGGCTGCTTCCAATTGCTGCCAAGTCCTTGCTAGACAAGCAGCCGAGGGCTTGGGGGTGGCAAGCGAAGCCCCTGTTAAAGCTCTCGTGTTGGCAGAGCTGCCTGAGCTAACGCTAGACTCTGCAAGCTACACTGAAGCCCACAACCATCTAGCCAGAGCAGAAGGGGCCATCAAGCCTGAAAAGGGATGGTGGGAATTGCCAAGTGGCAAATTATTGGTACCAGAGGAGCTGGCACCCACTCTGGTAAGACAAACACACCAAGCGACCCACCTAGGTCATGATAAACTGGAAGAGCTCATTTGAAAATGTTTCTTGGTTCCCCGCCTCTCTTCCCCATGCAGGACAAAATATCAGAACTGCACTGCCTGCTCACAGGTCCATGCTGCCTCTTGGCACAGACAGAAACATCCAGGGATTCAGCTAAAAGGCACGCTGCCCTTTGAACACCTGGAAGTGGACTTCACTGAAATGAATCCTCACCGACACTACCGTTACCTGCTGGTCATAGAGTGTGTGTTCTCAGGAAGGGTAGAAGCTTTTCCTACCCGGACTGGAAGAGCATCAAGAGTAGCCCAGTGCCTGCTTAGCAAGACAGTTCCCAGATTTGGATTTCCTACCAGCATTGGATCAGACAATGGCTCGTCTTTCATAGCTGATTTAGTATACCAAGCGAGCAAAACTTGAAGCATCAGGTGGAAATTACATACAGCTTATAGGCCCCAGAGTTCTGGGATGGTGGAATGAACCAACCTGACACATACAGAGACGCTCTCCCAGTGGATCTCAGAGACTGACTGCTCCTGGGGGGACTTGTTTCCGACGACTCTGCTCAGACTCAGGATGACCCCGCGGCCCCATGGCTCTTCTCCGGAAAAAATTGTGTATGAAGTGCCCCCTCCCAGAATAAAATAGGTGTCAACAAATTTGCCTCAGGTAAGGGGAGATGAGACTTCACAGCAGATGGAACAACTGGGCAAGGTCATAAATCAGGGAGCGAAGTTTGTACAAGAAAGGGTGCCGTTCCCCCTTGGGGAGCAGATTCACGAATGTGTGCCCGGGGATCAGCTGTGGGCAAGGACTGGAAACACCACTCGTTGGCCCCACACTGGAAGGGTCCGGGTACTGTTGTTCTAACCAGCCCGACTGCAGTTAGAGGTGCAGGTGTCACCCCCTGGATCCATCACGTGAGGGTGAAGAGAGCATATCACACAGACCTGGAGGACGCCGAGGGGACAACCCAAAGGACCCCACTGATCCCCGGGAAAGCAAGATCATCTTAAAGAAGAAAAAGAGATGAAGCTCTACAGGCAACTGCTGCAACACACACATGCTGATATCACCTTGAAACTAACCTGTTTCAGGACAAAGAGGGACCTGTTCTGTCATTAAAGTTCATTGTTGTGTATATATTCCTGATTTGTCTGGCTATCGATCAGCCACCCTAGATGACATGAAAGGTCAGGTAAAATTACGTCTGATGATAAAATTCTGTTTTGACCTTCAGTCCTATCTTGGGTGAAGGGTGATTGGTGGAAAACTATATTTACCATTGTTACAGTTGACTTGATAGTTCTGCTTTGTGGACCCTTTATTTTACAAAGTATTATGAACTTTGTAACCCAAAGGTTGATGTCATTCTCCCAAAGTGGAGGTCGAAGAGTCAGGGTGCAATATATCCCTGTGAATGATGCTCATACTATGAGTTAAGAGCATCAAGAGGGAGGATGAAAGAGAAAACAGACAGAACTGGCTCCATTTGAAAGCAGGGCTCCATCTTGGGCCGGACTGTGGACTTTGAGCTCTATGCCCAGTATCTATGGAAACAACACGCCAACTGGAAAACCAGGCCCCCTGGAAGGAAGAGCTCCAGGGCTCGTATCTACACTCTCTGTTCCCTGAAAGAATACCCTGATTATCTGTGTAACCGAATAGAAACATACATTCTATTATGCTTATTGGAATTCGCCCATTTTTGCTATTAAGAAAAAATCTGCAAAATGGAGGCTTTTGCAAGATTCGCAAAAGGTTAATGAAACTATGGAAGTCATGGGAGCATTACAACCTGGCTTACCTTCCCCCATGGCTATTCCAAGAAATGTTCATATAATAATCATAGACCTAAAGGATTGTTTCTATACTATTCCCTTGGCACCTCAAGACTGTCCTCGATTTGCCTTTAGTGTTCCATCTGTTAATTTCTCTCAACCAATGCGCCGCTATCAATGGAAAGTTTTGCCTCAAGGTATGGCTAATAGTCCGACTTTATGTCAAAAATTTGTTGCAGCAGCATTAGAAGAGACTCGAGTAAAATACTCTGATGTTTACATTTTGCATTACATGGATGATATACTGCTGGCACATTTTGATGAAGAACATCTGTTAGCAGCTTATGCCTTCATGGAACCAACTTTGAAGGCTGCAGGGCTTATAATAGCCAAAGAAAAGGTGCAAACCTTTCCTTCTTATTCCTATCTTGGCTTTCGTTTAGAAAGGGAGACATTTGGTGTTCAGCCCATTGTTTTTCGAAGGGATAATCTGAAAACACTTAATGATTTTCAAAAGTTGCTCGGGGACATTAATTGGATTAGGCCCTATTTACCTCTTGCTACATATGAGTTAAAGCCTCTTTTTGATATCTTAAAGGGAGATAATAATCCTACCTCCCCACGCAGCCTTACAGAAGCTGGAGAGTGAGCTCTTCAGAAAGTGGAAACTGCCTTATCACAGCAGCATTCCAGTTACTGTGATTATGAAAGGCCTTGGGGACTTTATATCCTTGCCTCAGAAGATTCACCTACCGGTGTCCTGTTTCAAGATAACCCTCTAAGGTGGATTTACCTACCAATTTCTCCCCTACGGGTGTTAAGTCCTTATCATGTTCTTGTAGCCAAAGTAATAGCCAAAGGCAGACAGGAATCCGTTACTTATTTGGGAAGGGATCCCCACTTTATTTGTATTCCTTTTTCAACTGAACAGCAACTATGGCTCTCTCAATTTTCTGATGATTGGACAATTGCGCTTGCACAGTATGCAGGGGAGATTAAACAACATTATCCTGCTAGTAAATTGTTACAATTTGCACAGCTGCATCAGTTTATTTTTCCAAAAGTCGTGCAGCAATGCCCTTTGGAAAAGGGGACAACTGTCTTTACTGATGGATCCTCTAATGGCGTGGCCAGTTTGGTGATCGAGAATGAATCTTATTATTGTCAAACCTCATATTCATCAGCTCAAGAAGTAGAGCTTTTTGCAGTACTCCAGGCTCTGCAACGTGTTCCTCAAAGTTTTAATTTATACTCTGACAGTCATTATGTTGTCAGAGCTCTCTCAGTCATTGAAACAGTACCCCTCATTGGAGCTGCAAAGGCCTCTATTCAAACCTTGTTTTTGAAAATTCAGAATCTCATTCGAGCCTGAACTCATCCTTGCTTTTTTGGGCACATACGCGCTCACACTGCCCTTCCTGGGCCTTTAACAGCCGGGAATGCTCTGGCGGATGAAGCCCCCCATATGGTATGTTATTCTTCCTTAACCCCTATCTCTGCGGCACAGGCCTCTCATGCAATACACCATCAGAATAGCAATTCATTACGGCTGCAATTTGGAATTTCCTGAGAGGCCGCTCGTCACAATGTAAAAACTTGTCCTACCTGCCCGCAATTTTTTGTTCTTCCCACTTATGGAATCAATCCTCGGGGTTTACTCCCCAACGATTTGTGGCAAATGGATGTTACACATATTTCTGATTTTGGAAAATTGAAATATGTGCATGTTACTGTTGATACCTTTTCTGGTTTCCTCATGGCCACACTTCAACCTGGAGAGGCTAGTAAGCATTGTATTCAGCATTGTTTACGGAGCTTTTCTGCTATGGCCCTACCTAAATGCATCAAAACAGACAATGACCCTGGATATACTGGTCGCAATTTTCAAGCCTTCTGTGCCCAATTACAAATTGTGCATAAGACTGGTATTCCATATAATCCACAGGGCCAAGGAATTGTTGAGCGGGCACATCAAACCCTTCAGCACCAATTGAAAAAATTAAAAAGGGGAATTTATATACTATTACTCCTAACAATCTCCTCAGCCATGCCTTATTCATTTTGAATTTTCTAAGTCTTGACCGGGATGGCAAATCAGCAGCTCAACGTTTTTGGCACTATGACAATAAAAAGGCTCGGCCATTAGTCAGGTGGAAAGACCCGCTGGAAGGCAGATGGCATGGGCCGGATCCAGTTCTAACATGGGGGAGAGGTCATGTTTGTGTTTTCCCGCAGAATGCCGAAGCGCCGCGCTGGCTCCCGGAAAGGCTGGGACGCACGGCGGAGGAGATCACTGGTGGAGCGAATGAGACAGCTCACAATCCAGGAGACGGTCCCGCTGCCGACAGCTCAGCAGATACAGGCACTGTTACAGATGGCGTGTGAGAATGCTCCGAACCCTTCCCCCGCCTCTCCTACTAGTATATTAATTTCTTTACTACTCCTTTTGATCCAGATAAGTTCCATGGAAGCCAGTGTCTTCTGGGCATATATTCCCGATCCCCCTCTTTTACAGCCTGTTGGATGGGAAATGAGTTCCGTTCCTGTGTATGTGAATGACACAATACTTTTGGGGGGGTCTTCTGATAAACATATTTTTCCGCAGAATGCCAGCATTTCTTATACTGGATCCTCTTCACAATTACCAATGTGCTTTTTTCGAAATCATAATGTTTCAGGTTGTCTCACTGTTACAGATGTTGGATATTCTGATTACAGCACTGGCTGGAGTGTGGATATTCCTGGTGTGACCAAGCTCACAGGGCATGCACAGCGACGCAATGGAACGGGACCCCAGGATATCCCATTCTGTGGCCTGGGGCATAAAGGGAAACATATAGCGGTGCCATGGAAACTCTGCCAGAATGAGACTGCTACGGTGTATTCTATTCCTAACAGCACGCACTCACTGTGGGACTGGTCGCCAGACTCAGAGAGAAACCCCGGAAAGGAAAGTAACAGTTTGCAGCAAGAATTTGGAAACTTGGCGGCACCCTTGTTTATCAAACTGAGGTCTGGAAGTTGCTGGCCGCTTTTGAAACAAGCGGATCCTTCCTGCAGACTGGAGAAAAGGTTAAAGGTGGACTTTTTTGGAATGCAACCTGGAGATATCCTCGGGCTTGTGTACCTTATCCATTTATGATTATTGCTGGTTCTGTAAATCTTACTAAGAAAAATAGTCAATATTATATTCATTGTTTTCATTGTACCCTAACCAATTGCATTCGAGGAATAAGAAATAATTCTGGAGTCTTAATAGTTAAACAACCACCTTTTGTTAGGTTGCCTGTAAATCTTACTGAGCCCTGGTATGAAGAGTCTGGGCTTGAACTATGGGAAAGAGTGCGCACGGCTCTTGCTAGGCCACGAAGAGAGATAGGATTAATAATTTTGGGGATAGTGTCACTAATAACTTTGATTGCTTCTGCTGTTACTGCTTCTGTATCTTTAGCTCAATCTGTGCATACTGCTAGCATTGTAGACGACTTGGCAAAAAATACTTCCAAAGCTTTAGGAATTCAAGAAGATATAGATAGAAAATTAGAGGATAGACTAAATGCGCCTTATGATGCAGTAAGATTTTTGGGAGAAGAAGTGCAAGGGTTAAAGCTAAGAACAAAAATTAGATGTCATGCTAACTATCGTTGGATTTGTGTTACACCAAAAATTTATAATGATACTGAAACTCCTTGGGACAGAGTGAAATTACATTTAGATGGTATTTGGTATAATGAAAACATTTCCTTGGATCTATTACAACTTCATCAGGAAATTCTTGATATAGAAAATGCTCCTCGGGCTAGTATGGATTTGGCAAAAAATGCTGAAGAGTTTGTTAACAGTTTGTTTTCCAATTTTCCCTCGATAACCTCACTTTGGCATCTTTTTTCGGGGGTCGTGGCTGTGCTCCTAGTGTTTGCGCTTTTTGTGTGCATTGCTCCCTGTATCATAAAGAAATTCATTACAGACTTGTGGGACATCAAGGCTGTCCTACACAGTAATTACTTACGTCAAAAGAATCAGGCATGCCATTTAACTAAATAAAAGAGGGGGAGCTGCGGGGAGCGGCTTGAAAGAGCTGACTCTGGGAGCTGCCTTGATTGATTATCAAGAGTCTGTTCAAGGACATAGCTCTCTGTCCCGCCACCCCTCTGGTAGTTACTACCCAAAGTTAGACAGAACACTAGTAAGCCTTGAATGCACGCAAGACGCAGACAGATAGCCTTTTTACGATTACCCCTAAGATAAATCAGGATGCCATTCCTGTGCTCTGGCGCCTAGTGAGAGTTCTAGTGATTGTTATCTTAAAGATGATGTACATGGGGAAGAATTTTCTTTGGGATGCCTCCTTCTTGGTTTAAGTATAAATGAAGCTTAGAGAAATAAAGGAGCATCGTTGACTGCAGCGATCCTCTCGACCCCATCTGTCCTGTGTCTTTATTTCTTAGCCTAAAGGAACGCGTCGTGTTGCTCGCTGAAATCTTCTGGCTGGCTCGGCAGGAGACCAGGGTTCAATGCCTGGGTGGGGGAGATCCTCTGGAGGAGGGCATGGCAACCCACTCCAGTATTCTTGCCTGGAGAATCAGACGGACAGAGGAGCCTGGCGGGCTACAGCCATGGGGTCGCAAAGAGTCAGAGGCGACTGTCACGTTGAGGGTCTTCCCAGGGTTCTCAGAGGCTGTGAGAAGCTTGTGTTCTGTTCCCATCGGAAGCCTCCAGAAAAGGACTGAGGGGCTGGAAAGGGGGCGTGAGTAACACCGGGTGAGAGGGATCCTTCTTCTTCCTCCTTGGGGGTCCAGTGGGGCCACAGCTTCCAGGGGACACACACTGAAGACCTGAAGGAATAGTAGTTCCTAATGGCGTGAAGTGGGCCCACGCCTGGCTGTATGGAGGAGGTGCCGGAGTCCAGTGTGGGGGGCGTGGAGAGCGAGGAGGACTGTGGACTGAGGTGACACCGGTGAGGGTCTGACTGCTGGGCTGAGGGAGGTCTGAGACCCTTGGGGAGGCTCGAGGCCGTGGAGGAGCTCTGCTGCCCTCTGGTGGACAGGGGAGGAAATGCAGCAGTCCCCACACAACGCGGTTCTGCCTAACATCATGGATTATCCAGGGTCTTTGTTGCTGTGTCTGAGAAGGCAATGGCACCCCACTCCAGTATTCTTGCCTGGAGAATCCCAGGGATGCGGGAGCCTGGTGGGCTGCAGTCCATGGGGTCGCACAGAGTCGGACACGACTGAAGTGACTTAGCAGTTGTTGCTGTGTACGACCGTTCTCTAATTGAGGAACTTGGGCTTCTCATTGTGGTGGCTTCTCTTGTTGCGGAGTTCCCTGCCTGAATTTCCTTATTATTTTAAAAATGATAATGTTTTTTCTACTTTTGGTCGCGCTGGGTCTTTGTGGCTGCACTCAGGTCTTCTCTCGTTGCGGTGAGCAGGGGCTACCCGTCGGTGCGGGGCACATTGCGGTGGCTTCTCTGGTTGCGGAGCAGAGGCTTTAGGGCACGCGGGCTTCCTTAGCTGTGGCTCTCGGGCTCAGTAGCTGTAACACTGAGCTTAGTTGCTCTGAGGCGGGTGGGATCCTCCCGGCCCAGGGATCAAACCCGTGTCTCCTGCATTGGTGGGTGGATTCCCAACCTCTGGACCACCAAGGTAGCCATGGATGGTAGTTTGGGCAGAGACATTTGCTTGCAGAGAAGGCAGATCTGTATCCAGAGAACCTGCCTATCCCAGTAAGAACAGAAGGCTGCCCTTTTATCGCGGAGAAGGTTCACTGGAATCAGCCTGCCACCAGGTAAGTGGCTGATCACCCTGGGGAGCAGTGCCCTGACTGAGGCCTGCAGGGTCTCGGGGCTGACAGGCCGGGCCACCAGCGGTGGCCGAAGCCAGGTCAGCCTTGGTGAGTGGAAGTCTGTGTTGCTGAGTCCACGTATGACTTGCATCCTCACCGCCGTGGCCACTACATTCGTGAGCCCACCAGTCGAAGGCAGGGGTAGCTGGGGAAAGAGGCTGACTGGGGCTTCCCTGGTGGTCCTGCTGTTGAAAATCTGCCTGGCAGTGCAGGGGATGTGAGTTCGATCCCTGGTCTGGGGCAACTAAGCCCGTGTGCCACAACTACTGACCCTGGGCCCAGAGCCCACGGGCTGCAACTACTGAGGACCGAGCACCCTAGAGCTTGTGCTCTGCAACAAGAGAAGCCACTGCAGTGAAGAGGAGCCTCCACTCACAGCAAGTAGAGAAAGCCCGGACACAGCAATGAAGACCCAGCGCTGGCCAAAATAAGTAAATAAATGTTAAAAAAAAAAAAAAAAGAGGCTGCAGGTGTCCACAGAACAGGTCATTCTACCCACTTGATTATTGAAATATCCTGCTGAGGTGAACGGTGAGCATTCAGAGAGGGTTATCCATATATTTCTGCCCCAGATCTCCTTGACACTAATTTTCCATTCATGTTCTTAACCAAATCCCTGACGGCCCAGCCAAGCCATTGGCCACAGCCCGTGAATCAGTGTATAATCACACCTCTGGCCATTCCTCCTTCCAAGTGAAATGGACAGTCAGGTGCCCTGCCTGAAGTCCTTCCCCTGCTCCGCCCCCCCAGAGGATTTCTCTTCACTCTGGCTTTCAGGGAGGTTTCAGAAAAGGTCTGTCATGCTGCAGTTTTTCCCTTTCACGTGGTGTCTGCACATCAAGCAGAACTCTCAGGAAACTAGCCCCAAGTTTTCTCTTTTGCCATTGATTGATCAGGGGGCTTCTCCAGGGGGCCACAGGTGTGGCTCAGAGAGAGAGGCCATGTAACAGGAGAGGGATCGATGGTACTTGGGCTACTACTTCTTTGTCAATTAAGTTTTGGCTGCACTGGGTCTCTGTTGCTGTGCACGGCCTTCCTCTAGCTGTGGTGCGCGGGCTTCTCCTTGTGGTGGCTTCTCTTGTTGTGGAGTACAGGCTCCAGGCCCTCGGCCTTCCGTCCTTGAGGCACACAGGTCTAATTGCTCTGAGGCATGCAGGATCTTCTCGTACCAGGGATTGAACTCATGTCCCCTGCCTTGGCAGGTGGATTCTTAACCACTGGACCACCAGGGAAGTCCTGGGATTATTATTCAAAGATACAAGTCAGGAACAGGCTTTCCAGGTGGCACTAGTGGTAAAGAACCCATCTGCCAATGCAGCAGACATTCAGAGACACAGGTTTGACCCCTGGGTCAGGAAGATCCCCTGGAGGAGGGCATGGCAACCCATCCCAGTATTCTTGCCTGGAGAATCCCAAGGACAGAGGAGCCCAGCGGGCCACAGTCCATAGGGTCACAGAGTCAGACCCGACTGAAGGGACTATGCCTGCACGCACGCATAACTCGGGAACAGCCAGATGGAAAGAAGTATGGGGACAAGAAGACAAGGTATGAGGGAAAGAGTCAGACACGACTTAGTGACTAAACAACAAGAATATTCCATCGTATATATGTGCTACATCTTCTTTATCCATTCTGCTGTTGATGGCCACTGAGGTGGCTTCCATGTCCTGGCTCTTGTAAGTAGTGCTGAAAAAGATACATCCACCCCAAGGATCCTGGGTCTTTAAGCTAGGAATTGACTGAGGGATATGACTCTCTGTTATCTTGATTTTATTCGCCTTTTGTTCACTTGATTTAGAGCTCTTTCATGTATATGGGTCAAGTAAGAATTGGTTAGACTTCCTGTTTCTTTCATTTCAGTTGGCCGGTGCCTTTCTTCTCTGTTGAGTCAGACTCCTCTGATTGCAGCATTGACTCTACTGTCCATTAGGGTGAGCATGGTCCACCTTTCCTTTGGTGATTAAGTACTGGCTCAGTAGACATGAATTTGAGCGAACTATGGGAAATAGTGGAGGACAGAGGAGCCAGGTGTGCTGCACTCCACGGGGTCACAAAGACTTGGACACGACTTAGCAAGTGAACAACAAACGCCTCTTAGACCTGCTGCCTCTCGAGCTAGTTATCCCCATTGCATTGAGGTTTCCCACTTCTGTGACAGTGGTTCCCACTGTAATTTCTGAGCTCCAGAGAAGAGCCATCACAGAGCTAGCTCTTCAAGGCTGCTGGGGCTTCCTTACAAAGTCGTATCTCACTGTCGCGGTGAACGCTGTGTGCTCTGGACTCTCCCAGGGTATTGGTGAGAAGGTCTCAAATGATAAATCCATACAGCATTCCAATCTAAGTCTTTGGGTCCCTGTCTCTGAGTAAATGGTCTCTTCTCTGGTGCAGAGACCTCCTTGTGTTTCCATCAAGATAAACATAGATAGGTGGGAAACTTAGCACTAACCTAGTGAGCTGAGTGGGAAAAATTTAGAGGAATTTTTCTCTGAGAAGGCATTAAGGGGCTCAACCCAGAAGCCCCAGAGGAGCCCCAGAGAGGGGAGAGAATACCTCACACAGAGTCCCAGGTGCTCCTGGAATAACTGAGGGGAATAAGCCAGGTCAGGAGATGTTCTCGGACCTCTGGTCGGGGCTGACACAGTCAGTCTGGAGGGTCCCCTTCTGGGGTGTCTGTTTTCCTCAGGAATAGCCTAGCCATGAGGTCTTGTGTGTGTGTGTGTTTTAAACCAAGAATGTTTTATCTGTCTGTTCAGTTTTGGCTGTGCTGGGTCTGCGTTGCTCAGGTCTTTCCCCAGTTGCGGTGCTTGGGCTTCTCACTGCAGTGGCTCCTCTTGCTGCAGACCATGGGCTCTGGGGCACGTGGGCTCAGTAGTTGTGACTTCCGGGCTCCAGAGCACAGGCTCCGTAGTTGTGGAGCGCATGCCTGGTTGCCCCGCGCCATGTGGGGTCTTTCCCGATCAGGGATCAAACCCTTGTCTCCTGCAATGGCAGGTGGATTCTTCACTAATGAGCCACCTGGGAAACCCAGGGTCATTTTAAAGCAAAGGCACGTCTATCGTTTTGTCTAAGGATGGTGGTTACTCTTCTCTCCAAATCATTCTGTGTCCACGCCTGGGAAATTCCATGGTGGGCTCCAGCCATGGGGTCACAGAGAACTGGACATGATGGAGCGCAAAAGGCTCATGGTGCTGCTGCTTCCTCGTCACTGCAGTCCTGTCTGTGTCTCTGTGACCCCATGCGCTGTGACCCCCAGGCGCCTCTGTCCGTGGGATTCTCCAGGCAAGAACACTGGGGTGGGTTGCCATGCCCTCCTCCAGGGGATCTTCGTGACCCAGGGATCGAACCCTTGTCTCTTACATGTCCTGCAGTGGTGGTTTGGTTCTTTATACCACTAGCACCACTTGGGAAGTCCAAGGCCATCAATTACTATTGCCAATTAAAAAAATAAAGTATTTGTTTATTTTTTGTTTGGCTGATCTTTATTGCTTCACAGGCTTCTCTCTAGTTGCGGAGAGTGAGGGCCCTCTCTCTAATTGTGGTGGGTGGGCTTCTCACTGTGGTGGATCTCTTGTTGCAGAGCACAGGCTCAGTAGTTCTGGTGGATGGCCTTAGTTGCTCCATAGCATGTGGAATCTTCTTGGACCAGGGGATCAGCCAGTGGCCCCTGCAGTGGAAGGTGGATTCTTTACCGCCAGGGAAGTGCCCTGTGTACTGATTTTATTGCTGCTTCCAGTGGTCTTGAGATGGAGGCACCATAGCAGAGGGCCATGGGAATTCAGGGGCTGAGGAGGGGAAAGACAGCACATGTTCCAATTGCTTGGAAGTGAAGGAAATGAGATGACAGGCTAATTCATGGTGGAATTAATAAAGGAAGGTTATCTGGGTTGGACGTGCTCTGACTCTCTGAGTGGCAGAAAAAGGGACAGGGAACAAGGAAGCAGCATGTGCAGGAGAGATTTCAACACACCTGAGCCCATGGAGACTGTGGGAGTGAACACTGGATCAGGCATGGGATGCACTGGAGCCATCTGCGTGGGCAGTGTGGTGTATCCCTAGTGAAGATTCCAGCAGACCTTTTACTCATGAAATCATCCTGTCTCCTTTTCTCCCAGAGGAACACAGGCAGGTCCTCCAGGCAGGTTGGAGCAGTGACCTATGGCTCTAGGTGGACGCACTTTGTCAGCAGGTGTGCACATGAATTGATTGAGCTCTCAGATCTCAGGATCAATTACCTCTGGACTTAGAAACAGGCTCACTCTGACTCCCTGTTGAGCAATTTCTATTTCTTCTGTCTGTAAGGAAGGCAATGTAGAAAGCAGTACCAACTGGGAGGCAGCATGTTGATATCTGATACACAATATTTATTATAAATATAGAGCAATTTTTACAAATCATTCAGAAGTGGCCTCAGCCAGGCAAAATTAAATTATGCAGAAGTCCTTGCATGAGGGGAGGTGTACACAGTCTGTATCAGGGTGAGAAAACCCTGAAAGAGGTACCTGAGTACAGAGCGCTCCCAGCCACCCCTCTCGGGGGCCAGTTCCACACGGCAGGAGGTCCGTCAAGAAGGTGGAATAAAGCCTTTCTCTCAGCAGCCCAAGGAGGCCCCGTCTGTGCAGAAGGCTGGTGGGAAGCAGGGGCGCCTCTCCTACTCCCGTCCTCCCTTTCTGTGCCGACACACTGGGTCCCGTGCACCCCGTGGGAGAAGAACTCCAGAGGCTCTTCAAGAAACCCAGGGCTGAGTCATAATCCTTGTGTCCTAAGGAGCGTGCGCACCAGTGTGGCCTCCTGGGCTGTAAGCAATGCTAACAGCGCGAGGGGCCGTGTTCCCTGCAGGGCGCTCCTGCTTCTCAAGAAGGCGTCCTGAGAAGGTAAGCGGGGCAGACGGACAGAACAGGCACAGGCGGGAACACACAAGAGAAGGGGGTTGATGACTGGCCTGAGATACCTAGAAACGGAGTGAGACCCATTTCTGGCCGTGGAGGTAGACAACTGCTACTTCTTATTTTCTGTGCAGAGCCTCTGACACAAAAGACTTAGGGAGCTCATGGCCAGAGGGACATGAGGGGCTTTGGTAGGTTCTTTCCCCTGAAGTGGTCAGATTGGCTTATGCAGCAAATTAAACAGAACACCTTTCACACAAACAAGCAGTTACAAAAATTAAAATAGCAGAATGTCTCGGAAGGAAGGAAAAAAACAACCAATACCCCCAAATTGTACATTCTTTGACCATTATTTAAATAATCTCTGCAGGGTGACCTTCTGAGTCCTTTCCCCAATCCCAGCAGATTGCATCTGGTATGAGCTGACTGCCCCATAAACTGATGACCCCTCAGTCTCCGGGCATTGCCTTGAATAAAGCCCATAGCATTACTAAAACAGTGTGTGTTGTTTTTGTTTGTTTGTTTGGTTTTGCAGTTTCCATCAAGATACACTTACGAATGCTGAGAAGTTGTTTTCTAGTTGCTTCTAGCGAGTTCTCTGAATGCATGCCTTCAAAGGTTTTAGATGTTATTCCAGCTAAGTAGCAAGTTGCTTAGTCCCTGATCCTGCAGGTAGAGAACACTGAAAGCGGACAAAGGTGTAGAACTTCCCAGCTCAGAGCTGGTCATGTATGTGTCTTCCCGTGAATGGCGGGTTCACATCGGGTTTCAGAGTGCAGAAGCTCTTCATTTTCCTTCTCCTTGCTCTTTTTTTCTGGCACAGGCATTTCAGTGGATAAGAAATAATTCTCCAGGTTATGGCAAATTCATGTTAGACTCCAATAGGACTGAGGTGGGAAGGAATGAATGTGTTCTGAATACACAAGTTTAAAACTGGTCTAGGGGCAGAGGTTCTGGCAACTTTCTCCCAAGGTCTGCTTTGCTTGATTTCAATGACGAGGAAGTTTTAGTTTCCTACAGACCTCCTCGTGGATGTGCCTTTTCATCCACTGACACTGAAGGAGGGGGCTGTGAACAGGCAGCCTGGAGGAGCCTCATTAGGGGTCCAAGGAGCTGGGGGAAGACTCTGTCCCCATTTTCCCTGAGGACAGAGGGATCCCCTGGGGATGGGGGTGAGAAGCCTGGAATAAGTCAACAGTGCAACAAGCATGACAGGTTCCATTACTGTTTTTTCACTTCTGAATGGTTTCTGTATGTGTTGGAGATGGGGAGGCTGAAGTCGCTTTCTTTTTTATCTCCTGGGCATTGAAGTTCAGGGAGGAATATTCAACTTCATTAACCTGAAAGGCATGAGCAACAGTCAGTTAAATCAGCATCATAGGCCACACCCTCACCTTCTCCAGGGTCACTTAGCATCCCATGCTCTTACCACTCTGAAACTTTTAGCTTTAGGGAAGGGCTTTTATTACCTATATTCTCTGCTTAGTGACATCCTATTGAATGATCATTAGAACATTATAGATGATTATAGAATTCTACAGTGGAATATGATGGCACAGCAATAAGAATAAATAGACAATAAAGGCACACAACGATATGAATGAATCTTGCAAAACAATTTTGAATGAAAGAAGCCAGATCCATGTACACTGTGTTTCTCATTATATAAGCACATAATCAAGTAAATGTAGTCTAATGCATTGGAAGTGAAGACAGTCTTTACTCTTCAGAGGGAAGTAACTGGAGCATTGTGTGTGTGTGTGTGTGTGTGTGTGTGTGTGTGTTGAGGGGGGCTGACTTTTTTTTAAATGATTGGGTACTCTTTACATAGATATGAACAACTTGTGGAAACTTACACACTGTTAAAACTATTAGGTTGGTCAGAAAGCTCATTCAGCTTTTTCCATAAGATCTCACGGAAAGACAAATTTGGGTCAACCCAATACTTATGATTGAAGCATTTTTCAGTTTATATGTGTATTCTGTTGAAGATTAAGATGAGGAAAATTCAGTAAACGTATTAGAAGGTAAGGGAATCAAGACCTCAGGTCTATACTACTGGAAATTATCATTTGTCAGGAACACCAGAGTCAGCCTGGAGGCAGAAGAGGGAGAATGATCTAGTGCCTTTCTTGCTCTGGCCACTGTGCTGAGTGTTTTACCTTTGTTATGTCATTTAATTCCTTGACCTCCTCTGTGAAGTAGGCAGCACACCCATTTTTCAGAGGACTCAGCTGAGGCCCTATGAGGTTAAGTTACTTGTCCATGGTCCCAGCTGTGATCAAGTCCAGTGAGGTGGACTTGTAGGAGTAATGCTTCTTTGTTGCTGCAGTGAGGAAGTTTGACCGAAACTGATTTCCCATTTGTGTCTACAAGACTAACCCATTCTACACAGAGATATTTCCATGAGAAAAGGAGCCAGTGAAGCTGGCTGTGCTTACCTTTTCAGGTGAACTGTCAGAGTGTACTTGACCAGGGGAAACAAAGGAGAGTCATCAACCCATGAAAATGCAGAGTTGCCTTATGGCCTCAGAAAGGACTGTTCCTAAAGCTGATGTGACTTCTAGCTGAAGGAGGTGGCAGGTGGTGGGAGGGTGGGGGCCCATGATTAAGACTTAAGGATTTCTCTTCCCTCAGTCTGTGGTCCAGACCCCAGTGCATTAGACTAAGGTGGTGGTGGGGCGGGGTGGGGGTGTTGAGGGGAGCCCTCAGTGCACTTCTGAAGATTTCTGCCAGTTCACAAGGCCTGAGTTTTGCCCACGTGTGTCTCACAAGATGTGTGTCTAGGCGGCAGGCTCCAGAGGCAGGAGGGGCTGAGGCTCACAGCACCCAGAGCACCAGAGGCAGGGAAAGTCTCACCAGAGGAGAAGTCCGCATCCATAACAGAGGCAGGAGGGGGAAGGAGGTAGGATGAGGAAAGGGCTCCTGGAAGCTCGGCCATCTCACGGCTGCCTGGCTTGTGTGGCCTCAGAGGGGCCATGTCTCTGGGGACTCTTCCATGACTAGGAAGGGTGTGAGGACCTGTGCCAAACTGAGGGTGGAGACTGAGATCACCTCTCATATTTCAGAAGGTAGGGGTTCCCTGGTCAGTCAGGGCACGTGGTGGAACAAATCAGCTCTCACTGAGTGAGTGACTCTACTTACTGTGGTTGTGATCTGAGGATTTGTGCTCTGTGAGATCGCCCTGGTCAGTTGCCCTAAATAAATATCACACACAGTGACTACTATTCCCAGGCACAGGGTCTCTGCTCCTTGAATTAGGAAGCACAGTGTTGGCATGATTCCATGGGGTTCCTCCATGTTCATTTTTACCTTGGTTGATCCTCTTTCTTCCTAGGACCTCTGTCTTCAATCTACCCATTACCCCCTCTCATGTTTACTCCTCTCTGGTTTACTGGCTCTTCAGAACATTTATGGCCATTCATCTCAAATGCTTCTATTTCTACCCAGGCGTCTTTCCACTTTTGGAGTTAGATGCTGGATATTTCTCACTTTATTTATTGCCCAGGAGGCCTTGGGTTGTTCCTGCTTTTCTTAGGTTCTCTTCCAGTCCTGTCCCTCCCTCCTCCTGCTCTTGTGGTCGACAGAGCACAGGTCTCCCTTCCTCCTGATCCTCCTTTCATGTCCTCATTGGTTTTCCTTCTTGGACCTTGGTTTCCCTGCCTGGGACAGAGGAACACAATTGGCTCTGCCCCCTCTAAACCAGATGGAGGTGGGAACAGCCATATCCAAGACACAGGGGGTTACAGGAAACATGAAGACCAGGGAAGAGGAGACCCATAAGAATCAGCGCCGGGAAGCAGGAAGACTGAGGAGCAGATCTAGGCCAGAGTCAGAGAGGAAGTCTCCTTCCCTCGCCCAAGCAGGGCAGTCAGCCTCAAAGAAAGCGGAACAAGAGGAAAGGTGGCATACCGTCTAGTTTCTCTGATGTACAGAAAATACACCAGGGCTGCTATCAGAGCTACCCCAGCCGCAGCTACAATCACGACGCCGACAATGGCACCAGCTGAGAGGTCAGAAGAACTTTCGGGTGTCGGCTTATCTGTTGTGGATAGAAAAGAGAAGAAGGAATGAATGAAGGTGACATTATTTTACAGTGGGAGGGGCTCAGGAAATGACTCAATATGAAATAAATAGTCTCTGCTTGTTCCTCCAAGGTATAAACTTTCTGTGGAAGGTTGCTGTGAGGTGAGTAACCGCCTGTAACCTTGCGAGTTTTTCCTCTGTGATTGTATTTCTAGGTTGGTGACCACATTCCTCAATTCCAACCTGGCTTTTATGCACTCATAAGTTTGAAGTCTTTGGAAATGTAAGAAGGACCGATGATGGGTATTTTTGTATGCTATCACTTCCCATCTTTTCATGGTTACATCTTTACCTGGGTACCAGGTATGGCTGCCATGAATATGCACCTGTTAGGTGTCTTATGAAAGTGTGAGTTCCTGAGTCCTGTCTGACTCATTGTGACTCCATGGACTGTAGCCCGCCAGGCTCCTCTGTCCATGGGATTTCCCAGGCAAGAATACTGGAGTGGGTTGCCATTTCTTTCTCCTGGGGATCTTCCTGATCCGGGGTCCCCTCGACCCAGGGATCAAACCCGGGTCTCTTGTATTGCTGGCCGGCTCTTTACCATCTGAGCCATTGGAGGTGTATTATGGTGGGGACTTAATTGATGGAAGGCCCCCTGAATTCACTACCCCTTTTCACAGAGACCACCCTTCACACAGGTTTCCAGCAGGAATATGAAATCAATCGCAATTTTGTGAGAAATAAATTTTTTTGTGTGATGGGTGACTTTTAATTCAAGGGCTCCTTGCCAGCTTTGCAGATATCTCTTAGAACTGCACGGCAGCCTGAAACTTCCTCCTTCCTAGGGATCCAATGTGCATCCTGCTCTGAGGACCCTCCCAGGCTCCTCCCACTCCTGCCTCACTTGCCTTCACAGGCATTTTCTGCAAGGAATGTCTTAGATGTCTAATCCCATCCTGGCTGCATCTCATGGAATGAAAACTATCATACTAGACATGAAACCTTGTACTCAACACCCCTGTTTCCTCTCTTCCATATTTAGTAAGTAACATGTTCCTGTGGATCTTTGTGCTTTCCCTCCCTCCCCAAATATATAACACCTTTTGTCTGTTTCTTCTTTTTCACTTCAGTGGTCCTCACCTTTCAACTCAAGACTGAAAATCAGTGCTAATGTCAGCTTATGATGTACATACTCTGTGCCAGGCTCTGTGCTATATATTTGCCAAATATCTCATTTAATTCATATAATAACCCAGTCAGATAGACATTATTTCCATTTTATAGATGGAAAATCTGAGGTTTACAATGGTGCAAAACCTAAAGCCATACGGCTAATGAGATGTGGATCAAGAGTCAAGTAGTCCCAGGAATACCTGACTTTATATAGCCTAATGAAGTTGAGAAGATCCCCTGGAGAAGGAAATGGCAACCCACTCCAGTATTCTTACCTGGGAAATCCCATGGACAGTGGAGCCTGACGAGCTATAGTCCATGGGGCCTCAAAGAGTTGGACAGGACTTAGTAACTAAACAGCAGCAACAACAATGATAATAGTAATAATTATAGCAGCTAAATTGTTTGGAAAATGTTCCCTGTGTGAGTATTTTGCTAAGGGTTTAGTTGAATATTACATTAAATCTGTGAAAAAATGCCATAAAGAAGGTTCTTTCATTGCAGTTCTCTCTTGAGGGCTCTGAGGCTCAGAGAAGTGAAGAATCTCGTGCAAGAATTATAATTGTAAATGCTTATATTAAAAGAAGGATCTCAAATCAACAACCTAATTTTACAACTTAAGGGACAAGAAAAAAGCTAAACCCAAAGCTAGCAGAAGGAAGGAAATAATAATAATTAGAATGGAGATAAACAAATTAGAGGATGGAGAAACAGTAGATAGAATCAATAAAACCAGTATTTTGTTCTTCAGAAAGATTAACAAAATTGACAAATCTTTAACTAGATTGACTAAGAAAAAGAAGTTTCAAATTATAAAAATCAGAAACGAATGTGGAATCATTACTACTAATTCTACAAAAATAATACAAAATATAAGAGTACTAGGAATAATCCTATGCCAACAAATTGGATAATCTGTGAAATGGACAAATTCCTGGAAATATGAGAGCTACCAAGATGTAATCATAAAGAAATAGATTATATGAACAGATGTATAAAGTAAGGAGGTTAAATAAATAAAACCATTTGAAAAAAACCCACTAACCTTTTAGGATAAAACACTCAAAACTAGGAAATAAAGGAAACCACCTCAACATAATAAAGGCCATATGTAAAAATCCCACAGCTAACATCATCCTAAATGGTGAAAGAATGAACATTTATTTTCTGAGATCAGAGCATGACAACAATGCCTGCTGTTTCCAACTCTATTCAAAATAATATTGGACATACTAGCCAGAGGGATTAGGCAAGAAAAAGAAACAAAAAACATCCAAATTGCAAAAGAAGAATAAAATTATTTCTGTTTGTCGTTGACATGACCTTATATGTAGAAAATGATAAAGATTTCCCAGAAAACTGTTAGAACTAATAAACAATTCATCAAAGTTGAAGGATACTAAATCAACATGTAAAGATTAGTTGCTCTTATATACAATAAAATATTCAAAAAGGAAGTTAAGAAAATTTTATTCTATTTTGATATTAAAAATAGTATCAGAAGAACAAAATACTTAGAAATTAACAAGGAAGGTGAAAGATTTATACATTTAGGAATTATAAATAAGCACTACTGAAAGAAATTAAAGAAGATGTAAACAAGAGGAATGGATAAAGAAGATGTGGTACATATATGTACCATGGAATATTACTCAAATATTAGGAGAATGAAATAGTCCCATTTGCAAAAACATGGATGGACCTAGAGAGTCTCATACTAAGTGAACCAAGTTGGACAGAGAAAGACAAATATCATATGCTATCACTCATAAGTGGAATCTATTTTAAAAAGTGATACAAATGAACTTATTTACAAAACTCAAACACACTCAACATATTTAGAAGACAAACCTATGGTTACCAAAGGGGAAATGTGTGTGTGTGGGAATAAATGAGGAGCATGGGGTAAACATGTACATACTACTAGATATAAAATAGATAACCAACAAGGACCTACTATAGCATGGGGAGCTCTACTCAATATTCTGTAATAATCTATATGGCTAAAGAGTCTGGAAAAGAATCTATACACATATATGTATAACTGAATCACTTTACTATACACCTGAAACTGACACAACATTGTAAAATATACTCCAATAATTTTTTTTAAAAAAAGAGACCAAAAAAAAAAAAAAAAAGAAAGAAACACGTGGCCAATAATCACAAAAAAGATGCTCAACATCACCAGTAATTAGGGTAATTCAAATCAAAACCACAGTGAGATATCACTTCTTACCCTTTAGAATGGTTGTGGAAAAAAGAAAAGAAAGCAAAGAGAAAAGAGCAAGTGTTTGCAAGGATGTATAAAGATTGAAACTTTTATGCATTGCGGGTGAGAATGCAAAATGGTACAACCACCTTGGGAAACTACATGGCCGTTCATCAAACAGTTGGACAATTGTCATTTGATCCAGTGATTCCACTGGTGGTTGTGTGCCCAAAAGATTGAAAGCAGGAACTTCCCTAGTGGTCCAGTGGTTAAGAATCCACCTTCTAATGCAGGGGACATGGGTTCAATCCTTGGTCAGGGAACTAAGGTCCCAGATGCCTCGGAGCAACTAAGCCCGAGAACAGGAGAATCCATGTGCCACAGCCAGAGAAGCCATCACACTGCAACTAAAGAAAGCCCGCACACCACAATGAAGAGCTCGCACGCTGCAATGAAGACCCAGCGCAGCCACAATAAAAAAGATTGAAAGCAGTGATTGAGCAGATACTCATACACCCGTGTTCATGGTAGCATATTCACAACAGCCAAAAGATGGAAGCAATTTAAAAGACAATCAACTTATGAATGATCAAATATTGTGTATACATACAAGGATTCAGATATATGCTATAATATGGATGCTGCCTTGAAGACATAATGCTAGTAAGTGAAATAAATCAGACCCAAAGGGATAATTATAATGTTATATGATTCCACTACTTTGGCCATCTGATGCAAAGAGCCAACTCATTGGGAAAGACCCTGATGCTGGGAGGAGGGCAGAGGAGAAGGGGATGACAGAGGATGAAATGCTAGGATTGCATCATCGAACTCAATGGACATGAGTTTAAGCAATCTCTGGGAGATGGTGAAGGACAGGGAAGCCCGGTGTGCTACAGTCCACGGGGGTGCTAAGAGCTGGACACGACTGAGCGACTGAACTATAACATGATTCCACTTATACAAAATGACTATCATAATCAAATTCATAGAGACAAAGAAAGTAGAATGGTGTTTGCCAGGGTTTGAGGTGGGGGACTTCTAGAAGTTATTGTTTAAGGGGTACAGAGTTTTTAATAAGATGAAAAGGTTCTAAATGGATAGTGGCAATGTGAATGTACTTAATGCTACTGACCTGCAGTCTTAAAAATGACTAAAATTATATATTTTATGTATTCTTCACATTAAAAAAATGGTAATAGCCAAAAACAACAACAAGGAATCTTCTGAAAATTACACTAAAATGCTAAACCCAGGAGAAAAAACTATTTGATTCAGAGATTGAGCTGTTACTCATTCTGCCACCTGTTTACTATGTGCGTGTATTCAGTTGCTCGTTGTGTCTGAGCCTTTGCAACCCTATGGAATGTAGTCCGCCAGGCTCCTCTGTCCATGGGATTTCCCAAACAAGAATATTGGAGTGGCTTGCCATTTCCTCCTCCAGGGGAGCTTCCCAACCCAGGGATCAAACCTTCGTCTCCTGCATTGCAGGAAGATTCTTTAACACCTAGCCACCTCGGAAGCCCTGTAGTGATCTCATTTGATATTCTGCCCACTGTGACCTCCCTCCATTTTCCACACGATTGTTAGAATAATCCGCAGAGAAAGATATAGCATAAGGCAAATGGTCACTTACATTTCACATGCAGCCTGAGGGGGTCACTTTTGCTGGAGTTGCCCCTGTTGGAGACCTCACACTGATAATCCCCATTGTCTTTTCTGCTGACGGGGTCTATGGTGAGGGTGCTATTGTCCAGGGACAGTGTCATCCCCCTTGTGAGGAGGAGACTCTGGCCCTCGAAGAACCAGCGTATGGAGACCCCAGTCTCATCTGTGAGGCAGGTCAGGACCACGGGACCTTCATGTTCTGTGACTGTGGTGTTGCTGGCTTGGAGCGAGGGCCGTGCCACTGGGTCTGTGGAGAGACAGAGTGGTGACTGCTGAGAGTGGGTCAGGGGCCTGGGCCATGCTGCCTCTAGAGATCTCAGCCAGCCCCGGGCCCCAGTGACCTCTGTAAAAGTGACCCAGAGGATGGCCCTGAATTTGTGATCAAGGAATGGAGCCGCTCTTCATTGATGATTTGTAAGGAGAGGACTGTACCTCCTCTCTGACCCCCAGGTACCCTGGGATGACCCCTGACCAGTCTCCCTGGACACCTCTGTAGTATCAGCACCAGGACCCTCTTCTCAGCCCATATGTCTAACATCCTCATCATCAAGTGGAATTTGTTTGTTTTTTTTTTCTTAACGTTAACTTTCCAGGATCTTTTCCCACAATTTTTTTTGACTATCAAAAAATTCAGGGACTTCCCTGGTGGTCCAGTGGCTAAGACATCACACTCCCAATGCAAGGGGCTCAGGTTTGATCCTTGGTCTGGGAACTAGATCCCACATCCTGAAATGAAGAGTTTTTGCGCCACAACGAGAAGATCTCATATGCCCCAACTAAGACCCAGTGCAGCCAAATAAGTAAATAAAAATATCTTAATTGAAAAAAATTCAAAAATCCAGCCTAGCCTGCTCTCCATGCTGAGTCTCAGGGGAAGGACTGGACTCCACCCCTGCTCAGACGCGGCTCTTGGGGCTGAGCCCTGGCTGGTGACCTGCTGAGAAACCCTGGCCTCAGGGAGCTGGGATCACCCGCCCGTCAGCCCCGCCTGGGAGGCCAACACCCACCAGCGGCCCAGGTTCTCCGTGGTCGCTGGAGCCGGGACCCTGGGACAGGGTCTGGGGAGGGGCTTCCCCGTGGGCCTGAGCATCTCTGTGAGGATCCCTCAGGCCAGGCCCCTGCTGAGTCCTGCAGGGTCTTCCTCAGGGTCATGGTCGCAGGGAGGACCCAGGGGGGCTGGACTGAGAGTTCTCTCCCTCTGCTGAGTCCCTCGCATCAGACCGTCCTTCTTTCTGCAGTGTCTGCAGGGTCCAGAGCCCCTGAGTGGAATTCTGACCCTTTGGAGTTCGTCTCCACTGTGTGTGTCCTGCACTAAATGTTCAAACCCCAACACGGCACATAATGTAGAGGGAGAAGGAGGCACCATCAGGGTCTGTCAGAGCAGAATTCAACCGCTCCCCACACCAACACCCCGAGGTAAGAGGAAGCACTCACGGTGTACATAGAGGTGTCCCGTCTGTCCAGCCTTTAAATCATCCTTTGTAATGAGCAGGGTGTAGGATCCTGTGTCTTTCTGGGTGACGTTCTGGATCAGCAGGGTTCCATTGGGGTAAAGTGTCTCCCGACCGCTGTGTGCAGGCCCTGTGGTAATTAAATTAGTGGCTACTGTGTACGATGCAATTAGCTTAATGGTTTCTTCCCTTTCTCCTCTGTACCAGAAATAGCATAGAGTTTTCTCTGTCAAGTTGTGGGCAAGTAGCAGGACATTGGATCCTTCTGCAGCAAGGGGTGGCACCGTTTCAATACTGAGCTGGGTAGTGGTGGGCAGGGTCCAGAAAGTTAAGAGTGAGGCTAGGAGGGAAGAGAGAGAAATCAGTTAATATTCTGACCTGTGTGGGGGATGGGGAAATGGTGCCCTGGGTCCTAAGCTGGTCTCTTCATCCCTCAAGCCTTAGTGTGTGTGGGTGTGCGTATGTGTGTGTGTGGGTGTGGTTCAAGCTTAGTAGCATGAGCCCCATCACTTCGGCCCCTGTGGACTCTGTATTTCCTCTGCTTCCCCAGTTTTCCCCGGCTCACTCCCTCACTGCCCTCACACAACTGCTCACACTCAGGGGCCTCTTGGGAGATGTCCTTCCCCCCCGACCACCTGCTGTGAAGACCCTCCGTGTTCATTTGCTGACCCTTCCCTGCTCCATTTCCTGCATGACGCCTGTCAGCGCCTGACAGCACAGTCTAGATCTGTCTGCTTGTCTGTCTTCCTCCCACAGAGTGTAAGCTCCGTGAGGGCAGGGGCTTGTCTGATCCTGCTTGAAACGCAGTGCCAGGGCCAGGCTCCAGGCATTGTACCTGGGGATGACGGAATGTGGGGTCCCAGGAATTCCACAGCCTGGTTTTGTCAGTTTCTGAGGGTGGGGGGTAAGGACAATGTTTAGTGTCGTGGTTAAGTGTTTTTCTGTAGTGACTCCCAGACATAAATTATTATTATCGTCATCAGTTTTCAACACTTACTGTTCAGTGAAGAATAACTTGTAAAAGCTACACTAGTTGAAGTTTTCCTGCCCCTCACCAGTTCTAGTTCATGGAGAGTCTCCTGTGGCTGAGCCCCCGGCCCTACGCTCCCTGCTCCCCTGTCCTCTGCCCTCAGGTCTGAACAGAAGCACCCTGTCCCCTCTCAGAGCCCCGTCTCCCCCAGTGATCCCACCCAGTCTCCTGTTCTCCCTGAAAACTGTCTCTGCCCACTCCCTGAGAATTGTCCCCACTCACCTGCCAGCAGGAGCCTGTTCCAGGGGACGCACCGTCTGCGGGAAGGGCCTGAGGGGGGCTCCATGGTGCCTGCTGTCTGCTGCGTCCCTCTCTCTGTGAGGAGAACTTCTGCTCCAGAAAGTCTCACAGGCACTGCAGTTGCCCTGTGAGCTCTGCTGTCCTTCCCGCTCTATGATAAGCTTGGCCCCCAAGGAAGGTCAGGCTGCTAAGTTACGTGGAGCGGGGGCGGGGCCTCACTCTCAGCTGACTTCCCCTTCCCCACCTCTCTCATTCCCTCCTGCCTTCTCTCGTCTTCCCTCTTCCCTTTCTGTTAAATTTCATTTCCGTGGGAAGCGCTGCTGTTTTTGCCTTTGGCAGCTTGACTTCTCACCCTAGACACACAAACACACACACGTACACAGTTTCCCCACTGTTGGGGAAAGCACCTCCCTGGGGCTCCTTTCCTGGGCGTTACCCAGTAGGTCTCAGTTGGGGGTGCAGTCAGCCTCCCCCCTTCCACAGTCTCCAGCCTCATGTTCTTCGGACTTTCCCCTGCAGAGCAGGAGCCTGGGGGGTGGGGAGGAGGTGCAATGGGAACTCTTGTCACAGGGACGGTGTCCCCACGGTGCATGGGAACCTCCTGTGGCGCTTCATGAAGACTTTGAACCCCCCAGAGGGACCTTAGGAAAGCTGCTTCAGCAGCCACACAGGCCACGTGCTTGCCCAGCCTGGCTGAGACTCCAGAATGTGGGGTGGGAGCAGCCTCTCCCCATCTTCAATGCACGGGGAGGGTCTGCAGATCCTGTTAAAATGCAGAGCCTGACTCAGCAGGGGTGGGGTGGACCTGAGAGTCTGCATCTAACAAGCTCTCAGGTGATGCTGACAATTCTGGACTGTGGAGCACACTTTCTATAGCAAGGCTGATGGTGACAAGTCAACTGAGAGGCCGCCGCCCTCCCCCCAGTGGCGGCCTCTGCTGTGTTCTGGTCTGGGGTCTGCCAGCATGACACAGAGACACCAGGATCTCCGAAGCAGGATATTATTTCCCTTTGTAACACTGGGGGCTTCCCTGGTGGCTCAGCTGGTAAAGAATCCGCCTGCAATGCAGGAGACCAGGGTAAAATCCCTGGGTGGGGGAGATCCGCTGGAGGAGGGCATGGCAACTCACTCCAGTATTCTGGCCTGGAGAATCCCAGGGATGAGGGAGCCTGGTGGGCTGCCGTCTATGGGGTCGCACAGACTCGGACACGACTGAAGTGACTTAGCAGTTGTTGCTGTGTACGGCCGTTCTCTAATTGAGGAACTTGGGCTTCTCATTGTGGTGGCTTCTCTTGTTGCAGAGTTCTCTGCCTGAATTTCCTTATTATTTTAAAAATGATAATTTTTTTCTACTTTTGGTCGCGCTGGGTCTTTGTGGCTACACTCTGGGTCTTTGTGGCTGCACTCAGGTCTTCTCTCGTTGCGGTGAGCAGGGGCTACCCTTCGGTGCGGGGCACATTGCGATGGCTTCTCTGGCTGCGGAGCAGAGGCTCTAGGGCACGTGGGCTTCCGTAGCTGTGGCTCTCGGGCTCAGTAGCTGTAACAATGAGCTTAGTTGCTCTGAGGCGGATGGGATCCTCCCGGCCCAGGGATCAAACCCGTGTCTCCTGCATTGGTGGGTGGATTCCCAACCACTGGACCACCAAGGCAGCCATCGATGGTAGTTTGGGCAGAGACATTTGCTTGCAGAGAAGGCAGATCGGTATCCAGAGTACCTGCCGGTCCCAGTAAGAACAAAAGGCTGCCCTTTTATCGCGGAGAAGGTTCACTGGAATCAGCCTGCCACCACGTAACTGGCTGATCACCCTGGGGAGCAGTGCCCTGACTGAGGCCCAGCGGGTCTCCGGGCTGACAGACTGGGCCCCCAGTGGTGGCCGTAGCCAGGTCAGCCTTGGTGAGTGGAAGTCTGTGTTGCTGAGTCCACGTATGACTTGCATTGTCACCGCCGTGGCCACTACATTCGTGAGCCCACCAGTCGAAGGCAGGGGTAGCTGGGGAAAGAGGCTGACTGGGGCTTCCCTGGTGGTCCTGCCGTTGAAAATCTGCCTGGCAGCGCAGGGGATGTGGGTTCGATCCCTGGTCTGGGGCAACTAAGCCCGTGTGCCACAACTACTGACCCTGGGCCCAGAGCCCACGGGCTGCAACCTCTGAGGACCGAGCACCCTAGAGCTTGTGCTCTGCAACAAGAGAAGCCACTGCAGTGAAGAGGAGCCCCCACTCACTGCAAGTTGAAAAAGCCCGGACACAGCAATGAAGACCCAGCGCTGGCCAAAACAAGTAAATAAATGTTAAAAAAAAAAAAAAGAGGCTGACAGGTGTCCACAGAACAGGTCATTCTATCCACTTGATTATTGAAATATCCTACTGAGGTGAACGGTGAGCATTCAGAGAGGATTATCCATATATTTCTGCCCCAGATCTCCTTGACACCAATTTTCCATTCATGTTCTTAACCAAATTCCTGACCACCCAGCCAAGCCATTGGCCACAGCCCGTGAATCAGTGTATAATCACACCTCTGGCCATTCCTCCTTCCAAGTGAAATGGACAGTCAGGTGCCCTGCCTGAAGTTCCTTCCCCTGCCCCCGCACCCCAGAGGATTTCTCTTCACTCTGGCTTTCAGGGAGGTTTCAGAAAAGGTCTGTCATGCTGCAGTTTTTCCCTTTCACGTGGTGTCTGCACATCAAGCAGAACTCTCTGGAAACTAGCCCCAAGTTTTCTGTTTTGCCATTGATTGATCAGCGGGACTTCTCCAGGGGGCCACAGGTGTGGCTCAGAGAGAGAGGCCATGTAACAGGAGAGGGATCGATGGTACTTGGGCTACTACTTCTTTGTCAATTAAGTTTTGGCTGCACTGGGTCTCTGTTGCTGTGCACGGCTTTCCTCTAGCTGTGGTGCGCGGACTTCTCCTTGCGGCGGCTTCTCTTGTTGCGGAGTACAGGCTCCAGGCCCTCGGCCTTCGGTCCTTGAGGTCACAGGTCTAATTGCTCTGAGGCATGCGGGATCTTCTCGTACCAGGGACTGAACTCATGTCCCCTGCCTTGGCAGGTGGATTCTTAATCACTGGACCACCAGGGAAGTCCTGGGATTATTATTCAAAGATACAAGTCAGGAACAGGCTTTCCAGGTGGCACTAGTGGTAAAGAACCCATCTGCCAATGCAGCAGACATTCAGAGACACAGGTTTGACCCCTGGGTCAGGAAGATCCCCTGGAGGAGGGCATGGCAACCCATCCCAGTATTCTTGCCTGGAGAATCCCAAGGACAGAGGAGCCCAGCGGGCCACAGTCCATAGGGTCACAGAGTCAGACCCGACTGAAGGGACTTTGCAGGCACACACGTATAACTCGGGAATAGCCAGATGGAAAGAGGTATGGGGACAAGAAGACAAGGTATGAGGGAAAGAGTCAGACATGACTTAGTGACTAAACAACAAGAATATTCCATCGTATATATGTACTACATATTCTTTATCCGTTCTGCTGTTGATGGCCACTGAGGTGGCTTCCATGTCCTGGCTCTTGTAAGTAGTACTGAAAAAGATACATCCACCCCAAGGATTCTGGGTCTTTAAGCTAGGAATTGACTGAGGGATATGACTCTTTGTTTTCTTGATTTTATTCGCCTTTTGTTCACTTGATTTAGAGCTCTTTCATGTATATGGGTCAAGTAAGAATTGGTTAGACTTCCTGTTTCTTTCATTTCAGTTGGCCAGTGCCTTTGTTCTCTGTTGAGTCAGACTCCTCTGATTGCAGCATTGACTCTACTGTCCATTATGGTGAGCATGGCCCACCTTGCCTTTGGTGATTAAGTACTGACTCAGTAGACATGAATTTGAGCGAACCCTGGGAAATAGTGGAGGACAGAGGAGCCAGGTGTGCTTCAGTCCATGGGGTCACAAAGACTTGGACACGACTTAGCAACTGAACAACAAACGCCTCTTAGACCTGCTGCCTCTCGAGCCAGTTTCCTCCATTGCATTGAGGTTTCCCACTTCTGTGACAGTGGTTCCCACTGTAATTTCTGAGCTCCAGAGAAGAGCCATCACAGAGCTAGCTCTTCAAGGCTTCTGGGGCTTCCTTAGAAAGCCGTATCTCACTGTTGTGGTGAACGCTGGGTGCTCTGAACTCTCCCAGGGTATTGGTGAGAAGGTCTCAAATGAAAAATCCATACAGCATTCCAATCTAAGTCTTTGGGTCCCTGTCTCTGAGTAAATGGTCTCTTCTCTGGTGCAGAGACCTCCTTGTGTTTCCAACAAGATAAACATAGATAGGTCGAAAACTTGGCAGTAACCTAGTGAGCTGAGTGGGAAAACCTCAGAGGCATTTTTCTCTGAGAAGGCCTTCAGGGGCTCAACCCAGAAATCCCAGAGGAGCCCCAGAGGGAGCAGAGAATACCTCACACAGAGTCCTAGATGCTTCTGGAGTAACTGAGGGGAATAAGCCAGGTCAGGAGATGCTCTCGGACCTCTGGTCAGGCCTGACACAGTCAGTCTGGAGGGTTCCCCTCTGGGGTGTCTGTTTTCCTCAGGAATAGCCTAGCCATGAGGTCTTGTGTGTGTGTGTGTTTTAAACCAAGAATGTTTTATTTGTCTGTTCAGTTTTGGCTGTGCTGGGTCTGCGTTGCTCAGGTCTTTCCCCAGTTGCGGTGCTCGGGTTTCTCACTGCAGTGGCTCCTCTTGTTGCAGACCATGGGCTCTGGGGCACGTGGGCTCAGTAGTTGTGACTTCCGGGCTCCAGAGCAGAGGCTCGATAGCTGTGGAGCGCATGCCTGGTTGCCCCGCGCCATGTGGGGTCTTTCCCAATCAGGGATCAAACCCATGTCTCCTGCGACGGCAGGTGGATTCTTCACTACTGAGCCACCTGGGATGCCCAGGATCATTTTAAAGCAAAAGCACGTCTATCGTTTTGTCTAAGGATGGTGGTTACTCTCCTCCCCAAATCATTCTGTGTCCACGCCTGGGAAATTCCATGGTGGGCTCCAGCCACGGGGTCACAGAGAACCGGACGTGACGGAGCGCACCAGGCTCATGGTGCTGCTGCTTCCTCGTCGCTGCTCTCCTGTCTGACTGTCTGTGACCCCGTGCACTGTGGCCCCCCAGGCGCCTCTGGGGTTTCCCAGGCAAGAAGGCTGGAGTGGGTGCCATTTCATTCTCCAGGGCATCTTCCTGACCCAGGGATCGAAGCCCCATCTCCTGTGTCTCCTGCACGGCAGGCGGATTCTTTACTGCTGAGCCACGGGGAAGCCCTCCCACTCAGGGTGCTTGAGGACACTTACGGGCAGAGTGAGTCTAGCAGTTCCCACAGTGGGGGTGGGGGGTGGTGTGCGAGACACCTCTATGTGTCCTGATGTCACCATCTGGCTCAGATAGTGCTCTGCATGCCAACTCCTGGGCAACGATGGGTTCTGCCCTGCCCGCTGGGCAGTCAGCGCAGGATGCCTGCAGCCCAGTAGAACTCTGGGGGGATGGGATGGGCCACATTCCCTTGGTCCCACACTTCAAAAGGGTTAGAATGGTGAATGTCAGCTTAAGTGAATTTTATCTCAAAAACAAAAAATTTCGGAGCGGATCCTACCCCTTACTTGTGACAAGGTGGCGCCATAACACCGCTGGGCATGTACGTGAATGTCCATTTCTTCACGCCCCAAGCACTCCCATAGTAATTATACAGGGGCCGAGGCAGGAGTCCACCCATCTACCATTGTTCTTTCCTTTATTCCTACTATGAGCACCTTCAGTGCCAATTCCTCGCGAAGGCGAGGCGGCACCACTGACAAGCCCAGCTAGACCCATCCTGCCTGCATGTCAGGTACTCTGGGATCCGCAGGACACGTGATGG